>NW_006408552.1:582612-605751 GCF_000296735.1 Chrysochloris asiatica | reverse complement strand
CTCCCCCCTCTAATTGCCACCCCTCTCACTCACTGTCCAGCTCCTTTGCCTTTCTCCCTCCATACAGGACCTTCCTCTGCAGAGCCCAGCTTGCCCCAAACGTTGTGGTACCCATCTCTTCATCTCCCTCCTCTGGTGTCCCCGCACTGGCGATGATATGAGCACAGGAGATCCTGGCGAAGGAACCCCCATCGGCCCCTTGCTCTTGCAGCTGGATCTTGACCATGGGGGATGGGGCCCCTACTCCACAGCCCTTATTCAGCACCCCCCCAGCCTTGAGGCTCTCATAGGCAGGGGGTTTCTTGAGCCCAGCTGCTGCAGCTGGGTAAGTCCAAAGGGGAGTCAGGGAGCCCGCAGTTGGGTCCGGAAGGCTGTGGGGAGGGGCGAGGCACCCTCGGTGGTGGAGGACCCCAGCTGTTGCCCCCACGGCCCCGCTATGGGGGCTGGACTTCCCTGGCACGGGAGGCCTCGAGCTGGTGCACAGCAGCCCATGGAGGACTGAGATCTCCTTCTCCGTCTTTGGTTCCCCAGCACCCAGGGGTGGGCCCACTGGCAGGACAGAGTGTGTGGTCACCTTGACTGCCGAGTACACCATGGTGTAAGACACAGCCTTGTCCTTGGGGGGGCCAGGGAGCAAGGCAGCCGGGGTGGAGGGGGCTGCCGGCACCCCCACCACCTTGGGGCAGATCATGCTGTGGGAGTTGGGGAGCTCCCGCTCACCCCGGGGCTGACCAGAGCCCTGGGGTGGCAGCGGTGTTGAGTGGCTCCGGGCCCTGCCCGATGGTCCCAGCAGCAGCAGGTTGGCAGCAGGAGGCAGAGGCGGTGGGGGAGGCGTCTCTCGCTCCCGTGCAGGCACTTGGGGAGCTAGGGTCGAGCCAGCTGGCTCCTTGGAGTGGCAGAGGACCGGAAGCCTTGATACCCCATCGCCAGGGGTTCGGGAAGCAGACTTGGCTTGGGGGAAGGCCAGGAGTGGAGGGCGGTGCTGAAGGAGGTTGGGGAAAGGCGGGGGGATTTCACAAGGGGTGGTCTTGGTGGGTGTCCCATCCCTATCCCTCCGGCTCGGAAGGGCTGAAGCTGGACGGCGGTGGGTGTGGGGTTGAAGGATATGAGGCTGGTGCGGGGGGGATGTTGCTGTCAGTACCAGGGCCCCATTGGCCCGGCCTTCCCCTGCCTCCTCGGGCAGTGGGTACTTCATTTCCTCATATATGGCTTCACTCTCTTCAGAGTCTGAGTCGGGACCAGCTGGAGGGGTTGGGCCTCCACCCCCAAGAGGGGGCCCAGTCCGACACCCTCCATTTCTTCCTCCTCCCCTGAAGACATCCCCCACCATCTCAATGTATACGGGCTCTTCTTCCTGGGCACCCACATCAAGGTCCCCAGCTACACGTGACCCCCGGCTGAGGCGCTGGAGGGGCAAGTTTCCCCCTCGAGACGAGGGGGCTGGGGAACAGGACTCATCGAAGGAGACAGAAAGCTGGGTGTTGGGACTTCGCCTGGGTTTCTGTGGAGGAACCTTCCGGCTGGATTCTCGACTTTCTGGGGTCGGCTTCTGTGAGCCTGGACAAGTTGGAAAAAAGAAAATAAAGGGGGGGGGGCGGGTTTCCTTAGTGAGGGACAGCAACCGGGGGACTCCTTCTGACCTCTGGACCTATCCGGAAGGACACAGCTACCTCTTCATTTTATCTCACCCCTTAACTTGTACGTTTGCAGGTTTGTTTTCACTCAATCAGCCCTCCATTCTTCTAAAAACTCCCCAGAATCTGTTAACTCCCACCTCAAATTGTCTCCCACCCTCATGGTCCTCCTCCAAGGCCACCCCTTTCCCAATCAATAATGGACTTCTCCGGGAACTTCCCCTGACCTTGAATAGTACATCTTAGGCCCACCCTCTGAGAGTAAAACCTTCCATTGCCTTGGTTCTTCCCTGAATGAACCCTCCCCTGGCAGGCCTCTTCTGGCCTAGAATGGATCCTCCCAGCTCCCAGCTCCACCTGAGGAGGGGTGAGGGGTACCGCACCTGTTTTCTTGCTGGAGGGCATCTCTGCCCCCGACCCTGCCATGCTGAGCTTGGTGCTGGGGTGTCTCCGTGGTTTCGCTGGGGGTCTTCGGGCACTGCTGTCCTCCATGAGACCCCCACCGCCATCTACAGGCCCACCCCCTCCACTGTCCATACTGCCCACAGAGTGGCAGGAAAGCGAACGTGGGGCCATGGCGCTGCGGCAGGGGTGGGGCGTGTGCTCCTGGGAGGCGGGCATCGTCATGAAACCCATCCTGAGGGAGCGGCGCAGCGAGGCGATGTCCCGCACTCGGACCCCAGGCCCTGAGCTGGTCCCAGGCCCCGCCGGGCCTGCAGGACCCACCTCCTTACTGGAGCTGGGGAGAGAAGATCCAAGATGAAAACTCCAACGTAAGAGGTGTGTTCCACCATATGCCTCCCAAGGAGGAGAGCAGGAGACTGGGGTGGGAACAATGGGAAGCTTGAAGGTCCAAAGCTTGAAGGGGGCTTTAGGCCGAACCCCTGGGCTTTACTAAAAGGCTAAGAAATCAAGGCAGATATAGAAGGCTGGGTAGGTCTGTATGCAGAGAGGAGTCCCTGGGTCTCATGCCAGGCATCTCCAGTATCTGCACATATACAGGTGTAGAAATGCAAGCCCACTAGCACCACCCTCTAGACAGATAGCCACAACTGCTGCCCCAGCTCTGATCCTCTGCCCACTCTCATACTGGCCTCTGGTCTCCCCTCATGGCTATCTGCTGTGGCAGAAGCCCCTATACACTACCCCTCCTCCACTCTCGGGGGTCTGTAACTCAGCTGCACCCCCATAACAGTCACCCCCACCCCGATCCTTTCATCCCTCTACCCGGTGCCACTTCCATACCCACCCCGCACAGTGTCCACACGGCCCGGCGAGCACTGTCCTCTCTCTGTCCCCCTTCCTGGCTCACCCCCATTCCCTTTCGCTGTCCCTGCACTGCTATGTGAATGAAGGAGGGGGCGGCTGGCAAGGAAGAAAGGAAAACTGCTGTGGGGTGGGCTCTCATTAAGGCCCTGTCTACTAGCCCTTCATTAGGGAGAGATCGCTGCAGTGATAGCTCTGATTAATCTAATTAACAACAAGAATTAAACTCCACAGTTGCAAGGAGGAAGAAGCAAGCAGCAGGGAGGTGGCTCTGACTCAGGCTCCAAGAGGAGCGCAGTCAATGGGAATGAAGAGGAGAAGGGACAGAGACAGGAGAGGTCAGACCCAGGGTCCGTGGAGGGCAGCTGGGAAGATGGGGGGGGGAGGGTTCCTCTGTCCTGACTCATCTGCACAGCCCAACCTGCAAGTCCCTCCACAAATAATCCTGACACTTGGTCCCTTATCTAGCACAGCCGAGGAGACTGGGAGGGGACCACATGGGCCTTTTCTGATGCTTCCTCCAAGCACTAAACTCCCTGGATCCTACGAGGGCAGCAGGGTCTGCCCCTTCCAAGGTCAGGCATCAGGAGACTTGGAAGTCAGCCCCAAATTGACAGAGAGAAGACCACAAGTCAGAGGTAAGTCAGGAAGGCAGGACTCCTGCCTCTGGGGGTAGGGAGAGAAGATAGGTGCCTCGGAGCCAAACACCTTCTAGAGCAGGACTGGGATGAGCCATGTGTCATTTCAACAACTCTGGGCTGAGCCAGGACTCCAAGACCAGGCAGACTCAGTGATGACAAGACGATGGAGAGCTAGGAAGGGGAGAGGCTGAGCTGGGACAAGCAGGGGGCAATCCTGGACCCGCAACCTCACCTCCTTTTGGCCTCCTCCTCCTTATGTTGCTTCCACTCCAGCTTGGTTTTTCGGTAGAGGAGGTTCATGTCGTGGGGCAGGAGGTGGGGGCTGGAGGACCCTGCTCAGTGCCACCAGGCCCGGGGGATGGCCCTCCCTGGGTCCCGGATCCACTTGGTAGGGGCAGGTAGAGAAAAGAAAGATATGAGGTGGGGGGCCAGGAATGAATGAGGAGACAGAAAAAGGTAGAGATAACTTGGGTCATCAAAAAGAAGAAAATAAGACACACAAAATCCAACCCAGCCTCCAAGACTCACAGACAGACAGACAAGCAGGCAGGCAGGCACAGGGTTACCCACCCTGATAAAGGTGTTCAGAGACACACATACTTCAGAAAGACCTGGTTGACACAGATTTTCATCCCAATACAGCACAGGCAGGCCGCATACGCGGAGAACAACCGCGCAGTGACACACACCATATTCTGACAAACAAACCTCGGGGAGTCACAGACTCAGATCTCCACACGGAGGACTGGCACAGGTAAACACTAACCTAGGAACAGACAGACACAAACACCCACAGACACACCCACAGACACACAGACATCCAGACACACACAGATCTGCTACACCGAACCGGACACATCTACAGACAAATTGTTGTGCCCACGGCCTATTTGCGTACACTGCACCCCACTAAAGAAGAGGGAGACAGACTCCCAGCCCCTCTTGGGCCCCAAGGTTTGGGAGGATGTGCTGAGGGGAGGGTGGGAATGCTGAAGGAAGGGTAGGGGGCATTTTAGTTGGGCATCTGAAATACCAACCACCCAGCCATTCAGTTCCATTCCCAGCAGTCCTCCTCCAGTCCTTTGGGGCCTGGGCCTCTCCGTCCACCCCTATTCCAGCTCCCTGGCCCCTCAGCAGTGGTCTCCACCACACTCTCTCACTGCTGGTTCAAATCACCTTCTTCCTCCTCCAAGATTTTGCAGGCTCCCGAATTTCCCTCTTCCGGTCCCGTCCCTCAATCCCACACCAGGGTCTCCAGGACCCTAAACTACCCCTGAGCTGCGGCCTCCATACCTGCTTTGGCCTCCCTTCCCCCAAAACACCCGCTCCTTTTCGTCTTCAGCCTCACTTCTCTCCCAGGAGCCCCTCCTCACTGCCGTCCTCCCCTTCCCCAGTTTATTCCAGACTTGGCCCGTTTCATCCCCCTCTCCATCCTAGGGCCCCAGGTTCCCAAGCACCCCTCCCCTTCTCCTTGTCTAGCTACCCCGGGTTTCTTCGCCTCGCGCCCTGCCAATCCTCCCTGCCCCTTGTCCCCCTACCCCACCTCCCCGCACCAAGCCTCCCCAATTTCTACATCACCGTACCTGGCCTGCCGGGCGCCGGCCCCCCCATGCCGGGCTCCGCCCGGAGCAGGAGGAGGGAGGAGGACAGACAGAGAAGAGACCAGGGGGAGCAGCGCCGGGCCCTGCCGCAGAGACAGCCCCGCCTCCGGGTCCGCCCCCAGACCCGCCCCCGGCCCCAAACCCACCCTTCCACGCCCTCCAAGGACGGAGCGGGAGCGGCTGTGCGGCTTTGCGCCGCGCCGTGAGGCTTGGGTGGGAACCTCGGGGGTCGTGGGGAGAGGTTCGGAGATCGGTCCTGGGGCGCTCAGGGTCAGGCGCTAGCTCGCCCCAGCCTCAGGAAGTCCGCTCCTCGCCCCCTGCCCAGCCAGGCCGCGCTTGCCGCTGGCTCCTAGGCCTTGATGGAGCGGCGCACGACGCGCAGCGGCGCCCCCCAGCGGTTGCTCGGAGGCCGCACCCACGCGCGTACCCTGTGCGCTCGGCGTCGGACCCGGGCCGAGGCTGCGGCTGTGGGGCCCGGGGTGCAGTGAGGCGGAGAGGCCGACAGGGAGGTAGCTTACCGACGGAGGGGCTCACCGAGTCGGAGCCGTTCATTCCGCACTTCTGCCCAGCAGGGGGCGTGCCCACTGGGTCGCGACGCCTCTTCCCTCTGGTCCCTAGGTGTGGGGGATTCCTAGGAGTTGGCTTGCTGGGTATTGGGTCTCCTGCTGCGGAAGCCTCCCGGGGGGCCTAGACCCTGCTTCCCCGCCTGGGCTCAGGCTCCCGCCCATCAGCGGTCCAAGTCAGCTGTCCCATAACCTTTGACCCTGCTGGGCACCGCCCGCTAAGTCCAGAGCGCACCAGTGTTGGCCCCTGATTGCGACCACCCCGGGCCATGGCTCGGGTGCGGGCGTGGCTGCTTGCTGAAGGTCGCTACTTCGGCCCCTCCCCTTCAATCATCTCTACTCCCTGAGAAATTCTTCCTCGGAAATCCCTTAGGCTTTTCTTAGGGTAAATTAACTGTTTTACCATTAACTGGATCTGTGACCTTGGGAGACAGCGCAACCTCTCTCAGAAGTCTTAGCGGCTACCTGCCTTAGTATGTAATTTGGGGTGGGGTGTTCATTAGAATAATGGCTGCAAAAAGGCTTCACACTTTAAGGGCTTTTGTAAATGCCCCCAGGAGAGATAACACATTAAAGTGTTATTGTTGTTAAGTGCCTTTCCGACTCAACCTCTGCTGTGTGAGGTTTCCGAGAGACTATACATGTTTTTGGGAGCCGAAAGACTCCTCTTTGTCCCGCACAGCGGATGGTGGGCTTTGCTCTCCAGTGCTCATCATACACAACCATCGTGCTCCCCTAAAATTGAATTGTTGTTAAGTGCCGTCAAGTCGGTTCTGACCCATAGCAATCCAGTATAAGGTCTCCAGGGAGCGGCGGGTGGGCTTGAACCACAGACCTTGCAATTCAAAGTGACCTTTGGGCCCAGCGCATGATTCTGCAATGCCACACCAGGACTACAAAGTTGTATTACTCATTTCCTATTTACACCTTGATGACTCATGTTGTTGTTGTTAAGGGCCATCCAGTCTATTCTGAGGACTCATGTTGTTCTTATGTGCCGTGGAGTTGGTTCTGACTCATAGCGACCCTGTACAGGGTTTCCGAGCTCATAGCGAGCCTATATAGAGTTTCCAAGGAGAGGCTGATGAGTTTGAACCGCTGACCTTGCAGTCCAGTGCTTATCCTACAGCGCCACACCAGGACTCCAAAATAAGGTGTGTAGGGGATTAATAGTAACTTCCTCATACAGTTACTATGGAAGCTAAAGAAGGTATGATTAGTAACATCCAGAGCAGCATCTTACATTTTATTAGGCACTTGTTGGGTACCAGGCACCCAATACTGTGCTGGTGTGTTCCTTCCGAGTAGTCTGTGGGTCTGTAGACCAATGGGTACACTTGCCCACAAGTAAGGGAATCCCTGGCCTCCCTGCAAACTCCTCCTCTCTTTCCGCCCGCGATAGCCCCTCCTCCGAGGAAGAGCTGGGCTAGGGCCCAGCAGGTGTGGGGTTAAGGAAGTCTGTTTGGGGCCCCCAGGATCAGCAGCAGCAACTGCTAGAGCCGGACGGCAGTGGCAGGCCTGGCTCCAGGCCAGTTGGCCGGGAGCCCCAGAAGAGAGGGAGGAGGAAGAGGGGAAGGAGGAGAGGAGCCGTCAGCAGGCCCGAGGAGGCAGGACTTCCTGGTGTGGGGGTTGTCAACAGCCCAGAAAGAGAAAGACAGAGACCGACAGAGAGGAGCTAAGGAGCAGAAATAGAAGCAGCGTGGCCACGCGGAAGGACACTCCGGCCACCCACTCGCCGAGACCTTCGAGGCCGGCTGCCCCAGGAGCAGGCTGTCCATCCGGAGGTGTGGCGGGCGAGCCGCCCCCTCCCACTTTGGTCGGGAGACCCTTGGGGCTACAGAGGCCGCGCCTAGGCGCCACCGTGGATGTTCCTGCTTTTCTAGAGAGCAAACTTTCCCCTGAGATGTCTTGTGGGATGAGGTGCGACCCCCGAAGAGGATTGGGGAGTCTCTGATCACCGCCGGTGGCCCGCGCTGCCGGGGCTGGAGGCCCCAGGAGACAGACAGCCCGACGTCTTAGGCGCGGGACCCCCAGCTCGGCCTGCGAGGTAGGGATCGGGGCGGGGCGGGGCCTGCTCGGCGGCCCCAGTACCGGGGTTGTGGGAGTTGGGGTCGCGGGCCTGGAGACCAAGCGGACAAGTTGCTTCACCTCTTGTCACCTAGGTCCCGGAACCCTTGCCCTAGGCGTCTGGGTCCTGTGTGTTGGAATCCCAGGCAAGGAGTGCCAAATTTGGGGGCACATCTGGCTCTTCCCGCGCCGCCCGCCCGCTGCGATCGCGGTCCCCTGCGCGCGGTCTCTGTCGTGTCTGCCTGCCTCTTTGTCTCTGGGTCTCTGATGATTTCCCCTTCCTCCCTATATCCTGTTCCCCAGAGAGGAAGCCCCAGAGGTGGCCTGCCCATGGCTCGCTCGCTGTCTCACACAGACACACTCACTCACTCACACTCTCTCTCTCTTTCCAGTTTGCAAATTCAGCTTTGGCGTTCGACAGCGACGGCAGCAGGAAAAACCTGCCCCTTTCTCCTGTCCCTATCCTGTTTTCCTCAGCCAGGCACCCCCAGTTCCCCAAGACGACCCTCCTGCCATGTCGGACCCAGATGTTCCCAGGGGCCCTGATGCCCCCGCTATGTGGCCCCCCTGTTCCAGGGGCGCTTGAGTCTTTTCGAGAACCCTCCGCTGCCCCCGCCCACTTCGGCCCAGTCCTGAGCCCCAGGGACTATGAGTGGGGGCAAGAAGAAGAGTAGTTTCCAAATCACCAGCGTCACCACGGACTATGAGGGCCCAGGGAGCCCAGGAGGTGCAGAGCCCCCGACCCCGTCACCCCCTGCCAGGCCCCCACCTCGTCTGCCCAACGGGGAGCCCAACCCTGAGCCAGGGGGCAGGGGCACCCCTCGAAATGGCTCCCCGCCGCCTGGGGCCCCCGCCTGCCGTTTCCGGGTGGTGAAGCTGCCTCATGGCCTGGGAGAGCCTTATCGCCGCGGTCGGTGGACATGTGTGGATGTTTACGAGAGAGACCTGGAGCCCCCTAGTTTTGGCCGACTCCTGGAGGGAATTCGAGGGGCCTCTGGTGGTACTGGGGGCAGGTCATTAGATTCCAGGTTGGAGGTGGCCAGCTTGGGCCTGGGCACCCCTGTCCCACAGTCAGGCCTGTCTCAGGTCCCCACCTCCTGGCTCCGTCCGCCCCCCTCCTCACCTGGACCTCAGGCCCGCTCCTTCACCGGGGGACTGGGCCAGATGGTGGTACCTGGCAAGGCTAAGGTGGAGACGCCTCCTCTCTCGGCCTCCCCACCCCAGCAGCGCCCCCAAGAGCCTGGGACCCGGGATAGCGAGGGCACAACCTGGGCCTCCACACCCCTGCCTTCCCTGAGGGTGGACGTGGAGGCTAGCAACACCGCAGCAGCAACTCCTCCGCTATCCCGAAGGAAAGATGGTGCTCTGCAGCTGAGGATGGATTTGATGGCTCCAGAGGAGACAGGGCAGGTAAGAGCGGGTCCCAGGGTAAGAGAGACACTGTGACATTGCCCATCTATCTCAGCCTGGGCCTTATCTCCATTCTAGGCCTCCTGCCTCCCTCCTCCCCTCCCCACTCCATGATTGTGTGTCTGTCTGTCTGCTCAGTAGCCTCTCCTTTCTGTTCCTGCCCTATCACTTTGAAGTCCACTTGGTAGTCTTCTTGGCACTTTTGTTTTCTCTCAGGTTCCCTGTGTTCTGTATCTTTTCTCTATCTCTTTGGTCTTTCATTTGTTGCCGTTGTCCCTCATTTCTATCATTCCAGTCCCAACTTTCCATCTCTCTGTGGCCTCCTTACTTTGACCTTCACCTTTTGTCTTGGTCTCACTCTGTCCTAGTCAAGAGTCTTGGGTGGAGGCCCCAGCAGGGATGGGTAGCGAGACCTCTGAGAGAAGAGCTGCCAAGGTTTTGAGGGGGTGAGGGCACAAGGTGGCATTCTATTATTAAGCCTTTCTTTTCCATGCCCACCCTGTCCAGAATGTGGGGTCTTCTGCCTTCCCCACTAGCTCCCCACCCCCCCATCTGAGCCCTATTCTCACCTTTAAACCAAGCCAACTTTCTCTTCCTGAAGAATTGAGTTAGGGGTTGCATATTACAGGAATAGGGGCCTTGCTGGTTTCCTCTTTCCACCCCCACCTCCCTAGATCTCTCCAAGGGGTAGCCACCCTGGAGTGGGAAAGGTGGGAAGCAGCTGAGCAAAGAGTTAAATCATCTACTCTTTTTTGCTTCCTGTCTCCAAAAGAGGAACAAGTATGTGTGTATGTGTGGGGAGTGGGGGCAGAATGCTTGGGTCCCTGGGGGTGGGGTGGGTAGCTAGGGATGTGGAGGTTGGATGCTTCATCCTGGAGGAGAAAATAACACCTTGGGTTGCAAGCGTGAAGATGAGAACTTGTCCCCCTTCCTGGCCTTGGGCACAAACCACAGGATAAAAATAACCTGAGACTGGATGTCTGGGCCTTGTCAGGACCGGTCAGGACCGGCTCCCCCCACCCCATCCTGGCCTCAAGCTTACATCCCCCCTTACTTTTCTTGTGCTCTTCTGTTCAGCTCCTACCCCAGGGGAGCAGATGTACTTTCCTTCACTCGGTCCTGTCCCCAGAATTGTTTCTTCCAAAGCAAACCCCTTCTGCCCCCAGTCTCAGCTTTCTCTCCTGTTAAGCCATGCTTGAGCTTCCCTTGGGCCCTCAGACCCTGTCCCCGCTTTCTGAAGTGGCCCAGCCCCCATGTCCTGATGCTTTCCTGTTGGACTGTGAGACTGTTTCCTAGGTTAGTGTCAAGTCTTTTTTTCTACAGTCCCCTCGTTCCTCTTCTCAATCACTTGTCCCTAACAGAGGTGGGAAGGGGGGAGGAGGGCCAGGGGCAGCACCTAGGTTCCCTTCCTCTGCTCTGCCCCTCTAACCACCCTGGACTCTCTGTTCTTGGCTTTTCCGAGAAGCTAGGGCCTCCCAGGGCCTCACAGAGGCGGCTTGTTCCTGTCGCCCCCGCCCTTTTGTAGCCGCCCCCAGTGCCTGTTGGGCTATGTAGGTCCACACCCAGACTCCGCCTCTCCTCATCTCCAAAACCACCTCCTCCCCTTCCCCCCCTCTGCCCCCCACACCCTGGCAGGGAGCAGCAAAACTTCACCTGGATCCTGAGGAGTTTAAGGGGAGAGGCTGGAATAGTGGGGATGGAAGACCAGCTTTTGAGGATTCATTCATTGTGCAAACAGCTCCTGAACCAATTAGAAGCCCTGGCCCACTGAAGCCCACGTTCTCTAGCAAGGGAAACGCAGTAACTCCTTGAATTTTAGATAATATTAAGGGCTGTTAAAACATACAACAGTTCAGTGGACTAGTGAAGGCAGGGGGAAATGTCTCTGAGGAAGTGACGTTGAGCCTTAATTTCGATGTCAGGCAACAAAAGGCTCTCTGATTAATCTCTAATGATTAGGGGTCCTGGCTCGCCTGAAGGAGGGGCACCCTTCTCTGATAACTGATGAACACCCATCCAGAAGTCACCACTCCAGTTCTCAGGATGGACAGCCTTGTTTTGAGTCACTGCCCAATGCCTTGACCCAGAGCTGGAGGAGAGGGCCAGCAGAGGCCGGACTCCTGGGTCCTTGGGAGAGAGGGAGGGAGGAAGACAAGGCCAGTTGTCAGGTGTCTGCTTTCTTTCTTTCAATGTGACAGCTCCTATCTCTCTGCTTCTAGGTACACCCATTTGACTCCCACCCCAGCTCCCCCGCCCTCTACTTCTTCCCTGATGCCAGTCTGGTTCACAAGTCTCCGGACCCCTTTGGAGCCGCAGCAGCCCAGAGCCTCAGCCTGGCCCGCTCCATGCTGGCCATCAGTGGCCACCTGGACAGTGATGATGATAGGTAGGTGGCTTCACGTGGTGGGGGACTTGCTGTTAGGCTCCCCAGCCAGCACCTAGGGTTGTTGTTGTTGTTAAGTGCTGTTGAGTCGATTCCGACCCATAGCGACCCTGTATAGTGTTTCCAAGGAGCAGCTGGTGAGCTTGAACCACCAACCTTACAGTGCAAACCACTTTGAAGTCTGACACCTTAGCCCACAGCGCCACGCCAGGACTCTCCTAGTGTGTTCTTTTCCCCAAGTGGAGCTTGGAGAGGACTCTTTCAAAGAGAAGACTGGCTTGGGCATAACCACTGGCTTTGTTGATTTGGGACCTACTCCCTTTCTGTGGAGAGAGCTGGCTGGGACTGCCTGGCTTAGGACTGTCAAATCATAGACTTTTTAGAGTTTGAAGGGAGTCATTGTTATCAAATTCCAGAGCTGCTGCAGATTTAGACATCATCTGGCCAACCCTAAGAATATACGGGCAAATGTGCTGGTATCGACACTAAGGGAATCAGTTTCCTCCCAGTTACCACCTCCTTCTCCCTCTCCATTGGGGGGTGGGTGGGAATGGAGCCCCTGCCTATAGAGTGAACTGCTTACAGTCTCTATTGATCCCAGGATTTCCATTGCAAGAAAGGGTTTCCCTGAGATTTTGTTCCTAGTGGCTGTGGCCGGTAGGCAGCGCTAGGAACAGCAAGGGGGGAGTTGTAGAGAAGACGGCTGTGTTGGAGCAGGAAAGGACTTGGAGAGCTGGCCAGGTTGTACTTTGGTGGGGAGAATGGCCTGTTTGATTGCAGGGTGGGCAGGACTTCCTGTTTTGTGGGCCAGGTTTAAACATATCAGCAAACTGAAAAAGGGAGGTCCGGCAGCTTGGCTGCTCCTTTTTTGCTTAAGGGCTGATAGGAATCTGGGAGAAGCACTGGTGAACGACCACTTTTATTTTGGAGTGAGGAGTGGGACTTCCTGTTTGAGACCTGCGAGGGGGTGGGACTTCCTGTTTGGAAGGCTTGAAGGGGTGGGACTTAGCCAGTGAGTGGGTGGTGAGGGACCTGTTCCCCACCCCACCCCCAGAATCAGAGACTGTCTACCACACACAAAAAAGGATCTGAGACATTAGAGGGGCAGGGACAAGAAAGGACAGAGAATGGGGTGGTCAGGAGACAGTAGGATGGAGGGCAAGGGGGCTGGGGCTGGCTTTGTGAGGACAAAGCCAAGCAGGGCTAGGCAGCTTCTGGATCCCAGCGCTCAGGAATGTCTGAGGTGTAAGGTCGGCCAGGCCTGGCGTCACCTGCCCCTCTCACGGCTATTCTCAGCTCTTCCCACCCTCTCCCCCTCCTAGTTGGGAGGTTCCCTGGCAAGAGGGCTCCTGTCCCTCCCCCACCCTGTTGATTTCCTAGCCCAACCTTCTGCTTTCTGGTCTTAGAGGAGTCTCTCGCTCCAGAGGCGTCCTCAGCCCTCTTCTTTTGGTTTCTCCCCTCCCTCCCGCTGTTCCCACCTCCTCCACACACCCCAGTCTGACCGGTCCGGCTCCCAGTCTCTACTTTTCCCTGCTCTCAGCTCTAGGGTTCCCCTGCTCAGACCTGGCCCAGCCCCTCCTGCCTCACCCTGCTGGACCAGTGGGTTTGGATTGTCCTCCCACCCCCTAGGAATGGAACCTGTAGACCCTTCCTCATTCCTCAAGGGGTCTGGAGCTGACTATTGAGCACTGGTCCAAATGGCATGGAAACTCCCTTTTGAGAGGAAGGTGGGTCGGGTGTGAAGTGCCTGGGTCTCACATGGGGAGTTGAGGGTGCCTGCTCAAGCCCAGACTGTATAATTGGGCATGGAAGAAGAGCCATGCCTTCACAGACTGCTCACCTGATCCTGGGTTGCAAGAACTCTCCTGGCCCCTAGCAGATGGGTGGCACTTGGTAAAGGTCTGAATAAATGGGAGTTGGGATGGAGTGGGTGGCTGGATAACCCATAGACATTATAGGAAATGGATACCTGGACCTTTTAGGTGAGGGGCAGGAGGAACATATATCCTTAGGAATTGGGTGTCACAGCCTGTGAACATGTTGGCTGTTGTCCGGGAGGCTGATGGTCTGAGTACACCAGGGGCTCCTTAGAAGAAGCCTATGAGCTGCTTCTGAACAAGCTTCTTCTGAACAATCCACCATTGAAATTCCTATGGAGCATAGAAGGTGGCTGTGAATTAAAATCAACGTGATGATCACTGGGGCAGGTGCTTTCAGTCAGGTGCTACTGCTCATCACATCTTAGAAGCAATCCCATGATCCCCCTTTCCAGATGAAGAAACTGAGATGCAGAGAAGGAAGATTTTAGAAATGTATCTAAGGTCACCCAGTTAGCAAGTAGCAGGACTGGAAATGGGAGCCCAGGTCTGATCCATAGCCATGTCTCTCCACTCTTCTTCTAAAATGCCTGTGACTCACTAGGAGAAGGAGAAGGGGAGGCAACACAAGATGAGCCAACTGACTCCAGGATGTCCTTTCTGTCCAGGACAGAGACAGGACGGACCGCTCTCCCAAGTGGGACAAATAGCCCACCCTCTTCCCTGCCTGGCCCCACCCCAAAGGCACCGTAGATCCGGGAGGGAGTGGACAGGGCAGCCACATGCCACTTTGTTGGCCTCAGGCCCAGCCCCTGGGGGCTCCTTAGAACACCGCCAGCGAGCAGGGCTGGCCCCGTCCCCTGTCCCCAGGATCAGAACCCCCTACCTCTCTCAAAGGTTCTGTTGCTTCATCTAATTTTCATTTTGAGGGGGTTTCATTTGACCTTTAAAGAGGCAGGTCAGCCTTGAGTACTGCCCTTGCCCTAGCACGGAAGAGTCCTACAGGGCCATGGACAGGGAACAACTGTATGGGACAGCCACCACTCACCTTTGTGGTCACAGTCGTGAGAGTTTTCTAAAACATGGCAGTAAGTGTCTTGGAGAAGGAGGCATTTTGTTCTGTGCAATTGCCTACCTTTGGGGAGTGGCTTGTAAGGCCTGTCTAAGAACTCCAGTAGTGCCCACCATCCCTAACTCAGGGGTACTCAAAAGAGGCCTGGTCCCTTGAAGCATTCATGTTCCAGTGTGATAGTGAAAAAGTGCCTTCAGAAATTCTTAAATGCTAGGCAAACAGGAGATGGTTACCTGTCAGCCACCAAATGTTGATAGTTGTATTATTCCTTGCTTCTGGCAAGGATGACCAAGTTACTTGTTGTCTCTGCTTTGACTGTGTCCCTCCTGGGTCTCTGTTTGTGTACATGGTGGGACAGTCTTATGGATTGAAATAGTTTGAAAACGACTTTGACTCTCCAGTTTGCTGACTTGTCCTCCACTCTGAAATGCATATTCTCCTTCACCAGTCCTGAAGTGGCAGGGTCCTCCTCCCACCCAGTCCATCCTGCTGTCTCAGGTCTGGGTTACTCCTGGCCCCCACCTGCTAGCGCCTTCTGCTCCCAGAGCCTGGGCGGGAAATGGAAAATCCCCAGCTCCCTTGTACTCCCTTTTGGCTGCAGGGCCTCCTGCAAGGGTCACCTTGAATCAAGTGCTGATCCCCCAACAGGGAAGCTGTCAGCCAGGAAGGAGGATTTGACAAGGGAGCACAAGGGGACACAGCATGTTGGGGGGCCTATTCCTAGAGGGGTGAGGCTAGAGAACAGGATTCTCTAGTACTGTGGGTCCACGGAGGGTGAAGAGGGGGCGGGGGAAGGGTGTGAGCCAAGAGATGACAGTGCTAGGGAAGGGAATCATGGAGAATGGGGCTGGGCCCAAAGTTCTGTGAAGGCCCTCGGGCCACACCTAAGTCGACTTGAGGGAGAGCCAGGTTCTAGGACTGGGGGCCCTGAGTCAGGCAGGCTTGAGTCGACCTCTGGTGGCCACTCAGCAAATAGCAGCTACAACTGGCTCCTTCCTGCGTGGCTTCCCCCTCCTTGTCTTGTGAAGTACCATCCAGCTGGTTCCTGCTCAGGGAAACCCTATATAGGGTTTCTAGGGAGCAGCTGGTGAATTTGAACCGCTGACCTTGCGATTCAAACCAACCTTGCAGTCCTGTGCTTATCCTGCAGGTTTCCAAGGTGGGTTTGAATCGCTAACCTTGCAGTTAGCTATAACACTACATCAGAACTTCCCTTTCCTGTTGTTTAGTTCCGACTCATATTGACCATGCAAAGGGTTTCCAAGGAGTGGCTGGTGGATTTGAACCGCCAACCTTGCAGTTCAAACCTTGAGGTTCAAACCAACCTTGCAGTCCAGTGCTTATCCTACAGCGCCACACCAGTCTTCTTCCTACTGCTCTTGAATCCCTGCTTCCTCCAAAACCTCACAGCTGGCTTACGGCTGTCATTGGTTTGTAGGCCTCTGGTTTCTATTTCTGTTGTCATGGTAACCTTTCTCATTCTCCCTCACCTCCACAGACTTTGTGTTAGGTGGGGGAATATTCGGAGTGTTCATAAGCCCTTCCATCATCCCCTCCACTGCCTTTCCCACACCCCAGCTGAGAAGCCTGTGTAGTGTTAGTCCGCAGGGGCAGGCTGGGGTCAGAGGTCTCCTAGGGCCACGCTCTCCCTCATGCTCGCACCCCGCCCACACTCTTGTCTCACAGCCCCTCCCTGGACCCACCAGCTGACTTCCCTCAGCTGGCCCCCTCCACTCTACTCTGGGACTGGCGCCAGGGTGAGAAGGGGACACTGGGAATTCCCGCCCACCATGGAACTGGCGGGAGGGGGTCCCCGTGTCCCTGAGGAGCCAATAGCAGCCAGGCCTGGCCCTGGGGGCTGGTGTATATCTTTCAGACCAGCGCCCCCAACGCCCTATCTCCTCTCTGCCTGCCTGGCACCAGCCCGGCCCCGCTCTGCCTGGGGGGCTCTGAGCTCCCCAGGCATTCCTTCTGACACAGCCCTCCTGTCTTTGGGTGGCCTAAGGACCTTTTCCCCTCGGGGATGGCCCAGTCGGGAGTCTCTGTGAAGTCCTTGGTGTCATCTTATGAGACCCGAGTGGTGGGCATGGCTCCGGGGCCACCCCGTAAAAGGGGTTGTGTCTCCTCTCCTTGCTCCCCTCGGGGAGCATCTCCCATCCGAGGGGCATCTGGACCCCCACCCCACTGGGGCCTCGGGGGGGCTGTGCAGCGGTCCTCACCCCGCCAGGGGTTGGACAAAACTCTCCTCTCCCTGATTCTCTGCTGGTATGGGTGCTGGTATGGGTAGGAGTGTGGGCAGGGGGCTGCAGCAAAGCGGGGCTCGGGGGAGACCAGTGCCTGGGAAGCACTTGGTAAACAGGCAGGGGACTAAAGAGTCCTGGCCTGGCACCTGTCCCTCCTCTTCATCTTTTACCTCCCTGTGTCTTTCCAGTGGTTCTGGAAGCCTGGTTGGCATTGACAACAAGATCGAACAAGCCATGGTAAGAGAAGGCATTTTGGTCTGTGGATTTTCAGGCACCTGCCCTCTTTATAGTCCCTCTGCCCCATACCTGCTCTCTTTGTTACCAGAGAACTACTAACAGCTCTTCAACCTGCTCCCAGCTGGACTCCATTTGGTCCTCTGGGCCTTCTGTCTGCACCTGAACCCTTGACATCCCTGGCTCCCCAGCCCAACCCTGGAGCCAGACTGTTTCTGTCCCTGACTCCTTGCCCTCCTGCATTCTCCTTGCTTGGCTTCTTCCCCAGTGAACTGGGGAGCAGAAGTCTCATACCTAGCCCTCAAAGCACCAGGCAGGGGATGTGGTTGGGGTTGATGTTGTCTATCCCTGGGCCCCCAGGACTTGGTGAAGTCCCACCTCATGTTTGCTGTCCGGGAAGAAGTGGAGGTACTGAAGGAACAGATCCGGGAGCTGGCCGAACGGAATGCCGCGCTGGAGCAAGAGAACGCGCTGCTGCGTGCCCTGGCCAGCCCCGAGCAGCTGGCCCAGCTGCCCTCCTCAGGAGTCCCGAGGCTAGGGCCCCACGCACCTAATGGGCCCTCCATCTGAGCAGCCTCCCTTCCCTCACAATGTGCCTTTGGGGGCTGCCACGGCTGCTGGGCCTTGTACCAGCTGCCTGCCCCCTCCTCCTATGCAGCTTTAATGCCTCCTGATCCTTGGGATGGGAGTTCAAGGCTTGGAATCGGCCTGTCCCCCAACCCTACCTGCATCTTCCCATAGTCCCCCGGGGTCTGGGCTAGGGTGTCTGCAGGCCTTGTTGGATGGAGTGTTAGATGGCACCCTCCTCCATAAGGGATCTCAGCCTTTCCCTTCCCTGTCCCTGGATGTGAGTTTGGGTACTCCCTCCAGTAGGAGGTGGTTTGGGGGTTGTTGGAGGCTTCCTGGCTGACACCCACTGCCCACCTTGTTCCTGAGCAGCTCCAGTGTCTTGGCGCAGGGGAGGGAGTATGTATGCACAGTATCTGGAAGATCTGGGATTCAGGTTGTTATTAACATAATAATTATAATTAAAAAATCTGAGGAAACTTGAATTTGGGAGCTGGCATCTCTTTGCTTGTGTCATCAAGACTGGTTCCCCACGAAGGAGAAAAGACAAAGACGGAGGCTTTCAGCTCCCCCAGAGAGCTTGTCCTGATTGGGGAGGTTTCTGGTGGCTGGTGGAGACTGAGATGCAGACACTGGGAAGGGACAGGCAAGGAGAGGCAGAGGAGTGTGTGTGGGGGGGATTGGTTTGCCCACGTGCTGGGGGTTGTGGAGGGAAACAATGAGGCCTTTGGTGACTGTGCAGGATCCACCCCCAGCTTCCCAGAGAGTTCCCTCTGCCGGCTGGATCCGGGTAGCTGCTTGGGGGCGGGGCAAGGGACCCTGAATGGGCCCCTTGTCTCAGGGCTGGGTGTGGGCCAGACTCCCTGGGCACACGGTGCCCTTGCCAGGCCTGACTGGCTGCCTCAGCTTCCATCCTCAGCTGGCTGAGGACTGGCCCTGTGGGGGAGCAGGCCCCTCCCTGGAGGGTCTAGGCTTCATCCAGTTCCAGGACCTCCCTGCTCCTCCTTGCCTAGGTGGCAGTACAAGCAGGTAGGAAGAAGGACCCCACCTAGTGGTGAAAGGGAGGAAACAGCAGCTTCGGCTTCAGAAGGACTTGGAAAACACAGGAGCCCAGGCTGGATGGAAGGGGAGCAAAGCTGGGCCCCTAGAGAGAGACCTGGCTTGACCTATAGTTCCCTTGATTCATCATCTGAAACAGCTGCTTTGGCGTTTTGACTCTCAGGTCCCTACTGTGAAGGGCTCTAGTGAGAATTGTTTAAGTGCAACAGAGTAGTTTCTGACTCATAGTGACCTTGTATATCATTTCCAAGGAGCAGCTGGTGAGTTTGAACTGCTGACCTTGTGGTTCAAACCGACCTTGTAGTCCTGTGCGTATCCTAGGGTGCTACACCAGGATTCCTAGTGAGGGTTACCTGATTGAATGAATATATGGAAACTGCAAGTAACACATTCAAAGTCAGTTTCCTTTCCCTTCCCTGCATCTGGAGAAAGAAGAGCCCAGAGCATAAAGGGTTGGCTTCCTGGGTCCTGGGAGGGCCTTGGGGGTTGGGGTCTAGGTCAGACAGGCTCTCACAATGGACTAGAACTCTCCCTCACTCTAGGTTCTCATCCACTTTGACTCCTCTCCCTGTTCCAGGGAGGGGAGGAAAGGCCTAGAATGAGTTGTTGGGGGCAGTTCTTTCCCCAGATTTTCTATGTCTTTGCTCACTGCTGTGCTCTTCAGTTCCTATAAGACCTCTTAGGTGGTGGCTACTGACTTGTAGTCTAGCCCCCACCTGGACCAATTCCTGGCTTTGGCCCCTACTTTGGCAACATCTTATTAGGAGAGATGGCTGTGGTCGTGAAGTTCTTCCGGTGGATTTGGCGAAAGATTTCTTGCTGGGTGAGTTTCAGAGACTCCCTCATCCTCATGACGTGCTGGGTTGGAAGGTTGAACCTCCTCCCCCTGGCCGTCTTCCTGTAGCCTAGTAAGGCAGAAAGACGGGGGGTGGGGTGTGGGGTGGGGAATGGACATAGATAGTTGGGGAGGATGTTGAGGGGAAAGAGGCCATGAGACTCTCCCCACCTCCAGGTCTCTTTCTGTCTGTCTGTCTATCTTGGTAGCTGATACCTCTGCTCATCATATTTTGATTCTTAGATTTTGTCCTGGAAAAACAGAACTAAGTTAACCATCATGGAACACCCTGACTCCAGGAAACATGTGTTGAAAAGGATGGAGAAGCCCCCCAAAATGATGGAGCCTTTCAAGATGGTTGAGACCCCCAAAGAAGTCAAACACCTGAAGATGGACGAGCTCATCTTAGATGAGTGTCCCAATGTGGATGACTTCCTTCAGATGGAGAAGATAGATAACCCCCCCAGGGTCTCTGAGCCCTTCATGTTGGCCAAGACAACAGATGGAATGGAGGTGGGCCATAGGGGCCGGTCCCTCCTGCGACTGCCCCAGACGGCTGTCCGGTCTATGTCCACGCTAATGGCTTCAGCTCTGCAGACCGGATGGCAAATGTGCTCCTGGAAGGTCAGCACCATCCCCCTTGTTCCCAATAGTTCCCTTTCCCAATCTTAAAGGACTCATTCCTCCCTCCATTCACTTGTTCAATTGTTTCCTGTGCCAAGCACTGAGCCAGGCACCAAGGATACAACAGCGAACAAGAGTTACCCAATCTTAGGGACCTACAGCTTAAGATAAGCTAAGACCCCTGTGGCAGGCGGACACAGGAGGCACATGGGGCTGTGGGATCCCAGAGATAGAGGGGCATCTTGTCCAGACCTGGAAAGTCAGGGAAGAGGGGGTAGAGCTGAGAGCTGAGGAAGAAGGGGAAGGGAAGTGGGGTGGGGGTGGGAGGAGCTGTTTGTGAAAAGGGGGAAAGCAGGAGTGTATGTGGGTATGTAGGGGCTGGCAGGGTTGAGAAGAAGGCAGAGGCTGGTAGAGGGGCAGTGTGTGCTGGTGGCCCTACATGTATGGATTGGAGTGAAAGCAATTCTGGATACAAGAGCAGCTTGTACATGGCAGGGTGAGTAGGCCAAGTGATGGAGTTTGTGCTTAGTCCTAAAAGCAATGGGAGCCCTTGAAAACATTTGAGTAGAAGAGTGAATAATCAGATTTTGATTTAGAAAGCTTACCTGTACTCCTATATTATTGGTTGTTGTTGTTGTTAAGTGCCGTCGAGTCGGTTCCGACCCATAGCGACCCTGTACAGGGTTTCCGAGGGTGGGAAGGTAAAATGGTGCCACCACTCTGAAGAACAGTTTGGTAATTTCTTATAAAATGAAACATGTAACTACCATACCATATAACATACCATATAACTACCATACCATGACAACCATACCATATAACTACCATATGATAAACACTGGACTGTGAACCACAAAGTCCACAGTTCAATCCCACCAACCACTCCGTGGGAGAAAGATGAGACTTTCTGTTGCCTCGAAGATTTGAAGCCTCAAAATCCCTACCCGGGTCACCATGAGTCAGAACTGACTCGGCAGCACTTAACAACCATACGATTGAGCAATTGTGCTCTTTGGGCATTTATCTCAGATAAATGCAAATTTATGTTTACACAAAAATCTGTGCACAAATATTCTTAGTAGCTTTATTTGTAATAGCCAAAAAACAATTCAAATGTCCCTCAAGATGGTCAATGGGTATACAGTTAAAACTCTGGTACATCTATACCTTGGAGTACTTCTCAGCAATAGAAAGGACCAATTCATACATGCAACAACATAGATGAATCCTGAGGGGGATTACAATCCCAAAAGATTACATACTATGTTGTTGCTAAGTACAGTGGAGTCGGTTCCAACTCATAGTGACCCTGCACAGGGTTTCCGAGGCTGCAAATACAATTCTATGTATATAACATTCCTGAAATGTCAAAGCTCTAGAAACGTGAACAGGGGATGGGGTGATGGGTAGAATACTATGACCGTGTGTCTTAGCTGTTGTAGTTGGATACACGAACCTTCACATCATAAAAGTGCGGAGGATTAAACCCATACACACAAATGAATACAAGTAAAACTCCGAAATCTGAATAACAAAATGGATTATACTAATATCAGTGTCCTAACTGATATTGTGCTATAGTTTTGCAAGATTTTACTATTGGTGAAAATAATACAAAATCTCTATCATATTTCTTACAAGAGCATATGAATCTATAATTATCTCAAAATAAATACTTTAAATGTCTAGGTCACTACTAGATCAACTTAGTTTGGTCTTGATAAAGTATTATTGCATTAAGTAAATAAATTAGAAACAAAACCCCAAAATTTCCCAGGTTGCCCTCTGGAAGGGGATCAAAAGAGGACAAGAGGAGAGGCAGGAAGATCCCCTGGAGACTGTTTCAGTCCAGGCAAAGAGCATAATCAAGTAGCACAGATAATGATGGATCCGAACAATGTTTTGGAGGTAGAAGTGATGGACTGGGTGCTTGATTAGATGGGAGTGATAGGTGGGGGAGGAGGAGAAACAGAGTCAGGATATACTAGAGTCATTCTTAGGTGGAAGAATGAAGTGGGAAGAGCAGACTTGGGGGAGAGAAGCTAAGTAGTTCAGGGCACTGGGACAAGATAACTTGAGATGCTGGAAGGACTTCTATGTGGAGATGTCCTAGAACCCAAGGAGAGAGGTGGTGGTGTTGGTGTCATTCTCTCCATTTCAACACCTTCTCCATAATTCCTGAGCAGGGACACAAAGATGGGTGTTCCTGTTTTCCCGGAGCTTGCATTCTAGTGGAGGAAGCAAACAGTTCCATGGAACAAATAGTGCATGGGATGTGGCATGATAAGAAAGCAAGAAATCTGTTCTACTTGATGCTGCTCTTAGCTTGAACTGAAACAGTCTCCACCTAATGCAGGCCAATAAGGCTTCTTGGAGAACGTAGCCGCACTTGATGGAGGCGGTGGAACCAGACAGGCCTTCTGCTGTTTATCTGTAGGTTATTCTACCCCGTGGTTTCTTCCCAGACTAAGCTACTTACACATACACCCTATCATCTCTCCTCTTTATAGTCATCTGTGAGTTCTACCTCAGTTACCTCCCAAATGAGGACCGGGTCCCCTCTGGAATCACCGGAAGCTGAGATGCTGCGGGAAGTGTACCTGGTGCTGTGGGCTATTCGGAAACAACTGAGACAACTGGCCCGCAGACAAGAGAGGCGGAGACGACACCACACCCGGACCCACTCAGGCCCCCAATCTGAACTAATTCAGGGCCTGAAGCAGGATACCCGAAGCCCCCTCTAGGGGCCATTCCCAGGTTTTCAGAAAGCTCCCACCTCACGTTCACAGGGGAGGTTGATAGGGAGGGATCAGGACAGCAAGACAGGAGATGTGGGTGAGGATCTTTTTTTTTTTTAATGTCTCCTCATGTTGAGAGCCCAATGCCAGGCCTGGGTCCCACATACTTCCCTTCATTCCACTTACTCAATTTGTAAAGAATTATCAAAATACTGGAAAATAAATCCCAGATATTTCTGAGTAGATCTAGAGTGTGTTTATGGATGGCCGGAGGCATTAAGGGTCAGCAAATGGCACTGGGAGGGACACCTGAGGTGGAAACCCAACTCTGTGGGAGGAACCTGTGACAGGTTCCAGTTGTGGGCCTTCACTCACTTCTTTAGGT
>NW_006408552.1:572858-581892 GCF_000296735.1 Chrysochloris asiatica | reverse complement strand
CAACCAAACAAAACAAGCTAGTTGGTGTGCACAGTCAGTGTAGAACTATGTTACTGGCGCAGGGTTTTCAACAGCAGATTTTTCAGAAATAGATGGATCACCAGACTTTTCAAGATACCTCTGGGTGGATGCCAACCTCCAATCTTTCCGTTAGTACTGCAGCACCTCTTATTGAGGACCTACTTTAGGTTCCCATCCTGTGGCTCTCCTAAGGACATGTTACAATGGGAGTGCTAAAATTACGGGACTTATCCAAAGCCTTGAAGGTAACGAGGCTTTGCTGGAGACTGCCAGCCTCCAAAAGACAGTCCGATGTTCTGGATCTCCCATGCTTTGGGGTTTGGTCGTGTCGCATTTCGAGGTTGCCTGAGAGGTTTACCTTAGGAAGAAGGAACTAGGATGCTGCTGGCCCACGTCGCTTCCGAGAGCGTTCGAAAACTACACCTCCCAGAGTTCCCTGCGACCACGCGGCGCTCTGCACGAGACTGTCTACTGCGAGCCGGGGGGAGGGGTGGGAGAGGCGTGGCTTTGACTGGTCCCACCTGCCCGGGGAAGTGGGGTGTACCTGGCATTACCAGCTGCTGAACAAACTACCAGACTTGACCACCTGCCCTACAGGGTTTCCGAGGCTGTCGGTCTGTACGGGAGCAGAAAGCCTCATCGTTCTCCCACAGAGCGGCTGAAGGATTCTATCTTACGGTTGGCAGTCCAACGCTTAACCCACTACCCTATAGGACTCCTTGACTACAGGCCTTGGCTATATGGAGGGGGCTGGGAAGTAAGCAAAAGAGATTGACTGTGGGACCCTGAATCCCTTTGGGGATTTAGTCTGCCCTCGTGCTGGGCCACGAAAAGGTGCAGAGGTGTCTCTCGGAAGAAAAAGCAGGACTATTTAACAAAAACAATCACTGACGGGAGAATTCGGGGATTTGACAGTTCACGGGTCTTAGGAATGATGGGGCAGCTTCCGAAACCCTGTACTGGGTCGCTATGAGTCGGAACCGATTCCACTGGCATGCAACAGCTGCAGCAGGGATGGTGGAGGGAGGAATAGGAGCAAAGCCCAAGTCTGAGTGGCTGGAGGGGCCCTCCGAGTAACGGAGACCAATTAGTTGTGAGCAGTAAACAAAGCCCAGGAGTAGTGGCATGATGGTGCCACAGGCCCCTTGGCTGAAAGCACACAATTCACTAGAAAAGTCCGCCAACTCCCTGGCCCCCTCCCCTTAAGTCTCTGCATTTTATTTCATTTCATTTTACTTGGGTCCATAATCAATGCTCATGGCCTCATGGAAGCAGCAGTAGAGAAATCAAAAGCAAAGATGTCAATTTGAGAACTAAGGTGCGCCTGACCCAAGCCATGGTATTTTCAGTTGCCTCATAACGCATGGTATTTTCAATAACCTCATGTGCATGTGAAAGCTGGACAGTGAATAAGGAAGACCATAGAAGAATTGATGCTTTTGCGTTATGGTGTTGAAGGAGAATATTGAAAGTGCTATGGGCTGCCAAAAGAACCAACAGATCTGTGTTGGAAGAAGTGCAGCCCGAGTGCTCCTTGGAGGCCAAGATGGCCAAAGTTTGTGTCTCATACTTTGGACATATTGTCAGCAGGGACCAGTCGCTGGAGAATGATATCATGTTTGGTAAGGTGGAGGGTCAGAGAAAAAGAGGAAGACCCCCAATGAGATGGACTGGCCAAGTGGCAGCATCGATGGACTCAAGCGTGGCAATAGTGGTGAGGTTGGCCCAGGATCGGGCAGTGTTTCGTTCTGCTGTGCATAATGTTGCTATGGGTCGGTACCAACTCGATGACACCTATCAACAAGAACAACATAATGCATGTGAAAGTTGGACAATGAATAAGGAAGACCGTAGAAGAAGTGATGTATTTGAATTACAGTGTACGAAAAGAACATTGAAAGTATCATGAACTGTCAAGAGAACAAACAAATCTGTTTTGGATGAAGCATAGCTGGATTGGGCCATAGAACCAAGACTTCCTTTGCCAGGAAGTTGTCAGGAGGGAGACAGACATCATGTTTGGTAAAGTGGAGGGACAATGAAACAGAGGAATACCCCCAATGAAATGGATTGACATAGTGGCAGCAACAATGGGCTCAAACATCACAATTGTGAGGATGACCCAGGACTGGGCAGTATTTTGTTTCGTTGTACATGGGGTCGCTATGAGTTGGGACCTACTTGAGGCCACTTAACAACAAGAACAAAGACTCAGCAGTTCTGAAGAGTTTGGCTCCACTACTGGGAAACCAGAAGACCTTTCCCAGGAGTCCCCAGGAGTTTCAAACAGCATGGCTGCCCCTCCCTTAGTTTTGCTACCCTGAGCCTTAGAGGAAAAGCCTGCGTTTATTAGCGGAGTCCTGGTGTGGTGCTGTGGGTTAAAGCGCAGGACTGCAAAGTCGTTTTGAACCACAAGGTTGGCGGTTCAAGCCAGCTGCTCCTTGGACACCCTATACAGGGTCACTATGGGTCAGAACTGACTCGACAGTACTTAACAACAACCACCCCTCAATAGCATAACTAAAGGCAAGGGCAGCACTTTCAATCTACCAGTCACTCCATGGTAAAGATTTACAGCCTCAGAAATCCTATACAAACTCACTATGGATCCAAACCACAGCACACAACCACCACCACCTTGCAGTCCTGGTGTGGCGCTGTAGGATAAGCACTGGACTACAAGGTCATTTGAATCTCAAAGTTGGCGGTTCAAACTTACCAACAATTCCTCAGAAACCCCAGCCAGGGTTGATAACAATCACCCCTCAATACTTACAACAACCACACTAATATCACTTACCACTCTTCAAGCATCCGCTATGACTTTGTTCTTCAATTAGCCTGGTGTCTCAGTGGTTCCATTCATGGCTGCTAACTGAAATGTTAGTGGTTTGAATTTGCGGAGAACGATGTGGCAGTCTGCTTCCACAAAGATTACATCCTTAGAAACCCTGTGAGGTAGTTTCACTCTGTACTATGAGTGTGTTTTAAAACAATGTTTGTTTTTAAGACGTGGTGGCTCAGTCACTAAAGTGCTTAGCTGCGAACTTTAACCCTCCAGTCACCTCAGGGGAGAAAACACCTGGTGCTATGCTCCCATAAAGATTGGAACCTCAGAAACCCTATGAGACAGTTCTATAAGTCTTTGTCTATGTAGGAGTCCTGGTGTGGTGCTATAGGATAAGCACTGGACTGTTAACCACAAGGTAGACTGTTCAAACCCACAAGCCACTCCTCAAAAACCCTATACAGAGACGCTGCGAATCGGAACCGACTCGAAGGCACTTAACAAGAAGTCTATGTGATTCTTAAGAGATTTATGATGAAGTATCACTTCCATTTTTGAAAGGAACAAACCGAGGGACAGAAAGCCACTGTTTAAGATGGGGCAGTTAGTGAGTGTGGTTCACACAAGGCCTGTTCCATAGGAAGTATTCAATACATGAATGACGTGGCTTCACTGGGAATCAGATCTGGTTAAGCCAAAGACTGTTTTCAAGTGGGGCCACAGAACAAATGGATGTAGAGTGGCTCATTTCTGGGGCTTTCAATGACCAATTATCCATCATGTCCGCGTTGTGTGCCAAGGACTGATGCAGTGTCTGTCCCAGGAAGCTCTGTGGTTGATCAGGTCACAGAGCTTTGGCTAAGACCCAGGATCAGCTTCTTTAAGTCCTTAGAGACTGACTCCTTTTCCTCCTGGGGGCTTCAGGTTTCCATGATAGGAGGTCATGGGAGGTTGAAGATTGTGCTCCTGAGAGTGCCTTGTAAATCACTTTGCCACAGGCTCCGCAGCCAATCCTGCTCTCATTTGTCTTTGGCTTCTCGAATGCCCTGAGCGCTGTTGCTGTTAAGTGCTATGGAGTCGGTTCCCACTCACAGGGAGTGCCAACTCATACAGTTTTCGAGGAGCAGCTGGTGAGCTTGAACTGCCGATCTTGTAGTTAAGCGGCTTTGCAGTCTGATGCATTAACCCACAGCGCCACACCAGGACTCCTGGACTTAGTGCTTGTTTAACAGAAATACCAAATGGATGGCCTTAGCAAACACACGTATTTTCTCATAGTGTAAGAGGCTAGAAGTCTGAATTCAGGGGGCTGGCTCTAAGAGCGGGCTCTGTCAGCTCTGGTGGCCGATCCTTGTCTCTTGTTGAGTTTCTGCTTGTTGGAAATCTTCAGGTGGCATGACATCTCTCTTTCCCCATCTCTGTTCCTTGCATGCTTGTCCAATCATTTAAAAGAGATTCTTTTACTATAGTTTTGTTGCGGAAGCGTGAGTCAGAAAGAACTCAGCTCAGAAAACTTAAAGAGCAAAGTTTATTGCTGGCGGCCAGAGTGTCAGCTCAAGCCCAAATCACTCTGACCCGGAAGTGAAGAGGGGAACAGGGTTTTATACAAAAATACAAAGTGGTTACAACACACAGATTTGTCTTGTCAGCTGGGGTGGTAAATTCTAGCAGACCCTTATCCTGGAAGTGGGAGTAAACCCACCAATAAACCCTTATCTTGGATGTATGGATGCGCTAAGTTTTATCCCGTTTGTTCAGGTGTCCTTGGGTCATTCTGGCCTTCAAGGTTTTTCTGTAAGAAGTTTATTTATTATTTTTCCATAGGGTGAGGTTGGGGGAAAGGGGAGCAGGATGAACTATGCTATAATATTTCAAATGGAAAATGGGATTGTTAGTTATACTATAATATTTCAAATGGGGCTGTTAATTATACTATAACAGTTTCAGGGAACACCAAAATCAATTGGCATAACATAATCCACAAAAACAAAGTTCTACATCCTACTTTGGTGAGTAACAACTGAGGTCTTAATAGCTCAGGAGCGGCCAGCTAAGGGACAACTATTAGTCTCTCCCTGTCTGATGAAAACAAGCGTGACATGGACCATCTACAAGAAAGAGACGAGAGACAAAACAAAACAGGCACAGATGAAAATTGTGGCACCCTGAACTTTAGAAGAAAGGTTAGAAAGGTGGATGGAGTGCTGGCTGGGAGGAGAGGCCGAACAGGGACCATGAGAGAGATAGACTGGTCAATGGCTGGCCAGATGCAGGCCAACCATCTTGTAAGCAGCTTTGGCAGTGGAGGGAGGCCTGGCAGAGCAGATCTGAATGGGTGATGGAAAAGGTTGGATTTATTCTATTTCCCCACACTCCCCTGGTAACCAGAAGTGTGGCCAGCTCTCACCCTCATCCACCCCCAGCACAGACCCTACTCTCGGGAGCTTGGAGCCATGTGGTTGGAAGCCATACCAGTGTGAGGTGGGGCTTGTTGCACCCCTTTGGTGTGCCACCACTTAGGTGCCTGTTTTCAGGTGGGCTCAGCTCCAGACCTACAAAACCCACAGAGCCACCAGACCACCATTTAACCAGTCACCCTAACCTGGCTTCCCCATGGTCCTGACAGTGAATCAGCTCCATCAAGGCCCCTATGAACTACTTCTGGATTGAGTGCTCTGAACACAGGTAACACCGAGGCCAAAGGAACTCTGCTGTCACATCCCTTCCACAACCACCTCATGAGCTCCTTGAATTGCAGGAAATCACCAGAGATTTCTCCCCTCTGGGTTCAACAACTAAACTGTTTGTTTTTACAAATATGATAACTCCTAAATGCCCCCAAGACAACAGACAATTTTAGCTCACATGAAGAAACAAGAGAGAATGGCTGAAACAAATGACCAAAATGCAGAGCCAGAACACATTTCTGAATAAGAAGGGGTAATGGAACTAACTGAAAAAGAATCCAAAAGAATGGTAATTAGTTACCTTCAAAGGATCAAAGAAAGCAAGGAGAACACAATACAAACTTTAGAAGAATTCAAAAACACACTACAAGAACAAACAGACTAAACAAACACGATTTTGAAACAATACAAAACCTGCAATTAGAAATCCAGAAGATTAATGCTAAGATTTCAGAAATGGACAATACATTGAAAAGGCAAAGAGTGGATGTGAAGCAATGGAAGCCAGAATTAGTGAGCTTGAAGATAAATCTTTCAATACTAGTATGCTAGAAGAACAATCAGGAAAAAAAAAGGGTGAAAAAAATCCAAAGAAAGCCTAAGAATTATGTGGAACACCATGAAAAAGAACAATTTATGAGTGATCAGCATTCCAGAACAGGAAGAGACAAGCACAGAGAAAACTGTCAATGACTTGGAAGAAAACTTCCCTAATATCATGAAGATAAGAAGATAAGCATACAAGAAGCTGAATAAACCCCAAACAGGATAGATACCAAAAGAAAATCACCAAGACATCTCATAAAAAAAAAAAAAAAAAAAAGCCAACAAAACTGTCTCTCAAATTAGACGGTGAAATTAGGCCATTTCCTGATAAACAGAAATTAAAGGCATTTGTAATGACCAGGCTAACTTTACAAAAAATGCTAATGCCTGTTTGGATTGAGAACTAACAACAACAGACAAACAACACCACTTAGAACTCAATCCAGATATTGCTGTTGTTGTTATGTGCCGTGGAGCGACCCTGTACAGGGTTTCCAAGGCTGTAAATCTTTACAGGAGCAGAAAGCCTCATCTTTCTCCTGCAGAACAGCTAGTAGTTTTGACTGCTGACCGTGAGATTAGCACTGTGCTACCAGAGGTCCTTTATATAGAAGGATTTAAAGTAAAACAGGAGTCCTGGTGTGGTGCTGTGGGTTAATGGGCTGGACTTCAAGGATGGTTTAAGCCACAAGGTTGGAGGTTCAAGCTCACCAGCTGCTCCTCAGAAACCCTATACATGGTCACTATGAGTTGGTACCTACTCGACATCACTTAACAACAACAAAAACAAAAAGGAAAACAAACCTGTTGTTGTTAGGTGTCATCTTCAGTTTCCACTCATAGTGACCTTATGCACAACAAAACAAAACACTGCCCAGTCCTGAAAGAGCCTCACAATCGTAGTTAAGCTTGAGCCCATTGCTGATGCCACTGTGCCAATCCATCTTGTTAGGGGTCTTCCACTTTACCTAGCACGATGCCCGTCTCCAGGGACAGGTCATTCCTGACAATATGTCCAAAGTATGAGAGACGAAGTCTTGCCATTCTGGCTTTCAAGGAACATTCTGGTTGTACTTCTTTCAACATAGATTTGCTTGTTTTCAAGCAGTCTATAGTACTTATAATATTCTCCTTCAACACCATAACTCAAATGTATCAATTCTACTATGGTCTTCCCTGTTCACTGTCCAACGTTCACATGCATAATTTGGGTCAGGTGCACTTTAGTCCTCATAGTGACATCTTTGCTCTTGAACACTTTAAAGAGATCTTATGCAGCAGATTTGCCTAATGCAATACATGTCTTGATTTCTTGACTGCTGCTTCCACAAGTGTTAATGGTGGATCCAAGCAAAATGAGGTCTGGCAACTTCAATCTTTTCTCGATTTATCATGGTGTTATTTATTGGTGCAGTGGTAAGGAGTTTTGTTTTCTTTACACTGAGGCGTAACTCATAGTGGAAGCTGTGGTCTTTGATCTTCAACAGTATTTTAAGTCCTCTTTGCTTTCACCAAGCAAGGTTGTATCATCTGCATACTGCAGGCTGCCTCCAATCCTGATGCCACATTCTTCATAAAATCCAGCTTTTTGGATTATTTACTCCGCATACAGATTGAATAAGTATGGTTAAAGAATACAACCCTGGCACACACCTTTCCTGATTTTAAACCATTCAGTGTCCCCTTGTTCTATTCAGAAGACTGCTTTTTGATCTATGTACAAGTTCCTCATAAGCACAATTAAGTGTTCTGCAATACTCATTCTCCACAATGTGGTCCATAGCTTGGCATGATACACACAGTCGTCAAAAGCCTTTGTGGAGTCAATAAAGCACAGATAAACATCTTTCTGGTATTCTCTTCCTGCAGTCAAGATCCATCTCAGCAATGATATCCCTCATCCCATGTTCTCATCTGAATCCAGCTTGACCCTCTGGAAGTTTCCTGTCAATGTAATGTTGCAGCCATTTAAAAATTATCTTTAGCAAAATTTACTTGCATGTGATATTAAAAATATTGTCCAATGATTTCCACATTCTGTTGGTCACCTCTCCTTGGAATGGGCAAAAAGATGGGTATCTTCCAATCAGTTGGCCAGGTAGCTGACTTCCAAATTTCTTGGCATAGTTGAGCGAGTGCCTCCAGTGCCACCTCAGCTTGTTGAAAGATTTCAGTTTGTATTCCATCAATTCCTGAAACCTTGTTCTTTGCCAATGCCTTCAGTGCACCTTGGACGTCTTCCTTCAGTACCATAAGATTGTCGATCATGTGCTACTTGTTGAAATGACTGAACATCAACCATTTCTTTTTGGTACAGTGGATCTCTGTATTCCTTCAGATGCTTTGTGCATCATTTGATATTTTGCCCAAAGAATCCTTCAGTATTGCAAGGTGAGGCTTGAATTTTTTTCCTCAGTTCTTTCAGCTTGAGAAATGCTGAGCATGTTCTTCCCTTTTGGTTTTCTAACTCCAGATCTTTGGACATTTCATTATGATACTTGATTTTGTGCTCTCAAGCTGCCATTTGAATTTTTTCTGTTCACCTCTTTTACCTCCTTATTGCTTCCATTTGCTTAAGCATCTCTACTATGAAGAGCATGTTGCAGAGTCTCTTATGATATCCATTTTGGTCTTTTCTTTCTTTCTTTCTAATGACCTTTGGGTCATCCCCACTTAGAGGCAGAGTTTGCCTTTTGCTGTGTTTGACCAAAAGGACTTCAGTTTGTGCCATAATACTATTTAAACAACAACTATTTAAACAGGCAGACAACTTCCCCAACCTCCTCTTTTTTCTCTTTTCCTGTTTTTAACTCAGTTCTGATTTTTTCTCATTAAATTCTCACCAACAGAAAACAGGTTTTCCCAGCTTCAAAAAATTGCATCAAGGAAAATAGAGTACCCACTGAATAGGTTTCATCTTGTCTAGATTGGTCTGTTAAAAAGAGATGGGGATAAGATTCTTATGATTCAATAGTGAATCCTTGAAGATGGC
>NW_006408552.1:561535-563740 GCF_000296735.1 Chrysochloris asiatica | reverse complement strand
CATCTCTCCTTCTTCCAAATCTGTCTTAGTCTGTAAGCTCAGCAGAAACCTGTCCACCATGCACGACTCGACCAGCATTAAAATATTGGTGGCCTAGCTTCCAGCGTCACAGCAACACGCAAGCCACCACAGTACGACAAACTGACAGATGAGTGGTGGAAACCTACAAGACTGAAAATAGGGAACCAGAGATATCAATGTATAATGAAGTCAACTACAAAGCAAAAAGAGGGCCTAGTGTAGACACAGAATTTCCAAATGGCAAGGAAGCCAAGCAAATTTCAAGATAAAACAGACTGCTTTAGGCAGGTAAAATTTTAACAAATTACAAGGTAACCGCAAAGAAAAGTAATATACTTGTACATCAAAATAAAGCAAGAGGAAAGTCAGAATGATTTAATAAACATTAACACTACAGACGTGAAAATGAAAAGAAAATCCACCAACAAAATGAACTCAGCATTGAAAATTATATGGAAGAATGAACCCAGCAGTACCACACACACACACACACATACACACAGAAAAATCACAGTAACCAATTCATACTTGTCAATAATTACATTGAATATAAATGGATTAAATGTACCAGTTAAGAGACATAAAGAGCAGAATGGATAAGAAAACAGGATCCTTCAATATGCTGTCTCCAAGAGACATATCAAAAACATGGAGACAGCCTAAATGCCCATCAACAGAAGAATGGTTAAATAAACTTTGGTACATACACACAATGGAATACTACAAAAAACTGAAGAATAATGATGAATCTGTGAAACACCTCACAACATGGTTGAAATGGAGGACATTATGCTGAGTGAAATTAGTCAATCACAAAATGACAAACATTTTATGACACCAATATTATAAAAGATTAAAAATATGTTTTCTTGATAAAAGAAACAATCTATGATGGTTATAATGGGGCCGGGAGGAAGGAAGGGGCAATTATTAATGGGCTAGAGGGTTGTTGTTGTTGTTGTTGTCAAGTGCTGTCGAGTCAGTCCTGACTCATAGCGACCCTGTATTGGGTTTCCAAGAAGCAGCTTGTGAGTTTAAACAGCAGACTTTGTTAACATGGGTGACAGGGCCGGCAATATACAGCAAGAGGGAGGTTAGTTGAGGAAAGATGAAAGCGGGAGACACAGGGAGGAATGCAATAGTTAAAGCGAACAGAGGTAAATGCAGTTAACTGTTGGTACATGGAGGGGATTGCAACCATGTAATGAAGCAAAGTATATGACTTGTTGAATGTAAAATTGGTTATCTGCTTTGTAAACCTTCACTCAATTCACAATAAAAAGTTAAAAAAAAAAAGTGATGAAAATCAAAGACACTTGGAAACAATTAGTCCAATGGATTCATGGATCATTTGACCATTAGTCTCCACGACCCTGAAGCCAGAAGAACCAGATGGTGCCTGGCGACCTTACCACTACCAGCTACTCTGAAAAGGATCACAATAGAAGGTGGATAGATAGAGTGGAAGAAAATGTGGAACAAAACTCAAAAATCATAGGGAAGACCAGGGTTACTGGTCATATGGAGGTTGGTGGGACCCCTGAGATAAGGCCCTTTGTCACCCCTCATGTCTGAAAATGAACTCACCACTGTAGCTTAATTTTCAGCCAAACAGTAGATTAGTCTGCAAGTTCTCTATCTTGTTATTAAGTGCTGTTGAGTCAGTTCCAACCCATAGCAACCCTGTATAGGGTTTCTGAGGAGCAGCTAGTAAACTTGAACTGCTGACCTTGGGGTTCAAACCAACTTTGCAGCCCAGAGCATTAACCCACAGTGCCACACCAGGACTCTAAGTTCCCTGTAGGAGAGCACTCTAGAATAATCAGCCATTTGAGATGAAAAGGATAGCATTTTTCCAAGGACAAAGTTCAGAAGGGTTAGGAAAGACGCAAGAATGTAAGCAGGGAACACAGGGAGAAAGTTGAGTAAAGGATGTTTCATTATAGGGTTTACAGTCAATGAGATGACAAAAAAGTGGTTATGAATTGTTGAATGGAAAACTGAGGAGCTCTGCAAAACTTCACCCAATTCACGATAAAAAGAAAACAATACATAAATAGAGATTGGTTTAGGGCACTACACTAATCGTGCCTCATTGACATAACAGAGACAATCAATTCCCAAGAGGCAACGTAACCACAGACATACAGGTTAAGATTTGCGACACACAAACACACACACACA
>NW_006408552.1:547453-561364 GCF_000296735.1 Chrysochloris asiatica | reverse complement strand
GGGGGAGGGCGGGATGTACACAAAACACTCAGGAGGCAAGCCTGCCTTCTGGCCACCAGCACACAGTGTTTCTCTTTCCATGAGATAGCTGCTCTATCTCTCCACGTCCTCATCTCTGCCTCCATCTCTGGGTGACACATATTTGGGGGGGGGCACACAATTCAATCCATAATACTCCCCCAGTGACTTCCTATTGTCTTTGGGTCAAAATCCCATCAGTCCCCTTGTCTAAAATGTTCCTGGTCAGTCTGGCCCCTCTCATGGCCATAGTCTATTTCTCACCATGCTTTATTTTTTATAGTACTTAACAATATCTAAAAGGAGCTCTGGTAGCGTAGTGGTTACGAATTGGGCTACGAATTGGGCTGCGAACCGCAAGGTCAGCAGTTTGAAACTACCAGCTGTTCTGCTGGAGAAAGATGGGGCTTTCTGCTCCCGTAAAGATTTACAGCCTTGGAAACCCTGTACAAGGTCGCTATTGAGTTGGAACCGACTCCATGGCACATAACTAACCAACCAACCAACCAACAATATCTAAAATGACCACATCCCTTTGCTTACCAGTTTGTAACCAGTAGTGAAGAGCATGGGAAGTGGGTTCAACTAACATTTTCTGGATATGTAACTTATCCTCAGTTTTGTCACCTGCAAAATGGGAATAGTAGTAATTTCTGTATCATAGGGTTGTCATGCAGATCAGAGGAGATGCTACCTGTTAGTTCTGGTGGGTTTGAACCGCAAGGTCAGCAGTTCAAACTCACCAGCCGCTCCTCGGAAACCCTATACAGGGTTGCACTGAGTCAGAACGAACTCGAAGGGTGGCACTTAACAACAATTTTTATGATAACGGTTATTAGGAGATTTAGTTTATGATCTCTATCCCTATGGCTGGGATCATGGTGGCTCTGTACGATAAGCACTGGACTGTAAACCACGGGATCAGTGGTTTGGACCCATTAGCTGCTTCTTGGGAGAAAGATGAGGCTTTCTGCTGCCACAAAGATTTACAGCCTCGGAAACCCTATACAGGGCCAATATGAGTCAAAACTTACTCAACAGCACTTAACAACAACATACCTATGGCCAGGTGTCCTGGTGTGATGCTACTACTAACTGAAAAGTCAACAATTCAAACCCACCTATTGCTCCTAGAGAGAAAGATGAGGCTTTCTGATTCTGTAAAGCCCTACGCAGAGTTGCTATGAGTTGGAACTTACTCAATGGCACACAACCCCCAATGCTATTGTGGAACTCTGGTTGAGAACATCATCCCTGTGACCTAAAACAGTGCAGAGCACTTAGAAGGTGCTGAATGAATGGAAAAGAAATCCCCGCACACTGAAACGACCATTTTGGGAGTGATAAAGAAGGTCATGTGGAAGAAGTCGTAGGAAGAGCACTTGGCAGACAGCTGGGTTCTCATCTCCATTTTGCCACCACTTTGCTGTGTGGATGTGAGAGGGTCACTTTCCTCTGCTGAGCTTCAGGTTCCTCAAAGAAAAATGACGAGGTTGAACCATCACATGACTATGCTCCTGGCCAGTTTCCAGGGCTACTGTCTGCGTTCTGTATTCCCCGTGTCTGCCACATATTCTAGGGTTTGGGGACATATGATCCTTTCAACTTCTCTCAAGTTTTATTTTCAGCAGTTCAAGTGAGTTATCTAATGAGCTGCCATGGGGTTCCCTTGGGTCAAAACCTCTGTATAAGGTTTTCTCCAACCCACACTCAAAGTTCCTATTTTGGAGACTAGACCTGTCTCTTGCCTCACCTAGCTGACTGCTTGAGCCTTGGAGATAAGGGGAGCCCACCCTGACTGAGCCCCACCCAGACGGTGCAGAACAGTATCCTGCTCATGTTGACTTTGTATCTTTAAGGCACAACCCAGGTGTGCACAGGCATTAAGACCTTGACCTTGGAGTTGTGCTGTGTGGATAGCTGTGCATATATAGATGGACTTGTGGGTATCTATAGCTATAGTTTAACTTGTTTTCATTTTCCTCTCAGGCATGATCGGGATTAATGAGACGACACGAGTGTGGAATTGTAGGACTGGTGTTTTTCCTACCTGGTTGGCATCTGTTAATAGATTGAATTATGACACACACCCCCCCCATAATGTTGCTGTTGTTGTTAAGTGCTGTCAAGTCGACTCCGACCCATAGTGACCCTGTATAGGGTTTCCAAGGAACAGCTGGTGAGCTTGAACCACTGACCTTGCAGTTCAAACGACTTTGCAGTCTGACACATTAGCCCACAGCGCCACACCAGGACTCCTTATAATAGGTGTTATCAATCCGGATCTGCTGATGGAATCCTGGTGTGGTGCTGTGGGATAAGCACTGGACTGCTAATTGCAAGGTCATTGGTTCAATCCCACCAACTGCTTCTTAGAAACCCCATACAGGGTTGCTATGAGTAGGAACTGTCTTGATGGCACTTAAGACCAACACAGTTGCTGATATAATCCCATTTGGGAAAAGATTTTCCTTGTTATGTTAATGAAGCCATCTATGTGTACAGTATGTCTTAAACTAAACACTTTTTTTTTTTTAAGTTTTTATTGTGATTTGAATGATAATTTACATGGGGGAACATCAGTTTTACATTCATCATATCGTATTCTTTTCATTGCAATGATTACAACCCCCTGCATGTTTCATCATTCAACAGTACGTGCTTCTATTCCCTGTTTGTGTGTTGTTTTTGTTACATGAGAGAACTCTAGTTTTACATTCGTTCCATCGCATATCATTACATTGCCATGGTTCCAATCCCCTCCATGCATCATCTCCAGACAAAAGGGCATATCCTGGAAGCCCGTCCTCTGCACTTCCCCTTCTCCCCGCTGCCCCGCCTCCCCCCCAAGTCTTCGGCCCACAGTTCCTCTCCCTCTCTGGATCCAAAGTTCCCAGCTGCTCCATCCCTCCATGTCATCGTCCCTGTCTCCATCTCAGGCATCTCTGCGTAGGGTCCTGCTCTGGGCTCTTCTCTGTTGGTAGTCCCAGAGATCTCTGCTCCTAGACTGGAGAAACAGTCACTCCCTTCCTTGCCACAAAATGTCCACCTTTGCATTTCCAACACTCACAATCCGTCCTGATAACCATTATTCACTACAGTATCGTGCGTAATCCATCTGTATTTCATTTCATCAGCTCCACCTAGACAGATTGGATAGTACTCACTGGAGATTCTGCCTTCCTCCATGCCCCCTAGCTCTAGGTTCCCTCTTGAAGGCTTGTAAGCCAGTTACTTCTTGCCTTTGTAGTCTCTCCTTCCCCATTTGGGTATCCAATGTCCAAGTTGCCCATCTCTGTCCACTCTGTGTGTGGAGGGGGTGGGAATGAATTTGTCACCTCTTTTGAGTCACTGCATTCGTATGCATAGGTCAAGTTCATCAGATTGATGTGTGTGTTTTTTTATGTGCCCCAAAACACTCAGGAATATACAATCATTCAAACAGCCAAAGGGCACACCCTGCAAGCCTGACCCCCCGGCCACCAGCACACATACCCTCTCCCTCCATGAGTCTAGAGTCTTCAGCTGCTTGGTCTCTCCATGTCACCATCTCTACCTCCATATCTGGAGCTTCTCTGGGTAGGGTCCCACACTCCACTACTGCCCTTCTCCCTTGATGTTCCCAGGGTCCTCCGCGCCGGGACTGTAAGATTGACCACTTATTCCTTTTTGTACAAAACTTCTACCTTTACAGTTGCAACAATCGCAATTAGTCATGATAACAATTACTATTGAATCATGAGAGTCTTGTCCCCATCTCCTTTCACCAGACCTATCTGGGGGTGGTGGTTATGTGCTGTGGAGTCTGTTCCAACACAAACCACCGGGGAATTGAGCTAGCCTCTAGTGTCTCTCCCTTTTTCTCCAAGAGATCTCCATGGTTTACCAGGGCTTGGGGACAAAGGGAAGTAAGGCTGGGGGTAGGTGGGGTTTCTTCAAGGGGCTAGGAAGGCCCCAGGTCTGCAAGCAGGCATTTCTGATGGTCTCATTCTGGGTCCTTTGTCCTCTGGCTGTTTACCAAGGTAAAACAGCCTAGCTCTTCTTTGCCCCAGTCTGGGATGTTGTGCTCATCTGCCCCACACCTTATCCAGCTTGTTTGTGTCTGTCTCCCTGCTGAAGCTGAGCCTGGGGCTTTGCCTGTATCTTTCCTCCCAGTACCTCCTGGGGTGTAAGATGGCTGAACAGGTTTTGAAAGGCGGGGCTTGATCTTTTGTGTTGAAGGACGAGTCTTCATATTGGCCCAATCAGGTGTGGCAGAACTAGTTTTGCCCAATTCTGGGACTAGTGAGGATGTCAGAAGTCTAGTCTCTGGGATGTGGGAGAGGGAGGGGCCTACACCGCCCTTTGCTTGCTTTCAGTTGTTTTTCCTTGACTGTTTATATACATTGTCTGTTTTTCTCCTGGGTTATGAGTCTTTTCTAGAGATCCACAGAGTTTAATATGGAATTTAAGACTCTGGAGCTAGATTGCCAGAAGGTTTGAATCTTGGCCCTCCCACTTAGTGTCCAGACTACGCGGGCACTTTACTTTGCCTCCCCATGCCTCACCTGCCTCATTTGTAAACTAGACATGATGGAGATGTGGATGTTGTGATGATTTAGTCGATTAAGGCATGGAAGGCACTTAGAACCGTGCCGGGCACATGTGCTATATATGCGTTTGCTTTTACTATCATTTCTTAGTGGTGTCTTGTTTTTGTTGTTAAGTGCTGTCGAGTCGATTCCGACCCATAGGGTTTCCAAGGAGCAGCTTGTGAGCTTGAACCGCCGACCTTGCTGTTCAAACGGCTTTGCAGTCAGGCAAAGTAACCACAGCGCTACACCAGGTCTGGTTGGTGCTGGTTATATTCTGTGGAATCGGTTCTGACCCATAGTGACCCTGTACAAGGTTTCCAAGGCTGTAAATCTTTACGAGAGCAGAAAGCCTCATCTTTCTCCTGCGTAACAGCTAGTAGTTTTGAACTGCTGACCTTAAGGTTCACAGCCCAATTTGTAACCACTACGCTACCAGAGCCTCTTATACCAGGTGTAGAAGCTCTTTATATACCAGGGAAATTAGCCAATAGAAACCCTATGGATCACAACTCTATCCTCAGGAGCCAATCACAGGGATGCACCAGCCAGCATCTTGTTCCGTTGAGCATCAGGTCATTATGAGTTGAGGGCAACTACCAACATCCATCATATGAGCAGCAAATATGTAACCAAGTTAGTCTTCTGTTGCTGTTTTTTACATTTTTACTTTGGAATCAGCTTGGATTCACATGCGGTTTTCAGAAACAGTACAAAGATAATGTACACCATTTAGTTTTTATACTGTATACCTTTTAGTTTTTCCCAGTGGTGACACTTTGCGTTAGAGTCCAGGCGTGGCACTGTAGGATAAATATTAGACTGCTAAATGCAAGATCATTGGTTCAAATGCACCAGCTGCTCCTCAGAAACCCTATGCCATGAGTTGGAACCGACTCAACAGCACTTAACAACGAAACTTTGCATTACAGTATCATAATCTGATACCACAATATCACAACCAGGGTATTGAGTTTTGACTGATAAGGACATTGGTAATCTTCACAGCCCTCATTCAGATTTCACCAGTGTTATATGCACTTATTTCTGTGTTCATGTATTTCTTTCTATGCACTTTTTCATGTGTCCAGCACAACATCCAAGGCACTAATCGGTTCCATCACAAAGCTATCTCAAGCAATACTTTTATAGCCACAGCCATCTTCCTCCTCTCTTCCCACTTCCTCACAGATAGCTCTGATACATCTGAAAACCGCTGATCTATTCTACTTTCCCATTGAAGAATGCTATGTAAATAAAAGCATACAGTATGTAACCATTTGGGATTGGTTGTTTTCACCCACTATAGTCTCCACAAGGAATGCTCATGGGTTACAAGTTGGATGGCTACCCTCCAGTTAGCCATCCATTCTCTGAGGGAGAAGAATGAGGCTGTTTGCTCCCATAAAGATTCACAGCCTCAGAAACCCTACACAGGGCCGCTATGTATCAGAACCAACGGCACATCACCACCACCATAATATAATCCTTTTGAAATTCATCCAAGTTGTTGCATGTATCAAATGTGTATTGGTTTGAACCACAAGGTCAGTGGTTCAAACTCACCAGCCACTCCTTGGGAACCTCATACAGGATTGCTATGAGTCGCAACCAACTCGATGGTACTTTTGTCAAAAATCAGTTGGACATGTTTGTGTGGGTCTATTTCGGGTATTTTGTTCTGTCTCATTGATCTGTATGTCTATGTCTTCCTAAATACCACATTCTCTTGACTACTGTAAGTCTTAACTGGTGTGGCGCTGTGGGTTAATGCGCCAGACTGCAAACCCGTTTGAACTGCAAGTTCGGTGGTTCAAGCTCACCAGCTGCTCCTTGGAAACCCTATAAAGGGTCGCTATGGGTTGGCATTGACTTGACGGCACTTCACAACAACACCAACAATGACGGCACGTAACAACAATGTTGGTTAGAATGACCTCTCTCACTTTACTCTTCTTTTCATAGAATGTTTTAACTGTCACTATTATTTGAACATTTTATCGTGGTTTGGGTGGGAGTTTACAAAGCAACTTAGTTTCCCATTCAACAATTTATACATATTTTGTTTCATGACATTAGTTTCAAGCCCCTCCATGTAACAGAACTCTTCCTACTTCCTCCCTGGACTCCCTGTTTTTATTGGTCCATCTTCCCTGCCCCTTCCTGACATCTGAGCTTTGTTGTGGGGTAAATACGACTCTTTTGGTCTCACATGTTTGATGGTTTATAGTTATAAGGGGCACATCCCTCACCAGTGTTATTGTTAACTTATTAGGCTATTCCTTGGCTAAAAAGTGATCCCTAGGGTGGGGTCAGTGGGTATTGAGTTCCTCTGAAAAATATTTTAGGGCCACAGTCTCAGGGGTTCCACCAGCTCTATCAGATCAATATGCCTGGTCTTTTTTATGGTTTTGAATTTTGTTCTGCATTTTTCTTGCATTCTGTTGAAGACCTTGTATTGTGATCCTGATTCGAGTGGTTGATAGTGGTGGCCAATTGCCATCTGGTTCTTCTGGTCTCAGGCTAGTAGAGGCTGTGGTTTATATGGTTCATTGGTTCTTTGGACGCATTGTTTCCTTCACTCTTTGACTTGATTCACTTTTCTTTGGTCTGGTAGAAGAGAAACCACTAGTTGTACTTTAGAAGGCTGCTCACAAGCCTTTCTGATCCCAGTCACTACTCACCAAAGTAGGATGTAGAACGTTGTCTTTATGGGCTGTTGTTGATTAGCGCCATCAAATTGGTTCTGACTCAGTGACCCTGTATAGGGTTTCTGAAGAGCGGCTGGTGGATTTGAACTACTGACCTTGCAGTTCAGTGCTTATCCCACAGTGCCACACCAGGACTCCATTGCTATGTCAACTAACCTAGATTTCCCTTAGCCGAGTGACTCAGTCCCTCAAGGTGTTTGGTTATGTTTGTACCAGAGTATGTTTTCAGCGCATTCAAATCCATACGTAGACATATCCTTTGCCAAATCTATGTAGGCTCTTGGGTATACTCCCATATGCCATCCCACACCTGTTCAACCAACATACCTACCTATGTATCTACTAGTAGATTGTTTGTTATTCCTGTTACTGCAGGACCGTGTGTATAATTGTCTTTGCTGTGTATTTCCTCTCCCTTCACCCAAATTACTATGTCTGTTATCTTGTTGTTTAGTCCCATAGAGTCGGTTCTGACTCATAGTGACCCTGTATAGGATTTCCCAGGAGCAGCTGGTGGGTTTGAACTGCCTACCTTGTGGTGTGCAGTCCAGTGCGGATCCTACAGCGCCACACCAGGCATTTATTATCTAGTTATTGGTTTTCCTTCCTTCTTCCTTTTCATCCCTGGTAACCCTCAAAGATTTGTTTTTTCTATGTATCAACCTTTTCTTGACTTTTATAACAGTGATCTCATACAATATTTGTCCTCTTGTCATTGACTTATTTCTCTCAGCATAATGTCCTCCAGGTTCATCCATCTTATGAAATGTTTCAATGACTCATAGTTATGCTTGAATGTTGCCTGATATTCTATTGTGTGTAGGTACCATAGTTTGTTTATCCATTCATCTGTTGGTGGACTCCTTCGGTTGTTTCTAATGCTGCTGCGGATATCATCGATAGGCTTTACACCTAGTAGTGGCATTGCTGGATTATATGGCATCTCTACTTCAAACTTCATGAGGAAGCACCATATTGCTTTACACCATTTTACAGTCCCATTAGCAGTGTCTGAGTCACAATCTTCCCACGGCCTTGCCAGCTTCTGTTGTTTTCAGTTCTTTTCATTCAAGGTGAGAGGATATCTCATTGTTGTTTTGATTTGCATTTCTCTAATGGCTAATGATGAAACACTGCAGGCACTCACTCATCTGTGCCAAGAAATTTGGAAGACAACTACCTGGCCAACTGACTGGAAGAGATCCATGTTTGTGACTATTCCAAAGACAGATGACCCACTGGAATGTGGAAGTCATTGGTCAATATCGTTAATATCACATGCAAGCAAAATTTTGCTAAAGATAAATTTAAAATGGCTGCAACATACATTGACAGAGAACTCCCGGAAGTTCAAAGCAGATATGGAATGAGGGATATCTTTACTGATGTCAGATGGATCTTGGCTGAAAACAGAGAATACCAGAAAGATGTTTACCTGTGCTTTACTGACTACACAAAAGCTTTTGATTGTGTGGATCATGACAAGCTATGGGCAGCATTGCAGAGAATGAGTACTCCGGAATACTTAATTGTGCTCTTGAGGAACTTGTACACAGACCAAAAGGCAGTTGTTTGAACAGAACAAGGGAACACTGAATGGGTTAAATTTAAGAAAGGTGTGTGCCAGGGTTGTATTATTTCACCATAGTTATTCAGTCCTTATGCTGAGCAAATAATCTGAGAAGCTGGATGATGTGAAGAAAAGCATGGCTCCAGGATTGGAGGAAGACTCATTAACAACCTGCGATATGCAGATGATACAACCTTGCTTGGTGAAAGCCAAAAGGACTTAAATACTTACTGATGAAGATCAAAGAGAACAACCTGCGGTATGGGTTACACCTCAACGTAAAGAAAGCAAAAATCTTCACCTCTGGACCAATAAACAACATCCATATAAATGGAGAATAGATTGAAGTTGTCAAAGATTTCACTTTGCTCAGATCAACCATCAACACTCATAGAAGCAGCAGTCAAGAAATCAAATCACGTATCACACTGGGCAAATCTGCTGCACAAGATCTCTTTACAGTGTTCAAATGAGCAAAGATGTCAGTTTGAGGACTAAGGTGCGCCTGACCCAAGTCATGGTATTTTCAGTGGTCTCATATGCATGCAAAAGTTGGACAATGAATAAGGAAGAACATAAAAGAACTGATGCATTTGAGTCATGGTGTTGGAGGAGAATATTAAAAGTACCATGGGCTGCCAAAAGAAAAAAAAAAAATCTGTGTTGGAAGATGTACAGTCAGAATGCTCCTTGGAAGCCACGATGGCCAGACTTCATCTCTCATTCTTTGAACATAGTGTCAGAAAGAGCCAGTCCTTGGAGAAGGATATCATATTTGGTAAAATAGAAGGTTAGAGAAAAAGAGCAAGACTCCCAATGAGATGGACTAGCACAGTGGTAGCAGCCATGGGCACAAATGTAGCAACAATTATGAGAGCAGCACAGAACTGGACAGTGTTTCATTTTGTTGTGCGTAGAGTCACTATGGCAGTTAGTAACAATAGCAATGGCTAATGATAATGAGCATTGCTTTATGTATTTGTGGGCTGCTGGAATGTCATCTTTGGTGGTCTGTTCATGTCCTTTGCTCATTTTAAAATTAAGAGTTTTGTCTTTTTTGTTGTTGAGGTGTTGAAGTGTTGAAGTTTTCTACAAATTTTAGGGATTAATCCCTTGTCAGAATATGTCATTGCCAAAAGTGTTTTTCTATTTTTGCTCTTTTGGAGAAGTCTTTTGATGTATATTTTGTTAATTAAAACAACAACAACAACAACTTATTATTAAGAGAGATCTTTTCAGTGTAGCCTTTAGGAGTGTCCTGTATCACCTGGAATGGAATCCAGATTCCCACCTCAGCTCTGGGCTGAGATCCCTGCCTGCCTCCCAGGCCTCGTCTCTCTAGGTTTCCCCTGTCACTGGACTGCAAATGGCAACTTTCAGTTTGTCTTTCTCCCTTCAGTACCTTTGCAAGTGCCGTTTGAAAGTGGTTCCCCCAGCACACTCTTCACCTAGCTGACTCTCATTCTTTCTTCAGTTCTACTCTCCAGCTCATCAGGGAGCCCTTTCCTTCCTCCCCTCCTACCCACTTCTCCCTGAGCTGTGTTCACTGTTGTACCTCAGGGTTTGGCCCAACATGATGCCTAACACACAGTAGGTGCTCAGTGAATGTTTGGGGTAAGGAAGGATATTTAGTGTTTCATTCAGTCCTCCTCATCCAAAGAGGTCAGCTTCATGGGCTGCATGGTTCTGACTCCCTCTCTTTGAGTTCCTGCTCTCACTCCCAGGCTGTAAGGACCTTCCCTTGTTGTTGTTGTTGTTGTTGTTAAGTGCCGTCGAGTCGGGTCCGACCCATAACGACCCTGTACAGGGTTTCCGAGGGTGTAAATCTTTACGGGAGCAGAAAGCCTCATCTTTCTCCCGCGGAGCAGCTGGTAGTTTCGAACCGCTGACCTTAAGGTTCGCAGCCCGATTCGTAACCACTACGTTACCAGAGCCCCTTGAGGAGCTTCCCTAGAGGACCTTTAAGATCTTGGAACTAGCAGGAAAATGCACAAAGCTGGGGACTGGGAAGAACAGGCCCTGGGGAATGAGCCTTGTCAGAAGGGACTTTTGTTTGTTATACAACTCTAAAGTTTTTATTAACTTTATGGACCAGGTCTTGCTTGAAGTACTTGCACACATATACTTTTTTTTTTCCTTTTATAAGTTTTGATTCTGAATTGAGTGATAGTTTACATGGGAGAACACCAGCTTTACATCCATCCTACCGTATTTTGTTTCATTGCAATGATTACAATCTCCTCCATGTATCATCATTCAACATTTGCTTCCAATCCCTCTTTTTTTTTTTCGGATGTACACTGAAGCACTCAGGAACATACAACCATTCAGACAACCAAAGGGTATACACAGCTGCACACTAGCCACCCCCCCCCCCCCCCCCCAGCACACAGCCCCTCTCCAGGAGGGCCACACCACAGAGGTGGGGTTTGGGAGTGATAAGGGAGAATTTGAGGTCAGAGGTTACAGATGGGGTGTGGCATGTAAGGAGGACCCTGGGTTCACCTCCCTCCTCAGCATGCCTCCTAGCTCACTCAGATTTGTTGTTTTCCTCCCTACACTGTCCTTCCCCTGGGCAGGCCACTGGGATCTGCTGCTGCAATTCTCCATTCCAGATGAAACTGGCCTGCCCCTGCCCTGGGGATATGCTTCCACCTGGGACTTGTCTGGGCAAACTTTCTAAACAGCACCAACAAGGTCCCAGCTCCTGTGGAGTAAGGCCTTTCATTTTCCCTACAGGGCATGTGGACTTGCCTCAGCCTGCTCTGCCTGCCCAGCCGAGGGCCGAGGGCTGTGCCCGTCTCCTGTTTTCTGGTTCCCTATCCAGGAAACTCTTTTGGGTGCCAATCATGGAGAAGTCAAGGGGACTCCCATTACAAATGGTTCCTCCAGAGGCCAGAAGGAGCACAGAAAGAGATGGCTCCCCTGCCACTTCCTCAGAATCGGTCCTCAGCAAAGCCTTCAGAACCTCATGCAGTGTCAGAAGAGGATCTGCAAAGCCCTACCTGGCACCTTCTTGGGTTTCCAGGGCTGTTTGGTAGACTTCTGTTGGTGGGTACTTGGTCTTCTTTCTCTGGAGAGACTGGAGTGTTCAAACTGCCAACCTTCCCATTAGCAGGGGAGCACTTAACTGTGCATACCAGGGCTCCATGATGAATCTCTAAACCAGTCAACTCCGGCTAATAGAGACCCTACAGACAGGGTAGAATAGCTCCCCAAGGTTTCTGAGACTAAACTGATAGTTCATGGAGGGGACTGCAATCATTGTAATGAAAAGTATATGATTTGTTAAACATAAAACTGATCATCTGCTCTGTAAACTTTCACTCAATTCACAATAAGTTACAAAAAAAAAAAAAAAAGAAAAAAAGAATTCTGAGATATAGGAGCAGACAGTCTCATTTTTTTCCCCCTGATCTTTCTGGTTAATCTATCCAGATCTCATTTTCCACACAGCTGAGTGAATGTGACTGCCTTGTACAGGGCCTAACAAAGTCACACACAGGTGTTAACCTGGTACTTCTAAATGCTTGTTAAAGAAAATGACTCCCTTGGTTTAAATTTAATAGTGGTTAAAGCACTCAGCAGCTAACCAAAAAGCACTGTTTTTGTTTCATGCCATCGAGTGGGTTCTGACTCATAGTGATCCTGTATAGGGTTTTCAAGGAGCAGCTGGTGGGTTTGAACCGCCGACTGGGTGGTTCAGGCCTACCTTGCAGTCCAGTGCTTTACTCCACAGCACCACACCAGGGCTCCAACCAAAAAGTAGAGGGTTTGAATCGAAGATCAGCAGTCAGCTTCCCTAAAGGTGACAACTTTGGAAATCCCATGGGATAGTTCTGCTTTGTCCTACAAGGTGGGTATGAGTCAGGTCAACTTGAAGGCTTCCGGTTTGTTGTTGATTTAAACTTAATCCTTCACAGAAACTGAAAACTCATGATAAAGACAGTTCTGGGAAGATGTTTAAACCAAATAAGTCACAGCTAGCCTATAGAACACAGACATACTAATGTAATAAACCAATCTAAGTAGCTGCTTTTGATTAAATGAATGAACACTAATAATTTGAAATGCCTCCTCTGGGAATCCCCTAACAGTCTGTACTGTATATAAGCTAGCTGAAATTTAATGTGATGAGTTCATCTCTTCAGAAGGGTGCTCCTTGTTTGGGAACATGTTTTCTACCCAACAAAATCTATTAACTCTAATTGACTTATTGACCAGAAATTTTCTTTTGGCAGTTCTTAAAGAAGTGGTTTTCAAATCAGTAGCATCAGTATTGCAACCACACCCTCCAAACTGGAAGAAATGTAAATTCTTAAGCCCACTCCAGACCTACTGAATCAGACACTCTGGGGGCTTGAGGCCCAGCAATCTGCTTTAAAAAGCTCACTGACATTTGAGAACCACGGCTGCACTGCACGAGAGTGTGGACAGTCCCAATTCCAGACCCTACTGGGACATCAGAATCACCTGTTATTATTATTATTATTTTTAATGTTTTATTGTGAATTATGTGATAGTTTACATGCGAGAGAGAACATTAGTTTTACATTCATCCTATCATATATCGTTTCATTGCCATGGTTACAATTCCCTCCATGCATCATCAACTAACCAAAAGGTATACCTTGCAAGCCTGCCCCCCCAGTCATCAGCACACAGCCCTTCTTCCTCTCTGGGTCTAAAGCCGCTCCATCTCTCCATGTCATCATCTCTGCCTCCATCTCTGGTGTCACTGGTTTTCCGTTCTTCTCCCTTGATGGTCCCAGGGACCTCCGCTCCTAGACTGCAAAGTCAATCACTCCCCTCCTTTTGCTACAAAACGTCTACCTTTACATTTCCAGCCCTCACAGTCAGTCCTGATAACAATTATTCACCATTGTATCACAAGAGACCTATCCGTATTTCCTTTTATCAGCTTCGCCTAGACAGATTGGATACTACTCAGTGGAGATTCTACCTTCCTTCACACCCTCTGGATCTAGGTTTCCTCTTGAAAGTTTGTAGGCCAGTCACTTCTTGCCTTTGTAGCCCCCCC
>NW_006408552.1:527973-547123 GCF_000296735.1 Chrysochloris asiatica | reverse complement strand
CAACCAGGTCTCCACCCGGGTTCACAGGAGTCTATTGAACGTTGTAGGGCTTAGCTCGCAGCTTCGTTGCTGGGTTTCCCTTACTTCCCCTTATCGGTGATGAACATGGTCACCAATCAGAGCCTGTATTCCCATTGAGTCTTAGTCTTGGAAGGGGGTTTGCCTGAGGGGGCCCGACCACTTGCCTTGATGTCTCCTTGGTGAACAAACTTGCTTGTTCTTGTAGTAATCAGTTGGTCTGCCTATATCATTTTGTACTTTTCCTGTCAGTCTTTCTTTCAAGCAGTGTCTTCTGTTCTTCTAGCTGCTCCAGGCTGATCTGCTTGTCCTTTCAAGTGGAAATTTCCCATCTCTGAAGATTCTCTGAATCCTGAAGTTCCAGATTCCACCTATGTGGTCTTATGTAATGCAGAGGCTCCGCAGGAAGCCTCCTTCACTGGGCATGTTGTAGCCCCATTTTAGATATTCCAATCAGTTATAGGCAGAAGATGGGCTTAGAATCACCTGTTATTATTGTTGTTAAGTGCCATTGAGTTGATTCCGACCCATATCAACCCTGTATAGGGTTTCCAAGAAGCAGCTGGTGAGCTTGAACCACCGACCTTGCAGAATCACCGACCTGTAGGTGGTTACCTGGGAGCTTGTTGAAAATGCAGAAGTTAGGAGCCTTTTCTGCTTCCACCCTCAGTCTGTTGTTGTTAGGTGCTATTAAGTTTATTCGGACTCATAGTGACCTTAAGCACAGCAGAACAAAACACTGGCGGATCCTCCACCATCCCTGCAATTGCTGTTAAGCTTGAGCTGATTGCTACTGCTACTGTGCCAATCCATCGCATTGGGTGGGGGAGTGGGGAGGGACTTCCTTTTTTTCAGTGACCCTTCACTTTACCTAGCATGACATCCTTCTCTAGGGACGGTTATTCCTGACAATATGCCCAAAGTATGAGAGATGAAGACTCACCCTTCTGACTTCTAAGGAGCATTCTGGTTGTACTTCTGTCAACACAGATTTGTTTGTTCTTCTAGCGGTCCATGATATTTTTACTATTCTTCTCTAACACCATAGCTCAAATGATCAATTCCTCTAAGGTCTTCCTTATTCATTGTCCAACTTTCACATGCATGTAGGCGTGGAGGGATGTGTGTGAAGCCCACCCGGCGGTAGCTCTCTAACTAAGGGATGCCTTGATGAGAGCTACAAGGGAAGCCTTGTACGCCATCGGTAATGGGCTGAGACCATGCTGACCTCATACTTGGAATGTAATTCCTAGATTAAGGAAAATGCGTATTATGTAGGTGATCACTGTAATGCTGCATACTTGATCTTTATCTATAGCTCCTGTAATTAACAAAATTAATCCTTGTACGTAATGATTCTCAGAATAATCATTTATTGTGTCACCGGTCTCCAGACATGATGGAAGTGACATTGTGATCAAGAAACTGTATTGTTAATCAGTAACTAAAGATATGTGATTTGTCCCCTCACACATACCTATGAAGATTGTATTTAAGCTAAATCTGTAAAACAATAAAGCACTCTCGATTGACCATCTTGAGTCCCCTGCCATCTTTAATTCTAATTCTCCATCCACCTCCAAGGATCCCATTTGTGCAGGGCTGGTTCCTGCACATGCTTATGAGACCATTGAAAATACCATGGCTTGGGTCAGGCACACCTTAGTTCTCAAATTGATATCTTTGCTCTTGAACACTTTAAAGAGGTCTTTCTTGTGCAGCAGATTTGCCTAATACAATATGTGGTTTGATTTCTTGACTGCTGCTTCCATGAGTGTTGACAGTGAATCCAAACATTCTCCACAATGTTGTCATAGCTTGTTATGATCCAAACAGTCAAAAGCCTTTGCAGAGTCAATGAGCATAGGTAAACATCTTTCTGGTATTCTCTGCTTCCAGCCAAGATTCACTGGACATTAGAAATAGCATCCCTCATTTCAAATCCTCATCTGAATCTGGCTTGAAACTCTGGTATTTCCCTGTCAATGTACTGTTGCAGTTGTTTTTAAATTATCTTGAGCAAAATTTTACTTGCATGTGATATTAATTATATTTTCCAATGATTTCCATATTCTGTTGGAAATGTGCACAGATATGGATGTCTTCCAACTAGTAGCCGTCTTCCAAATTTCTTGGCATACATGAGTAAGTGCCTCCAGAGCTGCCGCAGTTTGTTGAAAGATTTCAATTTGTATTCCATCAATTCCTGAAACCTCATTCTTTGTCAATGCCTTCAGTGCACCTTGGACTTCAGTACTATTGTTTTTTTTGTTTGTTTGCTTAAGTTTTCATTGTGAATTGAGTGATAGTTTACATGGGGGAACATCCGTTTTACACTCATCCTATTGTATTTCATTTCATTGCAATGATTACAACCCCTTCATGCATTCAACAGTATTTGCTTCTATTACCTCTGTTTTTTGTTTGCTTTTGAATGTACACAAAAACACTCAGGGCACATTCTGCAAGCCTGCCTCCTGGATGCCAGCACACAGCCTTTCTCTTTCCATGAGTCTGGAGTCCTCAGTTGCTCTAACTCTCCATGTCATCATCTCTGTCTCCATCTCTGGTGTCACTGCTTCTCTGGATAGGGTCCCACATTCCGCTCATGCTCTTCTCCCTTGATGGTCACAGGGTCCTCTGTTCCTGGACTGTAAGATTAACTACTTACCTCTTTTTGTTACAAAACTTCTACATTTACAATTGTGATAATCACAATTAGTCACGATAACAATTACTCATTATTGAATCATAAGAATCGTATCCCCATCTCCTTTCACCAGACCCATCTAGACAAGATGAAAATTATTCAGTGGGGGTTCTACCTTCCTCCACACACTGTGAAACTAAACTCCCTCTTGAAAACTTGTAAGCCAGTCACTTTGTGCCTTCCCCCCCCTCCCCCATTTTAGGTAAGCTGCCTCAGTACTATTGGTTCTTTTTTTTTTTTTTTTTTTAATGTTTTATTGTGAATTATATGATAGTTTACATGGGAGAACTTTAGTTTTACATTCATTCCATTGTATATCATCTCACTGCCATGGTTCCAATCCCCTCCATGCATCATCAACCACCCAAAGGGTATATCCCAGAAACCTGTCCCCTACACTTCCCCCTCCTCCCCCCAGTTTTCGGCCCACAGTCCCTTTCCCTCTCTGGGTCCAAAGTCCCCAGTTGCTTCATCACTCCACGTCATCATCTCTGTCTCTATCTCTGTTTCTCTGGGCAGAGTCCCGCTCTCGGCTCTTCTCCGTTGATGGTCCCAGAGGCCTCCGCTCCTATCCTGGAGAATTAATCACTTCCTTCCTTGCTACAAAACCTCCACCTCTGCATTTCCAACCCTCATAATCCATCCCAACAAGCATTATTCACTACAGTATCACGAGTTACCCATCTGTATCTCCTTTCATCAGCTCCGCCCAGACAGATTGAATAGTACCTACTGGAGATTCTGCCTTCCGCCATGCTCTCTAGCACCAGGTTCCCTCTTGAAGGCTTGTAAGCCAGTCACTTCTTGCCTTTGTAGTCTCCCCAGTACTATTGGTTCTTGATTGTATGCTATCTAAATCCACAAGAGCCCAAATATAACCTTGAGGAGAAAAGCGAAGTGTGGGACCCTGTCTGGGGAGGCAGTGACATCAGAGATGGGGCCAGAGATGATGACATGGAGAAAATGAGCAGCTGGGGACTCTAGACTGAGGGAGGGAGAGGGGCTGTGTGCTGGCAGCTGGGGGGCAGGCATGTGGGGTGTACCCTTTGTTGTTTGATGATCCATGCAGGGGATTGTAATCATTGCAATGAAATGAAATATGATAGGATGAATATAAAGACAGTGTTCTCCCATGTAAACTAACACATAATTCACAATAAAAAGTTAAACACACACACACACACACAAAAACTTGAATATATCCCACCTGAATTTAGATACCATCTCAAGAACAGATTTGATGTATTAGACACAAATGACCAAAGACCTGAAGAGTTGTGGGATGACATCAATATATAGGAAGAAAGCAAAAGTCATTAAGAAGACAAGAAAGTAGGAAAAGACCAAAATGGATGCCAGAAGAAACTCTGAAACTTGCTCTCCGCCATGGAAATGCTAAAACAAATGGAAGAAATGAGGAAGCAAAATTGCTGAACAGAAAATTTCAAAGGGCAGCTTGAGAACACACAGTCAAATATTATAATGAGATGTGCAAAGATCTGGAGTTAGGAAAGCAAAAGGGAAGAACTTGCTCTGCATTTCTCAAGCTGAAATAACTGGAAAAAAAAAAAAAATTCAAGCCTTGACTTGCAATCTTGAAAGATACTATGGGCAAAATATTGAATGATGCACAAAGCATCTAAAGAAGATGGAAGGAATATACAGAATCATTGTACCAAAAAGAAACGGTCACTGTGCGACCATTTCAAGAGATAGCATACACTCAGCTTAGTCAATCTCTAAGTCTGGTGGGTGTAAGTTGAGGGAGACATGGGCAGGGGGCACAGAGTCAGATACGACCTGTGGGGTATCAGGGTAGAGACACCAGGAAGTCAGGGGACGGTGGCCATATAGCAAGGGACGTGGACAGTCTGCTCCTCCAGGGTGTACTGCCGCGTCCCTGCCATCGCAGTCATATTACCCCTTGCCTTCTGGGTTGGCCTCCACTTTTTTGGCAGCTTGCAATGACCTTATGGGGCAGCTGAAGAGCTTGAGGTTGTATCTGGAAACTGGGAAGCATTCCTGTATAAACGGCCTGGTTGCAGTCCCACCATACCCTGTCTCCCCTCAGTCCATGTCTTGCTGGATGACTCCTCCAGCTGCCACTATCCACATATTTCTGCTTCTAGGGTTTTCTATATTGCCTAGGCAGCAGCAGCAGGTTCCCAGCATCCTTGACCCCAAACCTATCACTTCTAAGCTGCATCTGGAGAACTGCTGCTTTTGGTGGTGGTGGCAAGCCTAGCGGTGTGAGCATGCTCTGTACAGTCAACTGGAGCTGTCTGCTCAGGGTCAGCCTGGTGGGGGCAGGATGGGGAGGCTGCTTTGGCCAATGAGAGGAGGATGCTAGAGACTTGGGGAAAATTGGGACTCCTTAGTAAAAGGGAGGAAGGGGCTTGGCTATTCATAGTGCCATAGTGCCTTAGTTACACAATATCACAATGGGTAAGATTAAAGAACATAAATCTATTTTCTCACAGTTCTGGGGATGAAAGTTCAAATCAGGGTCTTGACTATATCAATTCCTCATCAGTAGTCCTGGATGTTCCATGACATCCCTTGGTTGATAGGTGATCTTTGCATGGCTCAGTTTAGTCAATCTCGGTTTAGTCAAAGTCAGGTGTTGGGGTGCGGCTGGGTTGGCCATTAGGTTCCTAGTCTGTCCCTAACAAGGCTGAAAGTAGAGAAGATTAGAAATATGGATAGCTGCGTCTTATTGACTATGCAAAGGAACTCAATAGTGTGATCATAACAAATTATGGACAGCATTGTAAAGAATGGGAGGAATTCCAGAACACTTAATTGTGAAATGTAGAAACTGCACATAGACCAAGGACAGTCCTTTGGTTTAGAATCAGGAAAGATGTGCATCAGGGTTGGGTCCTTTCACCATACTTAATCTGTATGCTGAGAAGCTGGGCTGTAAGAAAAATGTGGCATCAGGATTGGAGGAAAATTCATTAACAATCTCAACCTGTGATATACAGATGAGACAACCTTGCTTGCTAAAGTGAAGAGGGCTTGAAGCACTTACCGATGAACATCAAAGCCTACAGCCTTCAGTATAGACTACACCTCAACATGAAGGAAACAAAAATCTTCACACCTGGACCAATAAGCACTATGACAGTAAATGGAGAAAAGATTGAAGTTGTCAAGGAATTCATTTTACTTGCATCCATAATCACCACCCATGGAAGCAACTGTTAAGTAACCAAATGATAAAGGTATATTGGGCAAATATGCTGCAAAAGAACTCCTTCAAGCGTTAAAATGCACTTTTAAGAACTAAGGTGCACCTAATCCAAGTCAGAGTATTTTAAATCTTCTCATATGTATTTGGAGTCCTGGTGTGGGTTAATGCGCTGGACTGCAAAGTCGGTTTGAACCGCAATGTCGGCAGTTCAAACTCACCGGCCGCTCCTTGGAAATCCTATACAGGATCACTGTGGGTCGGAACCAACTCGACAGCACTGAACAACAACAACATATGTATGTAAAAGCTGAACAATGAGTAAGGAAGATAGAAGAAGACTGATGTATTTGAACTATAGTGTTGGCAAAGAATATTGACTAGACCATGGACTTCAGAAGAATGAACAAACGCATCTATTTTGGAGGAAGTACAGTCTGCTGTGCATAAGGTCGCTATGGGTCGGTATCGACTTGAGACTCCATGGCGCCTAACAACAACAGTAAGCATGCTCTTTAGGAGAGGATGGCTCAACTTCATCTCATGTACTTTGGACAGTTACCAGGAGGGGCCAGTCCCTAGAGAAGGACATCATGCTTGGTAAAGTGGAAGGTCAGCGAGGAAGACCACAATGTGATGGATTGGCACAGCGGCAGCAGCAATGGGGTCTAGTTTAACAATGATTGTGAGGATGACGCGGGACCCGGCAGTGTTTCGTTCTGTTGTTCATAGGTCGCTGAGTCGGAGCCGACTCGACAGCGCCTAACAGCAACTCAGGAAACAAGTCACAAAAGTCCGCGAGTTCGTTTGCGGCAGTTCTTGCCGGGGAAACTACTTGTGCCAGAGTCCTAGGAGGAAATTTCGCCCCCTCTCAATTTGGGAAAAGGCTTCCGTTCGAGTTGGGTGGTGAAAGAACACCCAGAGGTGCTCTGGAAGCACTGAGTGGAGAGGTCCAGACGAAGGGGCAATGGACCGTTTAGTTACAGTTGCTCTATTTGGCACCCTGAGACGAAGGCATGGTATAGTCCCGAAGCTAGTACATGTCACCATGAAAGTTCGAGCTGGTGAAAGCGCTACCTCACAAATCCTAGAGATTGGTCCTGATGAGAACCCGTAGAACTGCAATTAGCTACAGCACTAAAACCGCGGCTCAGGGGCGGGGCCAAGGTTTTGCGGACGGAAGTCCGGCGGAAAGCGGGGGGCGGAGCAGAGGAAAGGAAACTAACCGGAGCGCCGATAGGGCGTGGCTGGGCACTTCTCTCCGCCCTCTTGGGTGGGTGCTAACGGTTTCCCGTGGAGGGAGTTTGTGTCTCGTAACCCCTGATCCCCCTGTAATGAAGCCAAAATGATGGGCTGTGGGGAGTCAGAGCTGGGATCAGCAGCAGAAGAGGCCGTGGCGGTCCCGGAGCCACCCCCAGAGCCTCGAACCTCGGAGCCAGGAGCCCCAGTGCCAGAGCCCGGCCTGGACCTGAGCCTGAGCCCGAGCCCGCGGCCCGAGAGCCCAGAAACGCCGCGCCGCAGCCCTGGGCGGAGGCAGGGGCGGGAGGATCGGCGACGCGGTTTTCGGAAAGGGAGACAGGTGAACTGAGGGTAAGGTTGCTCCCAGCCCGCCGACGACCCGCGGCCACCCCTTCATGGCTCTGCCCTCTGCTTCCAGGTCCGATTCCGCCTGGCGCCTGGCGCCCCCAGCCGATCCGAGCCGCAGCCGGCGGCGGTCGTAAGGAGCGAGCAGCCCGCGGCGCCGCACGAGTTGGAGGCGCCCGCGCTCCAGAGTACCCTGGTCCTGGGCCACGAGCTGCAGGCCGCACGGGCCGCTGCCGGGGGCCACTTTGACGCCGAGAAGGCGGTGGAGGAACATCTGAGAAAGTCGTTCCAGACCCGCTGCGGCCTGGAGGAGAGCGTGACCGACGGTGAGAATGGGCTCAGGATGGCCAATTGGGAGTGGGGTGCCGGGCACCGCTCACCCCGACCCCTTTGCCGTTGTAGGGTTGAATGTACCGCGCTCCAAGCGGCTCTTCCGGGACCTGGTGAGCCTGCAGGTGCCCGAGCAGCAGGTTCTGAACGCCGCGCTGAGGGAGAAGCTGGCGGTCCTGCCTCCGCATCCTCGAGCCCCGCCCTCCAAGGTTAGGGACCTGGGCGCCAGCTTCCTTTTTGTCCTCTCCTCCCCAGCCTTGGTATCCGCCCCCGCCTAGTGGTGTCACCTTACTTTGGGTCCCCACTTCAACAGGAGGCACCTGGAGCAGGGCCAGACATGACCATCCTCTGTGACCCAGAAACATTATTTTACGAAACTCCACACCTGACCCTGGACGGCTTGCCTCCCCTCCGGCTTCAACTCCGGCCCCGCCCCTCAGAGGATACTTTCCTCATGCACCGGACATTGAGGCGATGGGAAGCGTAGACCTGGAAGAAGTGCCACTACTATTTTTGTGTTGAAACCATCCCCCCTTTTCTTTTTAAACAGAATAAAATGGTTTTTCTAATAAATGAACATTTTTTGGGATCTCTAAGATGGGGCTGGAGTGCAGTGGCTCTGTAGGATAAGCACTGGACTGCAAACTGCACTAGCTGCTCTGGAGAAAGATGAGGCTCTCTGCTCCCACAAAGATTTACAGCCTCAGAAACCCTATACAGAGTCACAGTGGGTCAGAACCAACTTAATAGGAACTTAAGATTGGACTAACCCTCCAGAGCTGGTCCACTAAGCCTCAGGTTGAAGGCTACCTGGAAGTTGAGTTTTTGGCCCTCTTTTTAAGGTTGATAAAGGAGTAGCAAGTGTAAAACACAGTCCAAATGGGGTTTTGAATACCCTCCTCCTCTTCCCATCCAGTTTGGGCAGGTACAGTTTGGCTATTAACTGAAAGGCTAGTAGTTTGAAGCCAGCCACAAGTGCTCAGAAGAGAAGCCTGTGGATCACCATTGGAAACCAGAGTGCAGTTCTCTGACACACACGGGGTCACCATGAGCCTGAGTCAACTCCATGGCAACTGGTTTGGTGGTTTGGGGTTTCACCACCCTAGCTGCCTCTTCCAGACTTCAGTCACAGGTATCATTACCTTTGTCTTTGAAGACACAACATTCGTTTATTTACACTGGTTTTTGGTCATTTTAGTACTTGGTTCCTTATTACCCGATAAGGAGCCTGTAAGGCAGCTGCTGCTGTTATGTGCCGTGGAGTCAGTTCTGCCTCATCGTTTTACCAGAGCAGAAAGCCTCATCTCTCTCTCATGGAGCAGCTGGTAGTTTTGAACTGCTGACCTTGTGGTTCACAGCCCGATTTGTAACCACGACACTATCAGTGGTTACGAATCGGGCTGTGAACCTTAAGTTCAGCGGTTCGAAACTACGAGCCGCTCCGCGGGAGAACGATGAGGCTTTCTATTCCCGTAAAGATTTACACCCTCGGAAACCCTGTACAGGGTCACTATGGGTCGGAACCGACTTGACGGCACTTAACAACAACAACACCACTATCAGAGCTCCATAAGGCAGCTGCTAACTCTGAATTATTGACACCATCTGCCTTTACCTTTAAGGACCTTGTCTGTCTGGTTTGTACCAGAGGGCTCTGATCAAAGAATGTGGAGTAACACTTGACAAGTCACTGAAGAGTGTTACCTTCCTGTCTATAAATCTGGTTTCCCAGTCCAAAAAGGGTAAGCAGGTTGGTGGCTCTGGTCCAAAGTACCTTTTCTAGCTTTACTCCAACTGTGTTTGAAAGCTAGCCCTCTGGATCAAAGCTCCCATCAAAAATATGTCATTAGGGATTTTTGATGGAAGGAAAATCAACTTTTTATCCTTGAATTTTTACGTCCAATTTTGTATTACACACGTTTCCTGACTAGGGTTCAGTATTTATGTACATAGATTTGACTATCATTCCAGAGTCTTTCCCATCACTAAAATGTGTCTCAAAACTATAGTATGAGCTGAGAGGAAGCACAGGTTTTACTGGTAGTGGTCATTCTCTTTCCCATCAGCTACTAAGTACCAGACCAAGTGTAGGGGCCACTGCCTTCAACATCAAGTTTATTGTGCTGTTCTCAAATTCAAAACCCAACCCATTCTCCCAATGAGGGACAGCAGAGGGAAGGATTTTCACAGTACCTGCGTGCCTACCCACCAAACAACATCCCCCTCAAACCCTCAGTCCATCAATCTGTGGTCCACTGAAATGCAGCAAGGGACAAGGGCTGAGGAGAAATGGGAATCTCTCCTTGGGAGAGGAGGAGAAAGGGCTAGAGAGTTTGATCCCCTCACCTCCCTTGTCCTAGGAGAACAGGTCAGCAAACAGTCCATGCCATCCAGCCCAGAGGGCTGGGGGAGATTGCCAATGATGGCCACTCCAGCACAGCTGGGCTTGCTGCTCAGGTGCCAGCAGTGTAGGGAGGAGGCTGAGGCAGCAGCTTAGGAAAAGCTTTCTCTGCAGATCCAAGACAGGAAATGGTTTCTGGAGCCAGAGAGGAAAGATCTTGGGACACTTTCCTCTTTCCCTGGGTCCATAAGAGCAGCGGGCAGCTTCTTCACACTTCTGTTCAGGAGACCACTTAGTGGCTGGGGGAACGGGCCTTGTGGAACACGTACACTGGACGCTGGAAACCTGAGGGGAGAGTGTGCAATCAGCAAGGGTTGGCAGGACCTTCTCAGCCAGGACCAGGTCTCCCCGCCCTGTCCCCCAACAAAACAGCTTAGCCTTACCTTTGGAGGTGTTGTTGGGTGTAGCCACCAACTCATAGCTCGAGAAGCCCACTTCTGGAGATGTCAGGTAGGAACTGAACTGCTCTGGCTTCAGCTGGATTCGATAGTAGTTCTTGTAGATTGTTTCCTAAAAAGGCAAGGGACCAGCTTCACTTTGCTTTCTCTTCCCTTGGCCCACCCAGAGAGCCTTTCCACCTTGTTCTGAGAGTCCTCTTTCTGCTTCCTTACTATACTGCATTTTATAAATCTTTCCAGTCTCAACAAGGTTTTCCCCATTTCCATGCAAACCTAACTTACCGTAAGTGTCTTTCTCTTGCCATAGGATGACCAAGGTTGGGGCTCAAGGACCAGGATCCCCCCAGGACGTAGATGTCGATAGATTCGACGAAACATGCGCTTCAGCCCTTCATCTCCCCAGTTCAGATGTACCCACTTGGTGAGGCTGAGACAGAGCACCACGTCGTACTCGGGTGTCTGCGCCTCCACCAAATCATCTCGCTCCAGCACATAGTTACCCTGAGGATCAGGAGTGGGGAGGGATCAACACAACACAGGGACTAAAGGACCACTGCTCCCCCTCATACAACCCACTTTGTGCCTCTATGCCAGAACGTTCTACAGCATTTCACTCCAGGCCGTGATCTTCTTGGATCTGCCTCAGCCTAATCCCAATAGGGTGCCCTCTTTTGAGTCTCAGTTTTTCTTCACACCCTCCAGCCCTGGCTTTCTACTGGTGGCGGTAAACCAAACAAAACGGGAGCTCGGATTATTTTCAAATTGAGCAAATTACCTAACACATCTTCAGAGCTGGGGTCTAATAGTAATAGTAGGTCAGTCTCATGAGACCCTCTCTGGTACTTACAAACCTTTAGCAGAGTGACACAACATATACAAGGGTCCCTAACCCAGGCCAAAAGAGAAGGCTTTCCCTAACTTTCAGACACAGCCTTTCCTTTCTCCCTTGGGAAATGTGGAAAGCCCATTCTTCCAGGCTTAAGTCAACACAGTACCAACAATTCCTACAGAGAACTCAACCAGAGCATTTGATAGGGGTTTTGTGCAGTTGGCAGACAGAACCCCTGGCAAGAAACCATATTTTGCCTTCTGCTAAAGTGGAGTCTTTGACTCTTCCCCACTATCTAGGGTCAATGTGGAAATGACCTATGGCCAAGCCACTCGGGTTCCTGACACTTTTCAACAACTGTATCCAAGGAAACAAAAACAGCAGATGCAAACTAGGTCAGAAACTGTAAATACCAGTCTGCCACTATTCCTCTAATCCTGTCACCCTTCACCCCCAGCCCCAAAACATGCCATGTCGGACACTCATCCCCCCTTCATGACCCTTCAGGAGTTCAAGGACCAGTTTCCACCTTGATTAAATCCCCTAGTGAACTCTAAGACCAGAAGAATTGCACAGTACACAGTACATCAATGACTATTCTTGACTGGGGTGGTCCTAGGTAGAATGAGAAAAACTCAAAATTCTTAGAAAAGACAAGGCTAACTGGACCAACAGAGACCAAAGGACTCCCTGAGACATTTTTTAAACCTTAAACCAAACTATCCTGTTGTTGTTGTTACGTGCCGTCGAGTCGGTTCTGACCCATAGCGACTATCCTGAGACCCACAAAATAAAAGGACATGACCAGTGTTCTCCTAAAAATCCATTTTGAGACCTAAAGGTCAACACTCCAAAGAAAGATGAAAACAGGGAATCTAGAGTACCAGAAACCGGACAACCAAAACAGAATGTTTACCTTGTCTTTGATGTGACTAATGTCACTGAACAATTTGTGTGAAAATTGTCAATTGGGAGCCTAATCTGTTACCTCTCAACAAAACAGATTATTACTGGATAACAGAAAACCCCCAGTAGTGAGCAGCAACAGCAGCCCCTGAAGGGGTGGGTGGGTGATAGCCCAGGTTGGGAGCAGGGCAAAACGAGTAATTATTTTGGAAAAGACCAGTGCAGCCCTGAGTTAAGGACCCCAGGTGATAGGCAGAAAGACACTCAGAGGAGGCACTCACCCCCCCAAATTCAGACCCTTGAGACTCTTACCGTGAGGAAGACAACATTGTTGGGGAAGACTGAGGTGTCCGCTCCATCCAGGGGCACTTGGGGTGCAGCAATAGGACCTCGGCTGGCTGTCAGTGAGGCTGGGAAGCAGCTTCTCTTTCGGATAGTGGTGGTCCCTTCCCCACCCTCTACCCCTGGGTTCCCCTCAGGAGTCTGGGATGGGAGACGCAGCTCCTCAGACAGGTAGTGCCGGATGTTCTGCCGGGCAGAGTGGATGAGTCGGGCATCGATATCCAGGCCCACCATACGGGACGGGCCCCACTTGCAGGCAATGCTCAGGGTCAGATGGCCCACATTGCAGCCCAGATCTAGGACGTCCCGGCCACGAAACCACTCAGGCTTCAACACCCGAAGGCGCCCATCCTCACAGGAAGGATTGCGGTACCCATAGTACTTGCAATAATTTCCATACTGGAACTTGCGCTGTTGCTTTTTGAAACCTGCTGCAGGTAGTGGATGGTGGTGGTAGCGACCTCCCCCGCTCCCGCGGCCCTTTTCCTTAGGACCCTGGCCTCCACCCCTGGCCCCTGCCTCTGATTTGCTGGAAGTCCTACGACGTTTGCGATGTCGAGAGGAGGAAGACGTGGGTGCAGGGGTAACTGAGGCGGCTGGAGGGACTGAAAGGGAGGCTGTAGAACCCTGCAGGGCATTTGGAAGGGGCGACACCACCTCATCCCTGCAGTTGATGGCTGTATTGAGTTCGTAAGGTTGGGGGGCATCCCGGTTCTGGCCTCTCGGACGTTGGGGCGTGGCTCCCTCCCCATGGAGTGAGGGAGTGAGAGGCGCTGCGGGCAGGATGGTAGAGTGGCTATCATTCCCACCAACTGCCTGCTGCTGCTGATGGTGCTGGCCCCGGTGTCTGTGTCGCTTCCGACCAGCCTTGAGTGGTGAAGCAAGAACTACTTGGGCCTCATCAGTGCACGTATTGAGACTGAGCGGGTCAGTAATATCTTTGGGGATGAGGATCTCCACTGGATCACGCCCCTTGGCCGGAAGCGGGGATGACTTAGGGGTCTCCGCATTGAGCGTGCGGCTCACTTCCTCATCCAGAAGACTATTCAGGTTCAGTGGATCAAAGATATTGCCCCCCAGAAGGAAGTTGGAGGGTAGTACAGAGTCACAGTCCGAATTAACTCTTCTGCGCCTTTTGAAGGCCGGATGTTTGAAGCCTCCACCGCCTCCCCCTACATTACAGCTATTCCTCCTCTTGCCCCCACCCCCCCCGGGGGGCCTGTGGGGCTGGTAGCCATTTCGAGGTCGAGGAGGAGCAGGGGGACCCAGTTCTGTCCCACCTCCTGCCCGTCGCTCCTCCCCCAGCTCCGGGGGAGCGGCTCGCCCATAGGGACCTGACAAGCGGGCCTCTCCAAGCGACTGCGCCTGGGGGCCGCCCCCTCGCTGCTGTTGCGACTGCCCGCCCCGAGAGGTGTCTGCAGTACCGGGACTCTCCCCACAAGCCGGAGCCCCTGCAGAGTTTACGCGAGGGCCGGGCCCACGTTCCGCCCGGCCGCGGAGCTGCCCGGAGGCGGCCTCTCGTGGCGATTGAACCGTGGGGCCGCCCCCTCCGCTCGACTCATCTTTGAGCGGCGGCGGCGGGGCCGGCACCAGAAACGGCTCCTTCTCCGCCGCCATCTCGATCATTTCCTCCCTTTACTCCTCCCAGAGAGTAACAAGAGGGATTAGGGGGCTTAAACCCCCTCCGTAGACCCTGCTCCCCTCCCCCCTCCCCCGAGTGCGCACGCAGCTCTGCACTTCTCGCCTAGTCTCGCGGCCGAGCGCCGCGCCCCCCCTCGCGCGCCCCGTTAGCCCGCGAGACCCGAACTCGAGAAATCAACCACGCTTGCGCCGACCTCTTTCTCCTCCACCACTACCACTTAATCGCGAGCGCGCACTGCTAAAGCGCGTTCCTTTCGCCCCAGAATCACGCATGCGCACTCCGCCACCACCCAGGTTGCGCGCGCATCAGCGTACGAACCAACTTAACGGCTCCAGGGAGTTTAAATATAGTACCCCTTTAGCCCCCCAAAACCTACCACCCCAAACTGACACCCTACTTCCCTTCGCAGTTATGTCGGTGACTAATGATATCCGTTGTCTCTGCCGCGCGATCCCACCCACCGTAGGCGGGGGACGAAGAGCTGGTGTGAAAAGGTCTCCTTCACACCCGACCCTTGTTCCTGAGGAATGAGTCTCAGCGGTCTCCGCCCGGCTCTAAACCCAACAACCTCTCCACCCCGCCTCCTTCCTCCCCCTAGTCGAGAGCGCCTGCGCACACCCTTTTGGGCTTGCGCGGGTAGATGCAGCACGTGCTGGGGATGAAGTCCCGCCCTCCGTTCTATAGGCGGGGACTGTTACGTAGCTTCCTTAGGTTTGCGTCAGCGCGACTCGGTGAGGCGTGATTTCCTAAGGATAGGGGCGGACTCATGAATTATTCATGACTTGTTGCCCCTCAGTCCATTCACTTAGAAGGGAGTTGAGTAGTGAACCTAAAGGTAGAAGAAGGAAAGTTTTTCCTATGATCTGCTCTCAGAAGAACGAGATAGGTCGGTCATTAAATTAACTCACCCCACTCGAAAATATTCTCTGTTGAACTGAAAGTCAACAATACTAAAATAACCGAGGTTTTCCAACTTCCTTCTGTGCCGAAATGGCTAGAGTCCTTCTCACCCTTCCGCTTTCCCTGAAACGCGATCACCTAGGTACACCACGCCCTCCTTCCTACCTCCACACCCACAGCCAACGCTTCCGCCCACTACCTGACGCCTGCGCTGGAGCCCAATAGCCGATTTCGACCCTGACGCCCACCGCCTTCTCCTCTACCTCGCGCTCAGTCCTTCCCAGACATTTGCTGTCGAATCGGGCCGCCTTCTATAAAAACATGTGTGGGCGGGAAAGAGGATTCGGTCGGCTTTGGGTCCCCCTGTCCTAGCCAATGGGAAAAACAACAACCATCTGACGCTCTTTCCATAGGAAAGAGCCCGTTTTCGCTGCTGAATGCTTGGGTGTGCGAGCAATATGGCTGGGAAGAGGGGACAGTGGGGCTAAGCAGTCTCAAAATGTTAAGATAGGGGGTGAAGGGCCTGAAAGAAAGAATGTTGTTGTTAAGTGCCGTCGAGTCGGTTCCGACCCATAGCGACCCTGTACAGGGTTTCTAAGTCTGTAAATCTTGACGGGAAGAGAAAGCCTCATATTTCTCCCGCGGAGCCGCTGGTAATTTCGAACTGCAGACCTTAAGGTTTGCAGCCCGATTCGTAACTACTACGCTACCAGAGTTCGAAGAAAAAAACAGGAAAAGAAAAGAAGGAAAGGGCAATCTGGAGGAGGGGGAAAAAAGTATAGTACAAGAAGGATGTGATTTCAGGTACAATCAGGCGCTGCTGCTGCCGCCTAAAAGAAAGGTGAAGCCAGCGAAGATTATGGGACTTGTAGTTCTACAGGTTGGAAAATGGCGGAAATGATTTGCGAACCGCCTGTTTAAAGCTGCGCGTGCGCCTAGGCCTTGTGCGCGCGCTGCGGGCGGGGGCGGGAAGGGTGGAGCTTGTGCGCATCCTCGCGCCTTCTCCTGGCGGGAAAACTGGATCCAGGTTGTAGGTGCTTGGAGATTCGCTGCTAGTTCACTCAGCTGCTCGCCTTTAGAAGGTATAAGAGTCCTTTTAGGGTGTAAATGAAGTTGCTAGGCGCGGCCAGTCATGGTACCTGTAGTCTGAGGAAAAACTTTCTCTTCAGGGTGACAACCAACTCTTAGCCACCTGAGAATTTTATCTCAAATTCACCCCCACAAGACAACAAAAACTATCCAGTATAATGGCGGGCAGCGATCTGAGAGGGAATGAGAATTATGAGGCTGAGGAGAAATTATCTCCTCGTGGGACTATTAATGTTGAAGAGACTAGAGACCCACTTTCTGAGGGGAGTTTAGAACCTCTCACGGTGTGATACCTCAGATCTTAATTGCTGTCCTGAGGAGAATTGGTGAGAAAAACACGCTTAGGGATCGCCCAAAGTTCTTGTCTATGATTTTCAAGAGGAATTGGGTGTTTTCTGTTCCAAACCGTGACACCCCGTGAGGAGAAATGGTGTAGGGGTCTGGGGGTTCTGTGGCGATGTGCTCCTTGAGAAAACCAAAGAAACCACGCTAGTTTGAGCAAAATGTAGCATTTGGGGCCGTTGATGACAAGAATAGGAAAGCCGACAGCAGGGCCTGGAAGAGTCTTCTTTATTTTGGTCATAAATGGCCAAATTTGTGCTTCCTTTCACTCCCCAAATCGGGAACTTTGAGGTCACTATTTTTAAGATTCTGTACAAGGTTCAGTTGTGTTAGGTGCTGCTAGTTTAGGCAGTTACCATTACATGTGACAGTATGGGCACCTGGACTCGTTTTCTTTTTTGTTAAGAATTTTCTTTTAAATCATGTTTGCCGAGCACCAAAGAAGATAAAAACTAGTCCTAGTTACCCAGGCAAGAAAGTAAGCAGGAATTCACACACCACCAGAAGGAAATTAGACTCAGGGGTAAGATTTAAATAAAGGGTTTACATTGTTGTTGTTTTTTTAGACTTGTGGAGTTTGTGTTAGAGGACAGTTCTAAAGGCTTATTTTTTGCCCTTTTATGTCAAGGATTGGAAGAACACAGTAAGAGGCAACAGTTGTAGAGACCAGAAATTCATGAACACATTCTCGGTGGGGCAGAGAACTATTGGCAAGATGAAATTATATAGCTTGAGATTTCTCAAACTTTTTTGTCTTAGAATCCTTCTGTACTCCTAAAAATCAAGACTCCAGGAAGTGTTTGCTTATAAAGTTTGTATCTATTCAGATGAATACACTGGAAATTAAAGCATAAAGATTTAAAATATTTAAGATGAATGAAGCTCTTCCTCCCAAATGAGATGAAGCTCTCCAATTAAAGATAGGTAGGAGTTCTGGTGTGGCACTGTAGGATAAGCACTAGACTGTTAACCACAAGGTCAGTGGTTCAGACCCACCAGCTACTCCTTGGAGACCCTATGCAGGGTCACTGTGAGTCAGAACCGACTCAATTGCACTTAACAGCAACAACAACAATTGGGAAAGGGAAGAGACTCTGGTGTCTTTGGTGCACCCTGAGAATCGCTGTGCTAGATGATTTCGCTTCTCAAAATGACTGTGATCATTTTTAGTGTTCTGACTGAAAAGAGTCCTGGTGTGGCACTGTAGGATAAAGCACTGGACTGCAAGGTCGATTTGAACTTCAAGGTCAGTGGTTCAAACTCAGCAGTCACGCCTTGGAAACCCTGTACAGGGTCGCTAAGAGTCTGAACCAACTCGATAGCACTTAACAACAAAAACAATTAAGAGGCGCCTTGGTGGCATAGTGGTTTAAGCACTGGGCTGCTAATCCTAAGGTCTGTGGTTAAACCCAGCAGCTGCTCCATGGGAGAAAGATGAAGCTTCTACTCCTATAAAGATTTACAGCCTCAGAAACACTCTGGGGCAGTACTATAGGGTTGCTATGAATCAGAATTGGCTCCAAGGCAGTGGGGTTGGTTTGGACTGAAGGAAAACTCATTTTCTTTTTTTGGAGAGCTTCATTCATCTTTTTAAAGTTCTTTTATATGAGTATATTGAATAGGTGGGATTGTGTTTATGGAACTATCCTGGTTCTTTTCCTTTCCTACATAAAACCTTGATGAAATAGTTCTCCCCTCTCCTTTTTACCTAAGGTAAGAAAGAAATTAAAACCTCAAGTGTTGTGGCTAGACAGTAGTCATTTTGTATATTTATAGACTCTCTTTTATCTCTTTCTGAACTTTTTTTTTGGTAGGAGGAAGAGAAATATTTATCAACTTTAATTATTAACTTTGATGTTTTATATTTGTTTTTATGAATGTGGCACAGACTTGTATAGGTCTTTGGACATGAACAAGAACCCTGGGGAAAATACAACCCACACTGTGTGAGGAGGTCTGAACTAGTTTTTAATATTCTTTATTGTGGAAGAAAATTCCTTTGAAACAGAAACAGTATCAGAAAGTGACTGTCTGGCTTTCCATTTTCTATTATCAGGCTAGTCTTTAAAAGTAATGATCTTTGTCATACCTCTACCCTAGATTAAGGGACAGTACAATGGAGTTCTGGTTTGGTGCTGTAGGAGCAACACAGTGACTTAATAACTGCAAGGTTTGCAGTTCAAACCCACCAGCAGCTCCTAGGAAACCCTATACAGGGTCGCCATGAGTCAAAACTAACTTGACGGCACTTAACAACAACAACCAACAGTTAACGGTATCAGCTGATGATCAGGAAGTTGGAGGTTCAAATCCACCCAGAGGTGCCTTGGAAGAAAGGCCTGGCAATTACTACCAAACAGTAGTAATTGAATACTTGATTTAAAAAATATATGTAGACTTAAAAAACTGAAAGTATTATCTCAAGCACACTAATTTTCATTTTGCTTTTTTTTTAAGCATAATTTA
>NW_006408552.1:515440-527549 GCF_000296735.1 Chrysochloris asiatica | reverse complement strand
TTCGAACCACTGACCTTAAGGTTCGCAGCCCGATTCGTAACCACTACGCTACCAGAGCTCCTTTATGGATGTAGTAGCTCAAAATACCAACTGAGAGGGAAGGAGTCTTTACTTCAAGTATCGATCCTATCCTCTCTGTATACAGGGTAGTTAAGAGATGGGCAATTTAGACATTGGCCACCTAAAATGAGGGGACGATAAAGGTACAAAGTGACTGGCTTACAAATTTTCAAAAGGGAGTTTAGTTTAAGAGTGTGCAGGGAAAGGTAGAGTTCCCACTGAATAGTTTTCATCTTGTCTAAATGAGTCTGGTGAAAAGAGAGAGGAATAAGATTCTTATGATTCAATAATGAATAATAGTTATCATGACTAATTGTGACTGTTAAATTGTAAAGGTAGAAGTTTTGTAACAAAAATAGGGGTGTAGTTAATCTTACAGTCCAGAAACAGAGGGCCCTAGGACCATCAAGAGAGAAGAGCACAAGCAGAGTGCTATCGAGAAAAGCAGCGGCACCAGAGATGGAGGCAGAGATGAGGGCATGGAGAGAAGGAGCAGCTGAGGACTCTAGACTCATGGAAAGAGAGGGACTTAGTGCTGGTGGCCAGGAAGCAGGCTTACAGAATGTACCCTTTGGTTGTTTAGATTATTATATATTCCTGAGTGTTTCTGTGTACACTCCCCACCCCCAAACAAAACAAAATGAATGGAAGAAAATACAGTTGAATACGGAAAAGATTGTAATCATTGCAGTGAAATAATAGTGTAAAGCCAATGTTCTCCCATGTAAACTATCACTCAGTTCACATTAAAAACTTACAAAAAAAAAAAAAAAAGATGGGACCTCATAAACTCTAGATGCCCTCCCAGAGTTACAATGTTCCTCATGTTAGAAAAATAAGAATGGTTTCCATGTTCTAAGTCTAAAGAACGCTGGGTAGAGGAGTTATAAGCAATGTAGGTTGATAAAGACATCATCTTCTAGCAGAAGAAATATCAACAATGGGAAATTACACATAGAAAAATATGGAAATTACACATAGAAAAATATGTAAATTACTGTGGCTTCCCAAGACTCACCTTAAGACCTTTTAGTGATGTGAGTGACTTGTAGCTCTGGAGAGAGCTCAGTCTTCAGTGTGCTTAGAGTCTCTCCACTCCCACCTTTCAGGTACTTATGGTTGTCGGAAGTCTGGCCCTTTCCTCCAGAGTTACCTACAAATATCATTTTCCTAGGGTGTTTCAGTGTGTACCTTTAACTAGTGCTTTCTGTCTGTGCAGTGATAACCATGGAAATGGTTGTGAAGTACTAAATTGACTATTGGTGGGATGTCGGGTAGCATAGTTAATAGCTCAAATTTCAAAATCAAAAAGACCTTAACTAGTTATTTGTCCATTACTTAATGTCTCTAAGCTTTGGTTCCCACAGGTGTTAAAGGGTCTCTAACTCATAGATTTATTAAATGAAGTAATAATATATGTATAGTTTGTAAATAGATAGAAATGAATTTAAGTTGCATTTTAGAAATTTAGATGAGACTATATTTAAAATCTAAATTCAGTGTAATACATACTTAACTAGGGTAAAGGATCTACTTAGTGCTTAGTGAATGTTACTATTAGTCCCAATTATCAGTGCTGATAAGAAGCATACTGATGTACAATAGAGCAACTGTGCATAGATGGTTTTGTATGAACTATGAAAATCAAATGAGCTAAGTTCTCATTACTAGTTTCTTTAGGGACCTCTGCTGCTTAACAGATGTTTCAGAGCTGTGAATACTGGTGGCTAGAATCGAGCACATTGGGAAATGTATTGGACTTGGATATCTAAGTAAAGGGGAAGTACATTTTATAGTGTTCTCTCTATGCATAGGGACCTCTGAATTAGGTCAAAGGCATACCAGATCATTTGTGTTCTAAGTATTTATAAGAACCATGTACAATGACGCCATTACCCTGAAGAAACTCTCACTTTTAAACTTTTGTCGTTGTTAAGTTGGTTCCAACTTTTAGTGACCCTGTATAGGGTTTCTGAGGAGTGGCTGGTGGGTTTGAACCTCCAACCTTCAGTTAGCAGTCCAATCCCTGTCTTATAGCGCCACCTCATCTAAACTCTACTATCATTGCTCTACTGCTACCTGTACACCTGTCACTGTGACCAGTACATAAGTGCATGTCTTATGGTGGACAAGGTTCTAGGCACTTAAAACACTGATTGCTAGTCTACATTCTAAAGACAGTAACTCTGCTTCCTGGCAAGTAGTAGAAGTCTAGAAAGCAGCAAATGTAGCTCAGGGATCCTAGACAAGTATATCCTGAGCCCAAGAACACAAGGGGAGAGGAACATTTAAAATGATGTTTTCTCGGGTATAGCAGTTAATTTCTTTCTCCTAACAGAGGCAAAAGAAAGTGGCCTCAGAGTTGAATGATGACAACATTGCAGAAGAAAGGAGGTAAGTCAAGAGGGAGGGAGGTTTATTTTATTTTTCTCATTTTTATCCTCTTTCTCAGTCCTTGATTATCAGGACTGCTACAAACGGGCAGCTCAATTCACATATATTTTGTGTCTACTCTGTTCAAAGTACTGTTCTTCTAGATACTTTGAATAATATACTCGTAAATATAAGGAGCTCTGGTAGCGTAGTGGATACGAACCGGGCTGCGAACCTTAAGGTCAGCGGTTCGAAACTACCAGCCGCTCCGTGGGAGAAAGATGAGGCTTTCTACTTCCGTAAGGATTTACACCCTCGGAAACCCTGTACAGGGTCGCTATGGGTCGGAACCGACTTGACGGCACTTAACAACAACAACAAATATAACTTATAAACAGTCCCGCTCAAGGAACATACGATTTAGTAGGGAGAGAGAAGGCATTTCAGTGGATGTAGCACAAAGTTGAATGTGGTTAAGTGCAACGAAGGGAGGAACAAAGTACTAGGGAAGCTCAGAAGAAAGAGTACTGCTTATACCTGGACAATCAGTATGGTTTTCATTGGGGAGGTGGCCTAAGAGCTGGGCCTTGAATAATTTGTACTTTTTGACTAGAGGGTAAAACAGAAGGAATGTTGTAAGGAAAGTTTTTCTTCCATCTCTAATTTTATTTAGTAGCAGTAGTGGTTGTGTGCTGTGGAGTCGGTTCCAACTTATAGTGCGCGTAGGGTTTAAGTATTACTTATTAATTTTTTATTAATCCAATAAAACTTAATTCAAAGTTAAAATCAGTAACTAAAATAATTTGCAATTGAATAATTCAGCTTCCTACATACTTATGTTTATTGTTATTAAGTGTTGTTGAGTTGGTTCCAACTCATAGCAACACTGTATAGGGTTCCGAGAGTGGCTGGGAGGTTTGAACTGCCAACCTTGTAGTTACCAGCCCGGTCTTTATCCTATGGCACCATACCAGGGCTCCATACTTTTTTTTTATAACTTTGAATTACTTAGTAGTTTCAAACCTGTAAGGGCACCAGAAATATCTAGATAACCTAATAAAATTACAGATTATGTATCAGATTCTCAGGATTCCAGGCAGGGGGGTGGTGGTGAAGGACAAGAGGCCCATGAATCTGAATTCATTAAAAATTCTGTCCAGATAATTCTGGTATGTCCAGTTTGCAATGTTTGGCAGTATATGTGCTAGATTATATGTTTCATAAATTCCATTTGACAGTCAAATTTGTTTCAGAATGTGGAAAGGGACCAAAGAAAACCTTTGCCCCGCCTGCACAAAAACTGCAAAGACTGATGCCCTCTAGCCCTAACTCACTCAAAGAGAATATTCTGGGGATCAGTTTCCCCGAAGTAGAGACCAAATCAAGCTTGCCAAAGTCCAAATTAGTGAAGAAGAATGAGAAAGCACCCACAGAGAATGTTCAAGGCCGTGGCCAAGAGAAGAAAAGAAAGAATCAATACAAGAAAGCAGAGAAGAAAGCAGAAAAGGTACCAGTCATATTCATGGGCTCCTATAAGACAGACCCTCTTTCCCCACTCTCTGGAGACCCAAATAGACACTTTGGGGAAATCCATCCTGTAATTTCAGTTGTTTTTATTTCTTTTGGGGGTTTCTATTTTTTTTTTTTTTTTCAAAGAGATATGAAGTGTTTGAGAACATGTTGCAGGGAAAAATGACTAGGTAGGGGTAGGGTTCAAGGTGCAGGTAGAAGTGTACACAAACTTTAAAAATGATTTCCTTTTCTTTGACTCCCTTATTCCCAAGAGATCTGGGATCAAATTTATGGAATTTTTATGTATGTTGATTTCGTAGTCTCAGAGGATTCCCTGGTCATAGGGGATAAGTACAGAGAGATAAGCAGTGTTACTCCCCTATACAGGGTCGCCATGAGTTGGAACCGACTTGATGGCACTTAATGACAGCAACCCTTGTCTCTGCAGGAAGGAGCAAGTCTTACCAATGCAGAATTTGAAGAGATTGTTCAGATTGTGCTACAGAAGTCCCTACAGGAGTGTCTGGGTATGGCTTGTAGTGAGAGAAAAGGGGTTTCTGTTAGATAAAGTGACTGCGAGCTTAGGCACAGAGAAGTTTGAAAGCTTCCTGCCCTCCCCCATCTTCCTGAGCAAGGAAATAGTCCATGGAACTTTGAAAAACTTTAAAACATTTCATCTGTTATCAGTGAGATGCTATGTAAACCATCTTAGCTAAAAGATACACACTTTTAGAAAAGTTTTACATTGACTTTAGAATTTAGTCTCACAGTTTTTAAAATACAATTTAAATTCATTTCTATATATTTATAAACTAATTAGAAAAGATAAATCAATTCCCCCACATTTGAAGAACTCAGTCTCCATTAACCTTTGTGTATTTCTGTCTCCAATACCATTTTAGCATATCCTCATAGATTTGATTTTTAGCGTAAAGAACTCTGTAGTGTAGACCCTGAGGCTTCCTCCATAAGGCATTCAGCCTAAGGAGAATGGCCTAGCATTTTGGGCCATTCTCAAGTACACTTGTACTCCTATAGGGGGTTTGAGGACCAAATAATATAAAATACAGCACATATCATTTTCATTGTGTACATAAAATAAATTAGCATTACCTATTTTGGAATGAGGCAGATCATTTGGAAAGGCTTGCAAAAAGAAACAGATGTGCAATTTTTTCTGAAAATACATGCTTAAAATCCTATGACAAGAAGATTTCTCCAGAAAAGGGTGGGAGACATTTTAATGAAAGAGATAGTTAGGAAACAGTGGAGTGTTGGTTTTCTTTTACTGCTTCTCTACTTACAGAATTTTGTTTGGGGAAGGGTAGGATCTGGCCTTGGTTTTGCAGAGATATCATGTGCCCAGCCCATAGCGTGTTCCCAATCAGACAAGGAACCAGGAACTTCTTCTGTTACTACTGATAATGGTAATGCTGATGGGTAAGTGTATGCCAATGAGGGGAACTGATTCCACGGTGGATTTAACACTAGTAAGTGTGATCTGTCTATCGATCGATCTCTCTCTCTTATCTCTGAAAAGATAACTTCTTCAAGTTGGGACAAATAGGCAAAAGTAGATAAAATCACCTCAGGAGGCTTTAGGGGGCCAAGGATTCTTTTGTCTTCCTAACTTTTACTCTTGGATCCTTCTAAAAAAAAGGGATATTGCAAAGTTTTTCTTTTTAACTTCTAAATTTTTAAAATTTTAAATTTAAAAAACCCCACAACATCTCAAAAATCTCATTTTCAGAGAGAGGCTAATTGTACATCATACTCCAGAGAGTTCAGCATCTCAGCAAAATGGAGTTGTCCTTGAGATAAATGCAGCCCAGCTAGTCCAACCAGATCCTGCACCCCCTGAGAAGAAATTAAGCAGACTCTCCTTGAACAAAAGAAAGAAGGGAGGTCGTAAGTATGCTCAGATATACTTTGCCATTTGGAAATACTTGCTCTGGGAAGTTGAGGAGAGGGACAGTGGGAAGGCTGAGAATTAACAACTGAAGGCTTGAAACTAGCTATAAGGCTATGATTTTTCTTCCGTCTTTCACTGGGCTATGCTATCTCTAAAAATTCTCATTTTCAGCCTCCTTCTCATTTTTGTCTTATGTTTATAGAAAATGAAAAACCGGAGAAATTCCAAGTTGGGCATGAGAACAAACAGAAAGACCAATCAAAGAAAACAGGTCAGGATCATTCTCAGATCAAGGACCAGCAAAAAGAGAAAGGTGGTTTTGGTGAGTTTGGCTGTGGTTTAAAAAAATCCTCTTGGGCTTGAACATTGGAGATGGAGGAGAGGGGAGGCTGTGTGGGACTTTGGATATGCTTAGAGGATGTGGGGAGAGAAAGAGGGGTGGGGAGACAGAGAGGGGTGAGGACAGAGAGAGGTGGGATTTGGAAGGTGATGGATAAAAGGAATGCTTACCTGTGAGCAGTGACTAGTTGATTAGAAATGATAGAGCTTGACCTTTTGGAGAAGGGTGAGCCTATTGATCCCCAACATATTGGTGATTTGTTGACAACTAAATCAGTTGTTATTCTTGTAAGACATTGTAAAGAGATGCTGGTTAGCCCTTGAGAAGAACTTTTCAGTAGTGATGGAGAACCAGACAGCTTTTTAAGGGCCACCAGTACTGGAGAGATTCTTCTCTGCCTTGGTCTGAGTGGAGGTTGAAAGCTCAGCAGAAACACTGGGATGTGCGACATGACTTCTAAGTCCAGCTCTGCCACTAGTGGATGGATTTTCATTAAGTCTGTAACATCTCTGAGCCTTAGTTTCTCATTTTTACGTCAGGGGTTGGACTAGTTGATCTTCAGGGTCTCTGTGCCAATGTTATTTGGTGGCAGGGAGAGTTTTATATTAATTTTAATTGGATTGCAGAAAGAAGAACATATTTTTGAGTCTTTTATTTCCATTTTCTCTGTCACAGGTCAGTGTCTAGTCTGGGTCCAATGTTCTTTCCCTAACTGTGAGAAATGGAGGCGGCTGCGTGGGAACATTGACCCTTCTGTTCTCCCAGATAATTGGTCCTGTGACCAAAATACAGGTAGAAGGGAGTGGAAATATTCTCTTTCCATCCCGTTTTTATTATTCCCCTTCCTTCTTCTGCATACGTCCTGGTGTGGAGGAGGAGAAGGCCTTTCGCCTTCTTTCTTCCTGGATCTCCATTCTTCCTGCCAGGTTCCCTGTTGGTCCCACCTTCTGGCCTCTCCTCAGTCTTCATCCAGAGTTCTACCTCATGAATTTCCTCTTTCCTTTGATCCTTCTCTTTTTGGGCAGACTTGGAGCATAATCGCTGTGATATTCCTGAGGAGATCTGGACAGGGCATGAGAATGATGTGGCTTATGCTTCCTACATTCCAGGATCTATCATCTGGGCCAAGCAATATGGCTACCCCTGGTAGGACACCATGCATTAATGAGAGTGTCACCTTTCATGAACTTGGGGGTGGTGGGTTCAAGGAGAAAAGGGAGAAAATGGAAAGTAGTTCTCACTGAAATGGCATTGGCCTTAGAAAGAGCATGGATGAGGGTCAAGTGCCAAGCTTGGAGACTTTGAAAGAGCTTATCTTGTAGAGGCTGCATGTACCTTCAGGGCTAGGATGGGAGGGTGGATCTGGGACATTTTTTAACATTGTGATAGAGTAACCATCCAAAGTAAAGACAACAAGGAAAGTAGGATCGCTTGTCCTTGGGACTGCCCCTAGCCAGAAGATTTAATTCTCGGAGTTGATGGAAGGTATATGGGAGACCTTCACTAGGAAGAATCTGAGTTTCTTTGTTGGAAGTCACTACAGTTATTTTTTGGCATCTACTACTGCAGGGGAGTCCTGGTATGGCACTGCATGTTAATGCGCTGGACTGCAAAGTCGGTTTGAACTGCAAGGTTGGCAGTTCAAGCTTACCAGCTGCTCTTTGGGAACCCTATACAGGGTCGTTATGGGTCAGAACTGACTTGACGGCACTTAATGACAACAGCAACAACTACTGGAGGAGTTTGGCGGGGGGTCTGTCTTTGAACTTTTTTGTTTTAAAACCATATCACCCTTTTCTGTCCATGTGTACTGATGGATTTTTGTTTTGTTCCTCATCTGTCTTCTCCAGGTGGCCAGGCATGGTAGAATCTGATCCTGACCTGGGGGAGTATTTTCTGTTTGCGTCTCACCTTGATAGCCTGCCGGTGAGTTTCCCCTCTATTAATAGTTCATCTCCCTGATGGAGGAAGAGGCTCGGGGATGCTCAGGCCCAAGTCACATACACATCCACTCTTAACAGATGCACAGAGGTACAGACACAGACATACCAGCAGACAGAAACAGATACTTTTTTTTGTTTAGAATCCGTGTTGAATTTTATTTATTTATTATAATTTGGGCAAAAGCTTATAGGGCACATTAGTTTGCCATTCAATATTGCTGTGCACGTTTTTGTTCCGTAACATCAGCTGCAGTGGGCTTCCTGCTAACAGCTTCCTCAGTGGGCTTCCTGCTGCCGCTGCCACCTTCTGATCTGTGCTCGGGCATATGCTGCTCTGTTTGTCTTAAATGGTTGATTTTTCTGAGGACTGTGTCCCTCACGAATGTTACTGTTCATGTCATAGGCCTGCCCAGCAGACACTTAATTAGAGTGGCAGACACAGACACAGTACTCACATGTAGAATTAACTTGTGTTGAATTAAACCCACTACCGATAAGTCCATTCCATCCAGAGCAACCCTGAAGACTCAGTTGAACTGCTCCTTTGGGTTTCTGAGACTGTAAATCTTTATAGGAGCAGATACCCTCATCTTACTGGTGGGTTGGAACTTCTTACCCTGTCTTTAGCAGCCCAATGCTTATCCCATACACCAACAGAGCATTTATGATTTTGCAAAACATAGTTTGACTGGGATTCCTGAGGTCAGAGTGGAAGAACAGTGGAATGAGGTCGGAAAGCAGATGGGCCAGGTGTCTCCTTACTGTGACTTCTTAGTTCTTCCCTTCCCTTTTCTGCCTAGAGGGCCAAAGTGTGTGTGTGTGTGTGGGGGGGCAGGACAGGAAGTCGTTACAGAACCGTCTTTTATTTCAGTCTAAGTACCATGTGACATTCTTTGGAGAAACAGTTTCTCGTGCTTGGATCCCAGTCAACATGCTAAAGAACTTCCAGGAGCTGTCCCTGGAGCTAGCTGGAGTGGTGAGCATCCTCTGGTGTCATACAGGGAACTTGAAAATGGACCCTTCCAGTTTTTAAAACTAATTTTCTCCCAGGGTAAGCTGTGTTGGGAGAAAGCCCCATGTGTGACCAGGTGTGCCAGGGTGAGGTTATTCCTGTTGGTAGCTGGGTAATGATTTTTCTGTCTCCTTCCCTAGCGACTATCGCTAGGGAGCCTTCTTGAAGACCCAGATTTTCTGCAGCTTAGCCCAAGCAGGTGTGGCAGAAATGAGAGCACAGGTTAAGTCAGTTTCTCAATCACAGTACTACTGACATTTTGGACCAGATCACTCTTTGTTGTGGGAGGCTGTCTTGTGCATTATAGGATGTTTAGTAACATTCCTGGACTCTACCAACTAGAAGCCAGTTTTGACAACCAGCAAAACTGTCTTAAAACATTGCCAGACATCTCCTAGGGGACAAAACTGCCCTTGGTGAGAACCACTGGATTAGCTACATCACATATCTCCCCAGTAGTTGTTTGGATTAGAAATGAGCAGAGAGACTTAACAGATCAGGAAGGAGGCATTATATCAAGCAGTGGATCGAAAGAAATGTGTCAGAATCTTAAAAGTGAAATCACTTCATCTTCTTTAATCTTGTTTTCTCAAATTTCCATGGGATCCTTTTAGAGAGGACAGCAAAATGGTGGTTGAGAATATTGCTAGGAATTGGTAGAGTTTTGTTGCAGGAAAGTGAGGCTGTCTCTGACCCCAAAAGACAGTGACTAGAAGAGTCATATTATGACCAGGACTGGGGTAAGTATACTTAAAGATAGTGTTTGCTGGGTAGCAATGTATTGGAGTCAATTTATTATTGACTGTAATCTCCAGGTCATTACTTACCATTGACTCTAGTCTTCTTCCTTTTCAGAAAAAGTGCAAGAACAAGGATTGCATCCAGAAACTGGGCGTAGCCCTCACAATGGCTCAAGAAGCAGAACAGATCAGCATTCAGGTTGTTCATGCCCACAGACTTGAGACACAAACCTTTGGGACTTAGGACACAAACCACACGTCACACTGCAGAAAACCAAGTTGTCCTTCCCCATCTCACAGCCTTCGTCTTAAAACTACTTTTTTTTTCCCAGGCCAGATTCCCTTGACTCCTTAAATCTTCTGTTCCTTTCCCTGCCCTTGGACAGCGGGATCCTCTGTCAGCCCCAGAGAGACAATTTGTGGTTGGGAACATCCCACCTCCCTGTTTAGCTCTGAGTCTCAAATACTTAACATGCAGAGTCAAGCTCTGTCTTTGGGTGTAGAATGACAAACGGAATGTTTCCTTCCCACTTGTTTACTGAATTATGTTGTTGTTAAGTGTCATCGAGATGCTTCCTACTCATAGAGACCCTGTGTAAAGTTTCCAAGGAGTGGCTGGTGAGTTTGAACTGCTAACACTGCAGTTCAAACCGATCATGTGGTCCAGTGCTTATCCTATAGTGCCAAACCAGGACTCCATATTGAATTGTGAATCAAGTAAATTAGAAAAAAAATGTTAAAATTAACTAATCTCCATAAAAATTCAGAGAAGCCTACCTAATATGAAATTCCAAGTGAAAATGGTATAGAAAATGAAAACACAATTCTTCATGATTGAAATCTAGAAGACAGAGAACACAAATAACTCTTGGGAGGCCCAACACCCAGTGTCATTGAGCTGATTCTGATTCACAGTGACCCTGGTGCTTCTGAGCCTAGAAATCTTTACAGGAACAGAAATCCTCAACTGGTGGATTTGAACTACTGACCTTGCAGTTAGTAGCCCAGTTCTTATCCTACAGTACCACCAGGGCTCTTGGGAGGGCAGTGGAGTATGTTTGCCAAGGTGGGTGATGCTTTTGTTTCTTGGTTTCCTCAGGAGCGGGTTAACTTGTTTGGTTTCTCCAGCCGATACAATGGATTTGACAGTACAGGGGAAGGAAAAGGTAGGTAGGATAAGTGGATGACCAGGGTTGGGGTGGAGAGGGAGAGAGGAATTCCTTAATGAGACAGCAACAGAAGATTTTCTCTATGTCCAACATCATAGCTTCGTTCTGGATTCTGTTGGAGGCCCTCCATGAATGTCATGGACTAAATACATGAGATTGGTGGATGGCTGCAGGCTGAATAGTGGTGGACTTTGGGTGGAATATAATCATCTAGGATCATGTTTTATGGAGAAAATATCACTGACATGAGGGTCGAGTGAAAATACTGATTCTTGGGATCAGCTTTCATTCATTCATCAACTATTTATTCTTAAATAAATTATTTAGCCTTCCCTTTGTTCTGCTCTAGACCTAATGCTCTCTGAGCCTAACAGCCCAGATTCCTGTTTGGAAAAAGAAGAAGTGGATTCCGAGCTAGAGGAGGAGAAAGGAAAACAAGTAAGATGTGTCTTAGTGCTGATTTAAGTGGGGATTTGGGGGGTTTTCTTTAGGAGATTCTGGTGATACAGATTCACATTTTACAAGGAAGCATCATGTCCCTGCCTCAAGATAGCCAAGATTGACTGTTTTCTTTCTTGCCAGTCTCTGGGGTAGAAGACTTTCCTCTTACTCAATTATTCTAACTTCTCACATCCCTAAGATTCTTTCTTGATTATAATCTCAGTGCCAACCATATTTTTATTTATTTGTTGCTGTTGTTCTTAACAGAAGCAGTTTTAGAGACCAGCAGATTGCTACTTTTTAACTTCTTTCTTTTGGGATTTTTTTTTTTATTGTCATAAATATATATACAACAAAATTATTTACTTTTCCAACATTCATCATATGTATCATTCAGTGACATTAGTTATGTCTATCGTGTTGTTCAACTATTACCATTACCCATTTCCAAATTTTTATATCACTTTTTTTTTTTCTAAATATTTAAGGTTTTTATTGTGGATTGAGTGAAAGTTTACAGGGCATATCATCAGTTTTACATTCAATAAATCATATACCTTGTTTCATTACATTGATTATAATCCCTTCTATGTACCATCAATCAACA
>NW_006408552.1:504152-510770 GCF_000296735.1 Chrysochloris asiatica | reverse complement strand
ATATTCCTTTATATGTGGTTCAGAGTTCTGGGACCATCTCCTGAGCCTGCTTGGTCCCGTATTCTGTGTTGTTGCTGATGGAGCTCCTTACTGCACGTCCACCTGATCCACCATCCTGTTTGTTCTCCAAACCCAACTGATTTTTGTGTGTTGATCTTTACTGAACTCATTTAATTCTAGTAGTATTCTTTTTGTTTTGTTTTTAATGTTTTATTGTGCATTATATGATAGTTTTCATGGGAGAACATTAGTTTTACATTCATTCTATCGTATATTGTCTCATTGCCATGGTTACAATCCCCACCATGCATCATCAATCAACCAAAGGGTATACCCTGCAAGCCTGCCCCCCCCACACCCCCATCTAGTAGCATTCTTGTGAATCCTTTGAGATCTTCTTTATGTAGGATCATATAATAATAATAAAAAAAGATAGTTTTATTCTTCCTTCCCTATTTGAATACCTTTTATTTCTTCTCTTGCTTAACTGCTCTTGCTCAAACTTATATTGAATAGCAGTGGTAAGAGTGGGCATCTTGTTCCTGATCTTAAGGAAAATCTCTCAGTCTTTCTCAGTGTATTATATTATCTGTGCATTTGTAAATTGTATTCATTAAAAGCTTGTGGTGAAGCTTTGTTTCCTGCCCCTGTGTATAGCCTTACAGTGACGTGTGCTGCATCTAAAGGAAGTGACCACACACTTGTGTCTGTTGCTGTTGCTTAAGCAGTGTCAGACTCCCGAACCTGATCTGACTCCTCCAACCTCAGTCATCAGTCTGTAGCATCCCACTCGGTTAAAAATGCAGTTATATGATTTAGTTGTTACTTTCTTTTTTATTTTCTTATTCTCAGGACCCAACTTTGCCAGTTCTAAAGCCTGCCAAAACACAGACCAAAAGACCCAAGCCACGAGGTAAGCAAGCCGGCTGGAAGTGGGCTATGTGCATAGTTAGGGTGGGGCAGAAGCCGTGAGTGGAATGGGTCTACAGGTGGCCTATCCTCTTGAAAGTCTCAACTCTAGAACTGGTGAAAACAGGCAAAGCTAATCGATAGTGTCATCTGGAGAAATGGTAGGACATCACTTCTGGAGATTGAATTATAAATTCCAAGGTTGAAGATGGAATGTTTTACATTCTTAGCCAAGAAGGATGACTTCCTGGAGCAGGCAGCCTCTGTGGAGAACTATAAAGAGAGAACGATCCAGGAAAAAACCATGATTGGGAAAGAGGAAGGGATGAGAGAGAGCTTGCTAGAGTGAGAAGATGATGCGGGAGAGGGCAGAGACTAGCTGCAGGGAATCCATAGACCCTTTCCAAGCTGTCTTTTACAGAAAATAAACACATTTCCTCCATGGTTGGGGTCAGGGACTGGTGATAAAGGCCTAGTAGATCGACGATATGGGACCGTGCCAAAAAAGACTAAGAGATCACTGGGAGATGAACCCACAGTCCCTCCTGTGCCCAGAGCGGCAATGAAAGAAGGCCCAGAGAATTCAGATCCTCACAAGCCAGGTAAGGCACAGGCCTTGGGTAAACGACAGAAAAACAAGGTTCATGTAACTTGGGCATTTAAAATGTTTCTATAGATTTTATTACTTTAAAGAAAGAACAAAAATTTAAAAGTATGTCTCTGATTAGAGTATACAGAACATACTATAAACATAGTAGTTATTGATTTGGCTAAATCCAGGCACAGAAAACTATTTTTTCACTATTTCTGGCTGGGTATTTGTCATTTTAAAGATAAGGAAATTGAAGCTCAAAGGGTCTAAAGTTTGTTCAAGACCCCTTCAAACTTATGGCTTAGCCATGGCTAGAATCCAAGTCTTTCTGACTCCAACACCCATATTTGTTCTACTGGGTTGTTGTTGTTGTTAAATACTGTGGAGTTGGTTCCGACTCATAGTGACCCTGCACAGGGTTTCCAAGGCTGCACATCTTTACAGGAGCAGAAAGCCTCATCTTTTCCCATGGAACAGCTGGTAGTTTCGAACTGCCGACCTTGAGGTTAGCAGCCTAATTCGTAACCACTATGCTACCAGAGCTCCTTACTGGGAGCTTTTCCAGAGATTTCTTGGAAATAGGGATTTTGGAGTTTTACTTGTGCAAAGGCGAGGACAGACTGATCTAATAATACTCTCGACTTTGTTGCCTTTTCATATAGGCCCTAAGAAAAAATTTAAAGCTCCTCAAAGCAGATCTTTGATAAGCAAGTTGTCTACAGGAAGAGAAGTCAGAATGATGCCAGAGGGTCTGACCTCCCCCACTCAGAGTGGGCCTGACCCCACGGTGGAGAAGGAAGGGCCTGGGCCCCTGGAACCACCGCAGCGTGAGTCTGAATCTGTCCCTGCTGAAGAAGAAGTTTCCAGTGACCTGGACCTCGAGCAACTCCTGGAAGATGTTGGAGATGCGCCCGAGCTAAGAGAAGAGTCCCAGCACAGAGATGAAGAAGAGGGCTTCCCCCTGGTGGTGTTTGAGGAATGATTGCCCTTCTTTCTCTTCTCTCACTTCTCTTCCCCAGAGTGCAAGTGGGGGAGCCTCTCAGCGGGGTCCCCTAGAAGTTTATGGGTAATAATTGGCTACAAGGTTAAAGTCAGTATTGTGCACTTTATGTATTAATAAAACAGATTGCTGCTTTAATTTGCCTCTTTTATCTCTAACCATGCCTTTCTTTTCTGCTGCTTCTCTTCCACTTCTGGGTCATCTGTGGCACATCATTGTTTTGGGTGGGAGGGTGAACAATAAGGAGTCCAGGGAACATCTGAGTCCTAGAAGGACGCTAGGAAGGCAGGTCTTTCTGACTCCAGTGCCCATATTCTTCCTACTGGGTTTGGTCAACTGTTCCAGAGATTTCTTGGAAATAGGAATTTTGGAGTTTCACTTTTGCAAAGGAGAGGACAGACTAGTCTAGTAAGACTCTCAACTTCATGGTTTTTACATATAGGCCCTAAGAAAAAATTTAAAGTTCCCCAAAGCAAGGCTTTGGTAAGTCCTGGTGTGGTACTGTGGGACCATACACTGGACTGCAAGGTTGGTTTGAACCACAAGTTCAGTAGTTCAAATTCACCAGCTGCTCCTTCGAAACCCTATACAGGGTCACTGTGAGTCAACAGCACATAACAACAACAATCATAGCTTTTCCTGTGTGGCCTTAGGAAATCACTTTAGGCATTCTGGTTCTCATTTCATTCTTCAAAATGAATATTTGTTGTTAAGTGCCATCAAGTCGGTTCCAACCCATAGTGGCTCATAGTGACCCTGTATAGGGTTTCTAAGGAGCAGCTGGTGAGCTTGAATCACTAACCTTGTGGTTCAAGCCGACTTTGCAATCCAGCGCATTAACTCACAGTGCCACACCAGAATGCTTTCAAAATGCTTACAGGGTTGTTGAGATGTTTAAGTGAGGTAATGCATGTCAAGCACTTAATACCATATTGTTGTTGTCTGCTATCTAGTTGGTTCCAACTCATAGTAACCCTGCGTAGGGTTTCCAAGATTGTATAAATCTTTGCGGGAGCAGAAAGGTTGATCTTTCTCCCGAGGAGAGTCTGGTTGGCTCAAACTGCTGAACTTGAGGTTTGCAGTCCACTGTTTTTCCTATAGAGTCACCATGCTCCTAGCAGCATACAGGCTAGTTACAATGTTGTAAGGAAAGTAGAATGGTTAGTTTAGGGGTACAGGCCTTGGGTTCTGGACTTGCTACCAGTATTTAGAATTTATTCTTCCCTGGCCAGAGGCAGCCACTGAGGGGAAAAAGGTATTAGAGAAGGGGTCTATTATAGTGTCCGGTTGGTGAGAGGGACAGAAGTTGATGGTGACATTTGCTTCTCCTTAGATGAATTCACACAAATTCTCTGAGTACTTCTATGTCAGGGCATTTCTCCATTCCACCCCGTACTCGATCCCCTCTGCCCCTGATCACTGGCTGAGCTGTCGGTGTCTGGTCGCAAAGCCTACTCTAGGGAGGTCATCACTGAGTCTTGGTGCAGGTCAAGAGGTCATCCTACTCATTGGACCAGTCTGCCTGGGGACTTCACGAGGATCGAACTGGAGCTGACAAGAGAGGTACAGGCAGTGTTGCCATCTTGAGACGCCCCCCAAAGAGAAAGTGGTTAGACATTTAAAGTCAGAGATCCACAACTTGAGTAGTTTTCTGCATGCCGGAGCACAGACTGTCGACTTTCACACCACTGTCCCCAATTCCTCCATACCCACGTCGGAGCTGTCACCTTGTTTTCTGGCTTGGCATCTTATCCTGGCCTCGTGAAAACTCATGGGTGTTGAAATCAGGCGGGTGGCAGCAAGGTAGAGAAATGGGACGGGTTTAAGCAGCGAAGTTATCTGTTACGTCATGGTCAACAGTCATTTAAGGTGGGTGGGTGAGGAATGGGAAAGAGCAGAATACTGAGAAAGGGGCACTCATATATAATGTGGGGAGTGTTTGGAGAACAGGAAGGGTCAGAGGTGAAAACTAGGAAAAGATGATTTTGATGGTAAGAACTGCTTTCCCCAATATTCTCATGTTTCTCCTCAGTGTTTTGGAAGAGGGTGGGAAATGCACTAGAGATTGTACAGTTCTTTTCTGGGGATGCTCTCTAATTTGTTCTGACAGACTCAGGAGGTTTCAGTCTCTCAGAAGAGGAACAGAAGCCTTCTGTGGTGTAGTCCGGTGTAGAGACCGGAGAGTATTGGCTGAAGGTGAACTATCCTCGTGAAGCTGTTTTTGATCAGAGGGAAACTCACAGAGGAGAGGTAGGCATGCTCACCTCCTGTACTCTGTGTTGGTACTATCTTGGCTAAAGCTGAGAGAAATCAAAACCTGTCTCATGTCCTCTGAGCAGGCCTTCTGGGAAAGACATTGAAGGAAGTGACGCAAGAGAGAGAGAGGAGGTTGGTGGGCTGCAAGAAGAGGAGTTATGGTGAAGGAAGGACAGGAGAAAAGGAAAGTGAGATTTGAGGTTCAAGAGAAAGTATGCTCAGGGAAGGGAGAAGAGCTTGGGCTGGCACAGAAGAGAAAGGCTGAGGCTAGAAGTGAAAGAGGCCAAAAGAGTAGAGGCAGAGGAATCGCCTAGGTCTTTTCCTGTACTTCACCAGGGGAAAGGGAAACATTGGACAACAGGCAGGAAAGAAGAGGGAAAAATATGGAAAAGGTAGATGTATCAAGAAAGGATGATATTCAAAGATGAGAGAACACAGATGGACAGAAAGGAAAGCTTAGAAATGGGGAAGAAAACAGGAGGAAAGGGGATATAAGAGAGAAAAAGGGGAGACATTGTGGAAAAGAAACTCAGAGAGCTAGCACTAGAACCCTTAGGTATGCTGTTCTTACTGAGCAGAAACAGGATATGGAGCTTCTGGGAAGTGAAGAACCTAGCTTCTTAGAGGACGCATGAGGATGTGGATTAAGGAATTTGGAGGCGAGGGGCTGAGATGTTTCCAAACAGGAAGTGTCCTTGTAAGAAGAGCTCCTGTTGAGTTCTTAAAAGAAACTTTCTGTTCCCCACACCAGTGGTCCCTGCTTGGGTTTTGGCTTCAGTTTGCCTACCTGGCAAGATCAAGAGTGTTGTGGGACTGGACATGCATAGAGGCTGGCATTTCTCGGTCCCACCTGTCTCTGCTCCTTCATGCTCTGCCAGGCAGTCTTTCCAGAGGTCATGGCAGCTCTGTTAAAACCAGTGTGGGAGGGGAAGGGTCTGGGACTGAGCGCTCTGAGGCTAGCCCACATATGTCCTCACAGCAAATCCTAAGACAAACGTCTCTCTCTGCCCTTCATCACTAACCTCTCTTAATTGAACTTCCCACTCATCCCTGCAAACAGACAACTTCTAGTTTTGTGAACCCCACTTCCCTGAGTCCTCTCTCCTTGCCCTACCTAAAACTGGATACAGATTCTTTTGCAATCCTTCTGAGGGATAACTGATCTTTCTCTCACACCTTATGAATCCGTGGCTTGCAGCTTTTTACATTACTTTACAGCTACTTACATTTTTGAGTGCCTCTGCTCGGCCATTCCTCTCCCACTCTTGGGCCCATCCAAACCCTGTGCTTTCTGGCCCACCACTCCACCAGTGTTGTTGTTAAGAGTCGTTGAATCAGCTCCAACTCACAGCGACCCTATATAGTGTTTCCGAGGAGCAGCTAGTGGGTTTGAACTGCTGACCTGTGGTTCGCAGTCCAGTGCTGATCCTATAGCGCCACACTAGGAGTCCAACCACTCCTCCATGCCACCCTCTAAGTCTCTGTACCTCTGTACATTTCCTAAGGATTCTAGTTCCAGGCTCACAGAGTTTCCCTCCACTCAACAGTGTCCTGGGAGGTTTTATCACTTACAGTCCTACTCACTGGGCCTGCAGCAACACCCCCAACTTCATGACTTCCCTACCAATTCACTCATCCAGTCACTGGATTTTATAAAATCACTGGGACTGGGAATTCTGAAATAGTAAATGTCAATCATTATTATTTTTTAAATGTTTTATTGTGAATTATGTGATAGTTTACATGGGAGAGCATTAGTTTTACATTCATCCTATCGTATATCGTTTCATTGCCATGGTTACAATCCCCTCTATGCATCATCAACCAACCAAAGGGTATATCCTGCAAGCCTGCCCCCCCC
>NW_006408552.1:490272-491477 GCF_000296735.1 Chrysochloris asiatica | reverse complement strand
TGAGCCTTCCAACCTTCTAAGTATTCCTTTATATGTGGTTCAGAGTTCTGGGACCATCCCCTGAGGCTGCTTGGTCGGGTATTCTGTGTTGTTGTTGGCGGAGCTCTCTGCTATACGTCCACCCGATCCACCATCTTGTTTGTTCCTGGCCTGTTTTGTTTTTAAACTCTCTTTCCTTCTCTACACCCCTGACCTGGCCTTTCCCGTATTTAAAAAAATAATAAAACAGAAAAACAGTTCAGGGTCAGCTCTTGGGCTGAGAGTATCTGTGCACATGCATGGCAGAAGTACCCACCAGTGGTGAGGGTGGGGGGTGTCCCCTCACTCAGACTTCCCCTCCAGTCACCAGAATGGAGGTGTGCAAACAGTAGGGAGGGCCAACGAACAGATGCCAAAAAAGAAGAAAATCAGAACAAAGCAAAACCGACAAAGTCTATTGTCTACCTTTGCTCCAAGGTTTCCGTGGCGTTTTTCCATGATGTGTCTGCTCTCCCGCTTGGTCTTGCCATTTGGTCTAGCCTAAGTTGTCGGCTCCAGGCCTCTAAGCCCGGCAGATTCAAAAGTACATGATTTCTTACTTCCGCTTCAAGTTCCACTAGCTATAAGCCTTCACACTTTTTAAATCTTTGTACCTATGTGGTTCTGAATTTTGGAGTCTGCCTTGGATCTGCTTTGCCTGGTATTCTGTAGTATTGCTAATGGTGAATTTCACTGCACCTCCACTCTAGCTGCCATCAAGCCTTGCCTCCCACCTTTAGTCATTATTTTTGTACTTTCTTTCCTTTCAGCAGGCTTCTGTCATTCTCTCACTGTACCTGTTCTTTGACCTCATTGAACTCTTGTCCCTTGATACTCTATTTTCTTTCTGGTTATCCAAGCCTGCTCTTGACTCCTCTACTTTCCAATCATGCTGCCTCACTAGCTCTGTGACCTCTGAGGGTCCCTTCTGCTTCCCGGTCCTTCTGCCACAGTAAGCTGACAAATCTCCAATTCTGGATGTGTACTGTAGTAGGGAATGCTTTTTGCCTATCAAACACTAGTTCACTTCTTACTTAGTCACAGAATTTTTTTTTTTAATGTTTTATTGTGAATTATATGATAGTTTACATGAGAGAACTTTAGTTTTACATTCATTCCATCGTATATCATCTCATTGCCATGGTTCCAATCCCCTCCATGCATCATCCACCAACAAAAGTGTATAT
>NW_006408552.1:484928-489067 GCF_000296735.1 Chrysochloris asiatica | reverse complement strand
CAGAGGCTCTGCAGGAAGCCTCGTTCACTGGGTATGCTGTAGCCCCATTTTAGGTATTCCAATCAGTCATAGGCAGAAGACGTAGTCACAGAATCTTGACTTGATTTGGAGTGGCAGTGTGCTCAACTGAAGACTACTTTTCCAACCTTTCTTACAAATAGATTTGGGGATTATTGAGTCTGACTAAATAATAGCCAAGAAGATATAAGCAAAAACTCTGGGTAGGACTTTCAGAAAGGATTTTTTTTTTTTTTTTTTGCCCTTTTCTTCTTTCTGTTTCCTGCCTGGAACACATGAGTAAATGGCTGGAGTTCTAGCAACCATATTGGAACATGAGGCAAACTTGAGGATGGAAGCCAGAACCAAGGACAGTGGAACAGAAAGGTAAAAGTCTGGTTGCGTAAGGATTGTGATTTATGCCACCTAATTTCAGATCTTTTGACAGAAGGTCAAAAATAATCTTTTTTATTTAAGCCACGGTTACCTGACGCTGAACATACTTCCTAATTGCTAAAAGTCCTAAAATTCTGATAAACTTGAATAGTTGAATTGTTGTTAAGTGCTGTCAGGTTGGTTCTGACTCACATCGACCTGTATAGGTTTCCTTGAAGCAGGTAGTGGGTTTGAATTGCCAATCTGGATAACTACAGCACCACACCAGGACTCTAGGGAAAACACAATGATGTGAAATAGTGCTTTTACAGATTTGTGGTTTCTCATTTGAGTTGAACCCTCAAACACCATCTCCCAATTCCTCAGTGACTATGTCAAACTTTCTTTTTAAGACTTCCTAATTTTCAGCAGACTACCACTGTGGTTTCTGCCTTGCAGATTTTAAAAAATATTATGTAGTCAAATTTATCAATATTTTCATTCATGGCATTTGGGTTTTTATGTCATACTTAGAGAACTGATTTCTACTCCATGGTTCTAAAATAGTCTTACATGTTTTTTTCTAGGACTAGGATGCTTTTTCTCATTTAAATCTTTGCTTTCCTTGGAATTTATTTTGGTACAGATTATGAGGTAGGAAAAGCGATAACTTTTTTCCCCTAAAATGGCTACCCAATTGTCCCAGCAGCATTTATTGAGTTATCGGTCTTTTCCCATTCATTAGAAATGTTACTTTTTTTTTTTTTTTAATGTTATCTTTTAATCCGCTATATTCATCCTGCATATATTTAGATTTTTCTCTTCCATTGGGTTTTCTGTATGCTAATATGCCAGTATTGCATCATTTTAATTACTGTAGTTTAATTATTATAAGTCCTAAATTTCTCAAGGTCTGCAGTTCAAAACTTCCAGCTGGTCCATGGGAGAAAGATGAGGCTTTCTGCTCCCATAAATATTCAACCCATACTGAAGACTGTAACCTTTCATCTTCATTAGTAAGAGCTTCAAGTCCTCTTCATTTTGAGCAAACAAGGTAGTGTCATCTGCACATTGTAGGTTGTTAATGAGTCCTGATGCCATATTCTTCTTTACATAGTTTAGTTTCTCAGATAATTTACTCACTTGTACAGATTGAACAAATCAATTGGTGAAAAGATATAATCTGGATCCATACCTTTCATGATTTTAAACGATGCAGTGTCCCCTTATTTTGCTCAAAAGACTACCCCTTGGTCTATGTACAGGTTCCACATGTGTGCAATTAAGTGTTTTGGAATTCCTATTCTTTACAATGTTATCCTTAATTTGTTGTGATGCAATCGTATGCCTTTATATAGTCAGTGAGACACAGGTAAACATATTTCTGCTATTCTCTGTTTTCAGCCAACATCTATCTGACATCAGCAGTACCATCCCTCGTTCCACATTCTCTTCTGAACCTAGCTCGAATTTCTGACAGCTCTGTCGATGTGCTGCTGCAATGATTTTTAAATTATCTTCAGCAAAATTTTAATTGTGTGTGATATTAATGATATTTTTCAATAATTTCTGCATACTATTATATCACCTTTCTTTGGAATGGACACAAATATGGATCTGTATCAGTCAATTCACCAGGTAGCTGTCTCCCAAATTTCTTGGCACATACTAGTGAATCCATGTGTTGAGGCTTATCCACTGGTGGTGTTGCTCACCAATGCCTTCAGTGTAGCCTGCACTGCTTCCTTCAGTAACATTAGTTCTGGATTACATGCTACTTCCTGAAGTGGTTGAATTTTAACCAATTCTTTTGAGTACAGTGACTATGTATTCCTTTCTTTTGATGCTTTCTGCATCATTCAATATTTTGGCCCATAAAGTCTTTCAATACTAAAAGTTGAGGCTTGAATTTTTTCTTCAGTTCAGCGTGAGAACTGTCAAGCAAGTTCTTCCCTTTGGTTTTCTAACTCTGGCTCTTCACACATTTCATTGTAATACTTTACTTTGTGAGCTGACCTTTGAAACCTTCGGTTCAGTTTATTGTTGTTCCTTCTATTCATTTTAGCTATTGTATTAGTTCCCCCATTCATTTTCGCTACTCTATATTCAAGAGCCACACTGGTCTGTCAGTTTGTCCTACTGTGGTGGCTTGTGAGTTGCTGTGATTCTGGAAGCTATACCGTTGGTATTTTAAATACCAGCAGGGTCACCCATGGTGGACAGGTTTCAGATGAGCTTCCAGATGAACACAGACTAGAAAGCAGTGACTAATTACTTCTGAATATTTAGTCACTGAAAACCTTATGAATATCAGAGAAACACTGTCAGACATAGTGCCGGGAAATGAGACCCTCAGGTTGGAAGGCACTCAAAATGTGACTGGAGAAGAGCTGCCTCCTCAGAGTAGAGTTGACCGTGATGACACGAATACAGTAAAGTCTGTGGGAGTGAAGCATTTGGGACCTTCATTTGCTGATGGGGCAAACTCAAAATGAAGAGAAACAGCTGTAAACATCCATTAATAATTGAAACATGGAATGTACGAAGTATGAATCTAGGAAAACTGGAAATTGTCAAAAATGAAATGGAACACAAAAACAGCAATATCTTAGGCATTAGTGAGCTGAAATGGACTGGTATGGATCATTTTGAATCTGACAACCACATGGTTTACTATACTTGGAATGACAAATTGAAGAGGAATGGTATGGTGTTGCATTCATTGTCAAAAAGAACATATCCAGATTAGTCATGAGGTACAATACTGGCTGTGATAGGATAATATCCATGCGCCTACAGGGAATGATACAATCTTGTTTGTTGAAAGTGAAAAAGACTTAAAATATTTACTGATGAAGATCAAAGAGCACAGCCTTCAGTTTGGATTTTATTTCAATGTCAAGAAAACAAAAATCCCCACCACTGGACCAATAAACAACATTCTTATCAACGGAGAAAAGATTGAAGGTGTCAAGGACTGCATTCTTCTTGGATCAACTATCAACACTCATGGAAGCAGCAGTCAAGAAATCAAATGACAGAAAGCATTAGGCAAATCTGCTGCACAAGACCTTTTTAAAGTGTTGAAGAGCAAAGATGTCAGCTTGAAGACTAAGGTGCGTCTGACCCAAGCCCTGGTATTTCTAATAATCACATATGCATGTGAAAGCTGGACAGTGAATAAGGAAGACGGTAGAAGAATTGATGCTTTTGAGTTATGGTGTTGGAGGAGAATATTGAAAGTATCATGGGCTGCCAAAAGAACAACAGATCTATGTTGGACGAAGTGCAGCCAGAGTGCTCCTTGGAGGCCAGGATGGCCAAACTTGGTCTCTCATACTTCAGACATATTGTCAGGAGGTACCAGTCCCTGGAGAAGGACATCATGTTTGGTAGAAAAAGAGGAAGACCCCCAGAGAGATGGACTGGCAAAGTGGCAGCAGCAATGGGCTCAAGCATGGCAACAATTGTGAGGTTGGCCCAGGACCGGGTGTTTCATTCTGTTGTGTATAGGATCTCCCATTTAGTAACCACACTGCCCTTAAAGGGCTCTGGTAGCGTAGTGGTTATGAGTCAGGCTGCTAACCTCAAGATCAGCAGTTCAAGACTACCAGTTGTTCTGCCGGAGAGAGATGGGACTTTCTGCTCCCGTAAACATTTACAGCCTCAGAAACTCTGTACAGGGTCACTATGAGTTGGAACCAACTCCACGGCACATAACCACCACCACCATCACATTGCCCTTATCTTCATCGATCTTCTGACTT
>NW_006408552.1:482655-484082 GCF_000296735.1 Chrysochloris asiatica | reverse complement strand
CTATGAGTTGGAACCGGCTTGCCAGCACCTAACAACAGCAACATGCTCAGGCTTGTTCTCAACAAACCTTCAACAGACCCTAAACACCTACAGGGCCCTAAAGATGCACTGCCTGGAGAATATTGGAAAAGACATCAATTACAAAAGTTTAGAATCTCAATGGAAGGGACTTCCTAACCCTGGCACAGCAAAAAGGGAGAAAACCTTCAATCAGTGATCTCAGTGTAAAAGAGTCTCACCACCCCCTTAAGAAAGCACTCCCACTAGGGATTTAAAGCTGACCATTTGTTGAGTTAAAAATGATGAAAACATATTATTTTAATATTATTTCTCCAATTCTACCACTAGGTGTCTTTACTTCTATTTTTTCTTTAACCTGGATTGATGATACTTATGCTCATCATTTTAAATGAACAGATTGTTCAATTGTGGCCTTGGCAGTTTCTACTCAGCCGGGTCTTCCTTGATATGTGTCCCCTTTGCAAGGGCAAACTCCTGATTTATAAAATTCAAGAATTTAAGAATCATGTGTCCTAAATGACCCTCCTGGGACAAAATCTTGTGTTGCTCAATGGCCTGTACCACATCCACTGTTAAACAAAGGACACAATTTGACCTTTCCTGCAAACAGCATTCAAGTTGCTCACAGAATACTTAAAAACATTAAACAGCACTTTTCATATTAAAGGCCTCTTGACAACATATGGACTCCTAGTGTGGCGTGGGATAAGCGCTGGATTGCGAGCCACATGGTTGGTGGTTTAAACCCACCAGCTGCCCTTTGGAAGTCCTGTACAGGGTCGCTTTGAGTTGGAATTGACTTGATGGCACTTAATAACAACATTGACGATATGGGATGGTTTTATTTGGCTTACAAGCAGGGAGGTTAAGTCTAACAGCTTCTCTCTGTTGGGAACGAATCAACCCTCAATGATCCTGTTCCCTCTTTATCTGAAATCCTAAATAACTGGTTTAGTTTTTGGGGCATATGGTAAGAAAATATTTTCTTTGGCTTGTTTCTATTCATCCTTGTATCTATAATTATAAAGTGTTGGTTTTGATAATCAACTAGTATACCTCTATAGGATGTTGAGTACCTAAACCTACTCACCCTGCAGATAAACTGAAGTTAATAGCTTAGACTTTTCAACAAAAAAATTATGTGTAAGATTTTGCCCTTTAATATACATGCATACTGTCCTTCAGGCTGGTCAAGTTCCTCAAATTTAGTCTAAATCTTCCACTAACAAAGCTCCAAACCGCTCACCCTGGAGATGAAATCTAGTAGCATGGCAAGGTTAAAAAAAAAAAAAGGTAAAATGCCAGCATTTAAATAACATAGACAAGAGTGGTCAGCAGTAAGGAGTAAAAGTCCTTGACAACATTAAAATAACATAGACAAGAGGGGTCAGCAGTAAGGGGTAAAA
>NW_006408552.1:478929-482555 GCF_000296735.1 Chrysochloris asiatica | reverse complement strand
TTGACAACATTAAAATAACATAGACAAGAGGGGTCAGCAGTAAGGGGTAAAAGTCCTTGACAACATTAAAATAACATAGACAAGAGGGGTCAGCATTAAGGGGTAAAAGTCCTAGCAGAAGCAAGGCTACTTGACTCTGGACGATCATCACTCTGAGAGGGTTAAGACTATGTGGCAACTAAGCTAGCCTCTGATTCTCAATCCTTTCCCACAATGAGGTCTGTTATGAGCAGCAAACAATTGGGGGTGTGGTCTGCTTCCAATATGTGCAGACACTTTGGCAAAGCTCTCTTGATTTTTGCTGGATCTGGCTCATTATCTGACCTCTGGTTATTTGAACTTGAGCCTGCAGCCTGCAATGTTGTCTGCTGACCCTGGGAATTGTGTTTCTGCCTGAGTCAGCAGCCTCCTATGCCACCTGCTGATCTTGAGATCATTCACCTCTGCAACCTGCTGTGAGTCAGAGGAAGCCTCCAGCCTGTCATTTGGCCCAGGGAGTCAGCACTTGCCAGTCTCTTAACCTCGCTAGCCACGTCCATGAGATGAATGTCTCAGCATATCCACATACAGGTCCTGGTGTGACGCTGCAGGATAAAGCGTTGGACTGTAAGGTCGGTCTGAACTGCAAAGTCGGTAGTTCAAACTCTTCAGCCGTTCTTCAGAAACCCTATACAGGGTTGCTATGAGTTGAAACTGACTCCACGGAGTTTAACAATAACAACAACAACAATATATAAATATGTAAACGCCACTGTTGTTTGTTCCTCTGGAGAACCCCTTCTGACATTTGGTGGTACAGAGAGTGGTTCTAGAGGGGAAAAAATAGCAAGGATGGGCTTCCTAAATGGGCTCTCAAGTCTGACTAGGCTTAAAGGGGCTGAGAACTCTGCCTCCATTAGTAAAGAGGGCTCTGCTAATCCATGGCATGAAGTGGCAGTAATATGTAAAATATCACCATTAATAGAGAAGCCAGCCTCTGGGTGATTGTGTGTTTGGTGTTTTTCTGCAATTCTGTCAGGATGAGAAGTGTAGACAAGCTGGTTGGTTAGTCCTACTTACACTACACAGAGTGAAGGAATGAGATGAGCTCGGGCCCCCAGAGCCCTCAGAGTCACAGCTCAAGCACTGCATAAAAGACCTCAAAGTTCCCTCTTCTGCCCTGAAAGAAAGCCTTATTTCTTGTAGTAACAGGACTCATAATGCCCAAACCAAATCCACTATTGTTTTAAGAGTGGCTGAATTACAATGCTAATCAAATTCCCAAACTCAAAAGGTGTCTGAAGTTAAAATGAGGGCACTGATTGGAAGAAATTAGGATCCTGACACTTGGGATGGGACCACTGAGAAAGAACTTTGAGCAGTGCACCTGGTTGCTCACTTTGCTTGGAAGGAGAAATGACCATGTGTGACTGTATACCGATTCATTGGTTTGCTGGATGATCAGGGACTTTGAAGGGACATGATTGCAGAACTGCTGACAAGGCTGTAAGGGGAACAGATATGTGGACAGACCTTTCTGAATGGGCAAAGTAGTGAAGGTATTTGTGTTTCATGTGAATACTCACTAAAGGGTGATCTTGGCATAGTGGTATTTTAATAAACATTCTGTGGGATGCAGACACCCTCTCCCCCAAGTCCCTTCTGTCATTGCCCAATGGGTTCATAAACTAAGTGACCACGGTGGCAGGGATGGAGGTTATGCATGGGCTCAGAGGCATGGATGTTCATTCATCAAGGCTGACTTGGCTACAGCCATTGCTGAGTGCCCACCCTGCCAGCCTGGGTCTGCAATATGGACCCATGCCTCAGGGTGATCAGCCAGCAACCTGGTGGCAGGTGGACTGCATTGGACCACTTGCATTATGGAAAGGGCTGTTTTTTTTTCCTGGAATAGACACTTACTCTGGATACATATTTACCTACCTTGCATGCAATGCATCTGTGAATGTACAAAAAGCCTTATGCATGGTATCCCACAGCATCACCTCAGATCAAGGGACTCACTTCACAGCAAATGATGTGCAGCCATGGGGCCATGCTCATGGGACTCAATGCTCTTACCATGGTCCCCAGCATCCTGAAGCAAATGACTTGACAGAATGATGAACTGGCCTTCTAAAGACACTTATGGTGACACCTATGTGGCAGTACCTTTCAGGGCTGAGGCAATGTTCTCCAGGAGGCTGTATATTCTCTAAACTAGAATCCAGTATATGGTGGTGTTTCTCCAATAGCCAAGATTCAGAGGTCCCAGAACCAAGAGGGGAAACGGGAATGGTACTGCTCACTTATTATCCTTAGTGCTCTACTAGGAAAAGCTTTGCTTCTTGTCTCTATACCCCATGCTCTGCTGGTCTGGAGGAATTCATTCCACAGGGAGGCATACCCTCACCTGGAGACACAACACTGTTTCCATTGAGTTGAAAGTTAAGACTACCAGCCCATCCCACCCCCAGCCACTTAGGCTCCTCAGGACTCTCAATCAGCAAGCAAAGAGAGTTAGTATATGGCTGGTTTGACTGGTCCTGATTACCAAAGGGAAACTTGGTTGGTATCACATAGTGGGGGTAAAGAAGAATATGTCTGAAATACGAGGGGGCCTTAAAGAACTTTGTGGAAAAATTCCATTCTCTTTCCATTCCATTTCCCCACAACCCTTCTGAAGCCCCTCATACAGAGATTCCTTAGGATATGTCTTAATATTGCCATGTCCTATGATTAAAGTCGGGGAAAAGCTACAGCAACTAAATTCCAACATGACTACTAATGGCCCAGACCATTCACTCCCTCAAAGAATCATGACCAGCTGAGGGCAAAGGTAATACGCAACGGCTGGTGGAAGAATACTTCATACAAGCTCCTTTAGGTCTGCTAATAAGCACGTGACCAGTTGCAGAAATGAGGACTGTTGTATTTCTTCCTTGTGTTTGTCAAATATTTTTGTTTTCATTTATGAAATGTAAGATGTAAATTTGATTCGTGCAATTTTGGTTGTTCATGTGTTAGTTGTACCACAATAGTATGAGTTTATAATTGTCATCAGAGAGTGTGTATGGTTTAAAATATGCGATGATTATGGTTGTGTCAACTTGCCTGGGTTGTGTAATCATGCCCCATAATGAGATCTCATATAGTCACCATGACGAGATCTACCACGAGTACCCAGTCAGTTGAAAGGAAATTTCCTCTGGGATGTGGCCTATTTCTAATATATGTAGACACTTTGGCAAAGCTCTCTTGATTTTTGCTGGATCTGGATTATCCTGCATCTGGATTGCCCCCATCAGAGCTTCAGTTCTCTGGGCCTGAGCCAGTGGCATGCTATATTGTCTGAGGATCCAGGGAGTCATTAACATCTGCATCCTGTGAGTCAGCAGCCTGCCATCTTACCTGTCAACCTTGGGTTCATTTGCTCTCCCTCTCACAGTCTATCATCTGATCTGATCTTGGGTTTGTCACTCTCTGCCTCTACAAGAGTCTGGAAAAGCTTCTAGTCTGACATCTGACCCATGGACTTTGAATTGGCCAGCTTCTACAACCAAGTGATTCATTTCCTTGAGCTAAATCTAGATACATAAACTTAGCTGGTTTTGCTTTGCTACCTAGGTTGTTGTTGTTGTTAGGTG
>NW_006408552.1:476438-477403 GCF_000296735.1 Chrysochloris asiatica | reverse complement strand
TCTTGATGCTTTCTGCCCAGAGAATCTTTCAATAATGGAAGTCGAGACTTGAATTTTTCTTCAGTTCTCCCAGCTTGAGAAATGCTGAGCGTGTTCTTCCTTTTTGGTTTTCTGACTCCAAACCTTTTCACATTTTGTTGTAATATTCGGTTTTATCTTCTCGAGCTGATCTTTGAAATTTTCTGTTCAGCTCTTGGACCTCCTCATTTCTTCCATTTGCTTTAATGTACTGTTAATATTGAAAATATTTTATTTCATCATTAACTCATGCTTTTATATATAATATAAAAGCAGCAGCTCTGGTGGTACTGTAGGTTAAGCACTGGGCCACTAACTTCAAGGTTGGTGGTTCAAACCCACCAGCCTCTGGGGGTGAAAAATGAGGCTTTCTGTTCCCATAGCTTTACAACCTCAGAAACACTATACAGGGTCATTATGAGTCAGTTCCAGCTCAATGGCACTTAACAACATAAAAAGGATTCAGTGAATGTTAATTGAATCTATAATAGTACAGTGAATTATGGTTGTTCTACAATAGTCTTTGTAACTCCCACCAAATGACTGGAGGGAACATGCAAATAGGGTGTATGGAAGCCTAATGTAGGGACTGGTTAGTCCTGGTATGGTATTGTAGGGTTGGCACTGGACCATAAGGTTAGTTTGAACCACAGGTTTGTGGTTCAAATTCACCAGTCACTCCTTGGAAACCCTACACAGGGTTGCTATGAGTTGGAACTGACTCAACAGCACTTAACAGGCTTAAAAGGAGCCATCTCAGAAACAGGAACAGATGATGATCTCAGGACCATCAAGAAAGAAAAGCCAACCCACACTTGCAGATAATACCCAATTATCCTGGCTTCAGTTACTGGATGATCAGAGCTCAATCTGAAGTAAAAAGAAGAGGAAAAAAAAAAGTATTCTCATACAATTTGATGAACTTGACCTACACCTATGGAAGCAGT
>NW_006408552.1:445975-475863 GCF_000296735.1 Chrysochloris asiatica | reverse complement strand
GGGGGTGGGGGTGGGGGTGGAAGGATTGCAGGATATACCCTTTGGTTGGTTGATGATGCATGGAGGGGATTGTAACCATGGCAATGAGACGATATATAATAGTATGAATGTAAAATTAATGTTCTCCCATGTAAACTATCACATAATTCACAATAAAACATTTAAGAAAGAAAGAAAAGAAAAAAAAAGTAAAAAAAAAAGAAAGAAAAGCCAGTCCAACCACATTCAATAGACTTCTGTGAACCCGGGTGGAGGCCTGGTTGGCCAGCAGTTTGACAAGACCTGGGGACTCCTGGGCCCTGAGTCAGTGACATAGCCACCGAGGACTAGGATGGAGAATGAAGTGTCCAGCTGATAAGAAGAGAGGGCATATGCACAAGAACACCCACACTTGTAGATAATACCCACTTGACCTGGCTTCAATGGCTTGATGACCAGAGCTCAACTAGAAGAAGAAAGAAGAGGAAAAAAAGAGTAATTTGATACAATTTGATGAACTTGACCTACACCTATGGATGCTGTAGCTCAAAAGAGGGAACAAATCTTTACAGTAAGGATCATTCCCACCCCCTTGATACACAGGGTAGACATGGATGGTCAATATGGACATTGGCTACCCAAAATGGTGGTGGTGGTGGTGGGCCTACAAAGGCAAGAAGTGACTGGCTTACAAGCTTTCAAGAGGGAGACTAAATCCAGAGGGCACAGAGGAAGGTAGAATCTCTATTTAGTATCCAATCTGTCTGGGAAGGACTGATGAAAGGAGATGGGGATATGTCTCTTGTGGTATAATAGTGAATAACTGTTATCAGGACTGACTGTGAGGGTTGGAAATGTAAAGGTAGATGTTTTGTAGCAAAAGGAGGGGAGTGGTTGACTTCACAGTTCAGGAGCAGAGGTCCCTGGGACCATCAAGGGAGAAGAATGGAGAGCAGGACCCTACCCGGAGAGACAGTGACATCAGAGATGGAAGCCGAGACAATGCCATAGAGAGAAGGGAGTGGCTGGGAACTCTAGAGCCAGAGAGGGAGAGGGGCTGTGCACTGATGACCAGGGGGCAGGCTTGCTGGGTGTACTCTTTGGTTAGCGGATGATACATGGAGGGGATTGTAACCATGGCAATGAAATAAGATAGGATGAATATAAAGCTAATGTTCTTCCATGTAACCTATCACATAATTCACAATAAAACATTTAAAAAAAGAAAAACAGAAAGAAAAGCCAAGAGCAGAGCATGGCCTTTGGCTCTGAGATCCTTGTGCAATGTCTGTGGTGGCAGAGGCAGCCGCGTGAAAACAGTGCAGTGGCTTTGTGGCTCATAGACTGAGTGGAGTGCCTTGTGGCAGGTGGCTGGCTGGAAGAAATGAGTGCCCTCCTTTCAGTATTCATCCGCAGCACTTAAACTCTGGCAACTCTTGACTAGCAGGACAGAGGCCAAAGCCATGTGGCTGAGAGGTAGAGGACAAGAATGAGGCCTGCCTAGAGCATGGCTTAGAAGATGTGTTCCTGATTTCACAGCTTCTGCATCCTGAGTTCTTTTTGATCCTGTTCACTTCCCTCATAAACCCCATAGTCCTAAATATTGTCTGTATTGTGTGGCCATTGCAAGGGATTATCAAACCAAGCAGAGAAGTAGAGTGCCATGGAAAGGGCTGTTGGCGTCATACTAGGGTAAAGACAGAGGGTGGATGCATGTCTGACCTCATAGGAAATGGCCTTCAGCTGATGTAGAATTTGATTGTCTTTTCCCCCTGTAAAGCCAGAGGTTGGACTTGGCCCCCATACCATTTTTACACATACATACTTTTTTCTTTAAACTGGTAAAGTGCCTCAAAATTTGGAGTCATGACTTCACGGTTCTGTTCCAGAGCAAACCACCCAAACTTGGTGTAACCACCACATTATTAAGCTTATTGATTCTATGGATCTGGAATTTGGAAAGGGCACAGTGAAAAGGTTTTGTTTGCTCCCTGATGGCTTCTCAGCTGAGAAGCCTCGAAAGCTTGGGTTGTAAAATATTCAGGCTTATTCTGAGGTTGGTGGTTGCTCCTGGATGCTGTGGGATGTCAGCTGGCCTGCAGGCTGGAACACTCATATGTGACTTGTGGTTGCTTGGACTTTTTCATAACAAGGTGACTGGGTTCCAAGAGCAGGTATTTTAACAGACAGGAATTAAAAGCCTGAAAACTGACACTTAATTAGTTACACTATATTCTACTGGTGAAACAATCACATAGCCAAGATTTAAGGGACCAGGACTGAGATCCAACCTCACATTGAATGTCAAGTAATCTGGGGACTAGGTCTAAAACTTTTACAGGTGTTAGATTTGGGGCTTGATCCGCCACTCTGGGCCATTTAGCGTCACATAGTTAATCCACACTTTCACAAAGCCTCCAGGTTTCTCTCTTGATTTGTGAAGTACCCTTAGCTAGGCTGATATTCAGATAACCCTTCTTCCCCCCACCCTCCTGCATCCTTAGTGACCTCCATACTTCACTCCTTCTTTCTCCCACTCAGTTTTGAGGCCCCATGAAAACAAATTCTCTTCCTGAATATAAGCTAAAGGTCTTCTAGGGCACTGATAGGCTGAGGTTGCAAAAGACGACCCACAGCTTTTTTTCTGGGGATTGAAAAGGGGGGGAGAAAGAACAGAGAGCAAGGAAGAAAAGGAGAAATGGCTTTGGTTGACCACCAAGTAGGCTGACGTAGCCAGGAGATGGCACAGTGGCCTGCTCACGGAGGGTAGTGGTTCTTTCTGCACAAACCACCAGCTGGAGGCTATGTTCAGCCTAAGCCCAGGCAGGAAGCCACGATGGGAGAGAATTAGGAATCCCACCTACAAGAAGAGTCTGAAAGGTTAAACTGTAGAAGGAAACAGCAAAAGGAGAAAGTTACAACTGCTTTCCTGTGTATGACTGCGTTATCAGAAGGACAAGAGGTAACAGAGGTATTCTGTGCTGCTCCAAAAAGCGTAGGAAGAACCAACAGGTCCAAGTTTCAAGGAGGCAGACTTCCAGAGGCTACTTTGTGGGAGTCTAAGTGAGAGACTTATGAATTGAATTATGGTGTTGGAGAATACTAAAAGTGCCATGGGCTGCCAAAAGAACCAATAGCTCTGTTTTGGAAGAAGTGCAGCCAGAGTGCTCCTTGGAGGCCAAGATGGCCAAACTTCTTCTCTCATACTTTGGACATATTGTCAGGAGGGAACAGTCGCTGGAGAAGGATATCATGTTTGGTAAGATGGAGGGTCAGAGAAAAAGAGGAAGACCCCCAACGAGATGGATTGGCCAAGTGGCAGCATTGATGGACTCAAATGTGGCAGTGGTAGTGAGGTTGGCTGGGGACCGGGCAGTGTTTCATTCTGCTGTGCATGGGGTCGCTATGAGTAGTTACCGACTTGATGGCACTTAACAACAAGTAAGAGATGGTCGTGGCTTGGAATCAAATGGTGATCATGAAAGGAGACTGATTAGAGCTATTTTGGAGGACAACTGAGAAAGACAGGTAAAGAATTCGATGGAGGAAGGTAAAGGTTAAGAAGTATGTGTTAAGGACTTGGGGTTTTGGATTGGACATTCAGAGTAACTTCTAAGTTTTCTCACAATTCATAGATACTACATTTCTATGAATTGCTAATTATGACAGGAGTCTTTGGAATGAGGAACAAATGTACTCCTGTTTGGAAAGAATCCTTGTGTGAAAGTTGAGAGGATGCATGGCTTAGCCTGGCCTACGTGTAGGTTAAGAGAGGTGTTTCACAAGGTGCCTACTCCACCCTCAGCCTGTCAGAAAACTCTTCCTTCACTTGGGCCGAAACTGTCACTACACTACTCAAAGCAGTCAATCTCTCCCTAACTCCCTGACCTCACCAAGCCACCCAGTCTCCCAATTACTAAGCCTGGGTGGGGCTGGGGGATTATTTGTACACTTTGGCTGCTAGTAGACAAAGAACTAACCTGGCAATTTCAAAGCAGCTCTTGGGAACCAGTTGATTCAAACACAGTTACTGAGGCCATCATTAGAGGACAAAAGAGGCTGGGAAAGAGGTCCCAAAACTATGGTCTCTCTTTTCATTAAACACATGGGAGAAGTAGTGTCTCCTCTCCAAGGGCATAAGAAACGACAGGTGTCAAGGTTTCTTTATTCCAACACAAAGCCATCACACTAGGCAATTCCCCATGCCACCCCTTGGAGGCCAGGGAATGGGAGCCTAGAAGGAATGATTTATTTTGGTCTTTTCTCCAGTTTGCCTTTCCCAAGTGGTCATGTCACTGAAGTGGGGAGTGAGACGCGGTGGGGGCAGAGTCATGTCAGAAATCCTGTAATGAGAAAGATGGAGGAAAAAATACAGATAAACCAACAGACCAACAGCCGACAGAAGATGACACAATCCTCCAGAGTCATCTACGTCACACTCCCCAGACCCGGGGCACACAGGCTCCCTGCCAACATGGCTCAGTAGCACACAATCCCAATTCATCTGCCTTCCACAGTCTATTTTTGGACACTCACCTCAATATTCAGCTCTGTAGAATCTAAGAGGTCCAGCCGGTGTTCACCAGGAGATGAGTAGCTACTTGGCTGCTAGACAGAATGGGGTCAAAAGTCAGAAAGATCTTTCCCCACTCCCATCACACTCCAAACACTAAGTTCCTTTTTCAGTCTCTTAACAACAAATGGGAGGGGATCACGGTAGGCACCTGCAGCACAGGTAGAGGCTGAGGAGGAAAGGAGCCTCCACAAGTGGCCTTCTAAGTGTCTGATATTAGCTCAGTTTTGGAACTAGTGAATGGGAACTTTAGGAAAGAAGATTTCAATAGAGACCTTGTTGCCTTATCTCTGGTTTGAAGAGCCAGTGTCTGTTTTCCCTTCCAAGCACGTGGCTTACATTCCCCTGACCTCAAATGTGAAGCAGTGAGCAGGGACTGACAGCAGCAGCCAGCAACGTTGAGTATAAAGGCCTTTTGCACTTTGTAAGGGGCTTTCACTTATGCTATTTTGTATACAAACTCCATTTTGCATATGGTGGGGGCTTCAAATATTTGCGGAAAAATTCCATTATCTTTCATAATTCCATTTCCCCTGGAACTTTTCAAGCCCCTGTGTATGATGAAATGGAAGTTGAGAGAAGTAGCTAACCTGACAAAATTTAAGTAAAAAAATTAAGACTGGCTGTCACTGAGTTGATTCAGACTCACAGTGACCCTGTGTAGGGTCTCTGAAGGAGCAGAAACTTCTCTCTTTCTCCAGAGTGGCTGCTGGCTTTGAACTGCCCATCTTGAGATTAGCAGTCCAATGCTTATCCTACACACCACCAGGGCTCCTTCCTCACTTGACAAAGTTAGCCAAGTGGTAAAATTAGGGACTCAAACTCAGGTCACCTAATGCCAAATTCCAGGTTTCTCTCATACTGGTAGAGCCCTGGAGTAGTGCTATAGGATCAGCAGTGGACTGCTAACTGTAAGGTTGGTAGTTCAAACCCACCAGCCGCTTTTAGAAACCCTACACAGGATCACTATGAGTCGGAAGTGATTTAATGGCACTTAACATGGAGTCCTGATATGGCGCTGTGGGCTAATGCACCAGACTGCAAAGCTGTTTGAACTGCAAGGTCAGTGGTTCAAGCTCACAAGCTGCTCCTCGGAAACCCTATAGAAGGTTCCTATGGGTCTGAATCGATTTGATGGCACTTAACAACAACAACAACAACAACATCATCATACTGGTAGACTTCCTTCTGGGGAAGCAAGCAGGCTCGGCAGAAAAAGAAGTGAGTAACCTGGAATTGGGGCAGCACTCAAAAAAGAGGAGGGAAAGTAGGTAGGGGAGCTAGGTGGGTGGATTTTTGTAGTGAAGAGACGTACTGAATGCGTTGCAAAATTGGATTAAACAGATGACTTTCTGTCTCTAACGCTAAGATTCCTTCCAACTCTTGCCGAGTTTGGGGAGTCCATAGTTAAGGAGTGGGGTGCCAGTCCAATTATTTTTGTTATTGGTTCTTTTCCTTATTTCTCAGACAAAAGTAAACAGCAAAGTCCAAAGCAACTCACAAATTTTGCTCCTTTGTTCTAATGCTTTCAAAATACCCTAAGCAGTTTTCAGAGACAAGGGCACCATCTTAACTGCCAAAAGAGACTCCTTCTAGTTTCTCTCTCTTCATCTGTCTCTCCTTCTGGAGGGAGAAGGGAATGTTGAGCTGCCTCACCTTGTCTGTAACTTGCCATTCTTCACTGGAGTTATCCTGAATTGCTAGTACGTCATCTTCTTCCTCTTCCATTAGGCGGAGTCTGATGGCAGTAGAAAGAGTACAGGTTTTCAAACTCTCTTTTCAGGAATGCTGAGAGTTCCTCAGAGGCACCTCAGGGGAGCAGGGGTGGGCAGAATCAGAGCACAGCCCTAGACTCCTACTCCTGATTTACTCAGAACAACTCAACTTATACCCACTAAACATCTCAGGGTCCCACACAGTACTAGAGGAAAATGTTCTGTGATTAAAACAAGTCCACAAATTCACTGGCCTACAAGTCCTGGATAAGGGGAGACCCCCTAAGGATGGGATGATACAGTGAAATGAAACTAGAGATAATAGGACCGCTCACCGGGTCAGCTGATTGTCCAGACCAGCACCTGAGGAACTGAGTGGAGAGTGGAAATGCTGTGGCCCTGTGCACCTAGGCCGTTGGGACTCTGAAAAGGGTGGGCTGTTGGGATTGAAGTTGGATCAGTGACAGGGATAAAACTACAGGATCAAATAAGAGGGTAGTATCAGTATCAAAGTAGAGAAATGCTTGAGTAGAGAGAGAGAAATTTGTTAAAAAGATGAAGAAAACTCAGAGAACTGAAGTGCTGCAGGAGGAACAACAGAAAAGAAACTGGAAGCTATAGCTGGGGCAAGACACTGATCTGGGAAGTCGAAGACCAGACTCTCTCCTTGGCCCTCACCCTTGAGCCAACTCCAATTCTGAGCTCTCTTCTTCTTCCACCTCTTCTAATGCCCTCAGGGGCAGCCTACTCTTCACAGCTGTAGAGGTGAGGGGAGGCGTGGGTGGGAGGCTGCTCAGCTGGAGGCTTTCATCTTGGGAGGAGGAGGTATCCTCGCCTTTCAGCCTGGAGAGGCCTGTAGAAGAGCAGACATGAAAATAATAAGGGGAAACCAGACACTTATTTTTTTCTAAGAACTGCCCAGAAGTCCTGATGTGGTGCTATAGGATAAGCACTGGACTGCTAGCTGCAAGGTTGGTGGTTCAAACCAACCAACTGCTCCTCAGAAACTCTATACAGGGTTGCTATGAGTTGGAACTGATTCGACAGCACTTAACAGTCCTCAATTTGGTAAGGGGAAGTTAAGAAAGGAGAGAATGAAAAATCTAATACGACCCCATTCTGTGACTCAAAAGTTAGAGAAAACTACTGCATAACACTTTGTACTAAAAGGTGAGGCATATAGACTTCATATCTAGATCTTGATAAAGAAAAGCTTACAATATAGCTTAGAAAGCAAGAGAGAGAGATTAACACACATTTCACAGATAAACAGTAACATCTGAACACACATGTGAAAAGGCTGGATTTCTGAAGATTGAGAGGTGAGAAAGGAAGTTAGCCTGAATCAATGAAGGAAAACATGTACGATGCATCCATCCACTGGAGATATTCCTGGTGAGAAAAAGCTTAGTTAGTGTGGAAGGATGAGGCCTAGGAAAGAACAGAAAAACCAGAGGATTTTCTAAAGGTTAGGAAAAAATAAAATGATTGTAATGTCTGTGAACTTTTGACATAAAGGGTAAATGGAGGTCCTGGGGCTCAAAATGTTTCAGGACCTTTCTACTCCATAGCTGAGAGCCATGGTGGCACGTTGATTAAGTGTTTGGTAAGCTCCATGGTTTGACTCTATCACTCACTCTGCACAGACGATGTGGCAGTTTGTTTGGTAAAGATTACAGCCTTGAAAACCCTCTGTCCTATTAGTGGGACTGAATCAGAACAGACTTGATGGCAACAGATTTGGCATTTTGGTCTCTTCTAGGAGTTCTGGTGTGGTGCTGTGTGTTAATGTGCTGGACTGCAACGTTGGTTTGAACCAAAAGGTGAGTGGTTCAAACTCACCAGCTGCTCCTCGGAAATCCTATATAGGGTCGCTATGGGTCAGAACCAACTCGACGGCACTTTACAACAACAAAAGAGTCCTGGTGTGGAGCTGTGGGATAAAGCACTGGACTGCGAGGCTGGTTTGAACTACATGGTCAGCAGTTCAAACACACCATCCACTTCTTGGAAACCCTACACAGGGTTGCTAAGAGTTGGCACCAACTCAAATGCACTTAACAAAAACTCAAGACGGTACAGGAGAGAGGATCCAAAGATGTCTGAAAAAATTCCTATAGTGCAATTTCAGAATGTATGTTAAGTATTTGTCAATTGTGAATCTGCATACCCCATTACCTTTCCTCCCCACAGCCATTATGTACACTGAAAGCTACTTAACTTAAAAGTGAGCTGTACTGGGTGAAGTAGGGAGAGCTGCAAATAACAAACAAAAGCGCCATGTGTAGGAGAGAGTTGGATACTCCGCCAGCAGATGGCAGGACTAACTTTAGGGAACCTAGTGCTCTGGGCAGACACAGGTATGGCAAGGTTTCAACACCTTGACCTCTCTCCTCTATGTGAGTGCCTTCCAAAATGACGTCCACAACAGACTGCATTTTAGAGCTCTGTCTCTAGCTGACACTTCTACTTTGATATATTTCTATCATCTTGAATTCGTCAAAGACAGCTTAACCTTTCTAACACTGGCTTCCCCGCCTGACTTTCCCTATCTCCATCCCTCCTTTAGTCTTTTAGTATAATATCATAGTCCCTTCTTCTCTCTGCACCTGGACCTTAATCACCGTATTAATTCTGCCAAGGCTAGACACAAGCTGCCCTTCCTATCCATCCTGGCTGAGGTATTCATTGTTATACGTTACCGCACTAGTAAACAAAGAGCTCTGTTGGTGCTGTGGGTCAGGCTCCCATCAAGATTTACTATGAGTAAAGGTCACTATGAGTCAGAATAGATTTGGCAGTGGGTTTGTTTTTGGGGGGCACATGTTACTATGATAACTTTAAAAAAAAAAAAAAAAAAACCTTTTATTGTGAATTGGTAAAGGTGTACAGAGCAGATCATCAGTTTTACCTTCCACAAATCACAACTTCTTTTAAAAAATGTTATTTTATTGTGTTTTCAGTGAAGGTTACATAGTAGTTTGTTGTTGCTGTTGTGTGCCATGGAGTGGGTTCCGACCCATAGTGGCCCTGTACAGGGTTTCCGAGGCTGTAAATCTTTACAGGAGCAGAATGCCTCATCTTTCTCCCACGGAACAGCTGGTAGTTTCGAACTGCTGACCTTGCGGTTCGCAGCCCGATTCGTAACCACTACGCTACCAGAGCTAGGTTCCCATTAAAACATTTCCACACAAGTTGTCTAGTGACACTGGTTACATTCTCCACAGTGTGTGGACATTCTAATTACTGGGGTTTTGGTGGTTCTGCTTCCATTACCCTAGGTTCCTGCTCCTCTACAGTTTCATCTTTGTAACTGAGTTTTTAACAGAGTACAGCACTTACAGGTGATATTTTGTCTGAAACAATCTGTGATTTAGCTACAAGGTGACCTCAGGGGTGCTTATTTCAGTTCAATGTTTAAAAAGCATCTCAGGGCAATAGTCTTGGGCAGTCCTCCAGTCTTAAACAATCCCATAGGTCTATTCTATTTTGGGTTTTAAAAGTAATTTTAGGTTCTGATTCCATGCTGTTCTCCCATTATTTTGGGGTCCCTCTATTGTGGCCCTGATTAGAATGATATGACGGTTTCTTAACTCACATTTCTACTTTCTATTTCTTTACCAGTTTTGCATCTTAAAACACTCTTTTCAGTATAATACGCCTCTGTTCATAAACTGCAAATGGTTAATCATCCTGCATAATGTTCAAATTTTTTTCATTTAAATGCTCTTCACATGTGGCTCCAACATAAACTGTGCTTGTCTTGATCACCAAATGACCTGTATTAGTATATAATAAATCCAACATTCAATTCTTAGTTCTCATCCTTTTTAAAGTAGTTTTTGAAACAATCACTCCTTTCTTTCGAAATGTCAGGCCAAAATTCTTGAAGACCTACATCCTACACCAACCTCTACAACGGCCTTCTCACTGGTTACCTTGCTTCTCTATCCTTGCCCTTCTAGTCAATTTTCAGCACATGTCAGAAGGACCCTTTTAAAATACAAGGGTCAAAACTCTCCACTTGTTTCTCACTTCATTCAGAGTAGTATAGACTCTGGGCCCCTGCTGTTGTTTTGATCTCATATCCTATGCACACTCTTTCATACACTGTGTTCTGGCCATACTGCTCCTCAACTGTGTCAGGCTTTAGTGCTCCATGACCATGGCAGGCACAGTCCCCTCATCACTGCTCCCGTTGTTATTCGATTTCACAACTCTCACTTCCTATTGGTTTTGCCTAACATCTATGTTCTAAGTGAGGTTTCTTTACCCTGATCTTTCTTGTTAAGACTGAGATCCACCTCCCCAGCCCCAAAGTATTCCTTCACCCTCTTTCCTGTTTTATTATTTTTTTAAACCATATTATTATCACTACTGGACACTCTCTAAATAATTTTTTTTTTCATTTTTGCTCATTGCTTTATTCCCAGAACATGGTATTCAATAAATATCTGTTGCTTGAGCAACTGAAACAATCACACTAATTGATCTTACCTTAACTTCTGCCTTCTTGGTAAAACTTTTCTATACAAAGCCAATTTAGAGCATCCCTTTCATTCCCTGAAGTCAACAGCCTTCATTGATACTTATCATTTACTGGTGAGTGTTAATAATTCATGACTTTGGATTAGGAAATGGTTTCTTAGATTTGACAAACCAAATGATGAGAAACAAAAGAAGAAAATATTAATTAAATCATATTCAAAATGAAAACTTTTGTTCTCCAAAGAACATCATCAAAAGTGAAAAAAAACCACAGAAGATAAATTTTGCAAATACATATCTGATAAGAGATTTGTGTCTAGAATATAAGGATGTCTTACAGCTTAACAAGACAAATTATCCAGTTTAAAACTGAGCAAAGCACTTTGACATTTCTCCAATGATGCTATACAAAAGGGTTATAAACACATGAAAAGATGCTGAACATTATTAGTCACTGTTGTCAGTACTGTTGATCAATTCCAACTCATAGCCACCTTACGCACAACACAGGGGGACACTGCCCAGTCCTGTGTCAGCCTCAAAATCATGATTACACTTGAGCTTACTGCTGCTGGCACTGAGTCAATCCATCTTGTTGGGGGTCTTCCTCTTCTTCACTGACCCTCTCTTTACAAAGCATGATGTCCTTTTCCAGTGACAGGTCCCTCCAGATCACATGTCCAAAACATGGGAGACAAAGTGTGCCATTCTGGCTTCTAAGGAGCATTCTGGATGTCCTTTACCAACTGAATCTGTTTGTTCTTTTGGCAGTTCGCAGTACTATTCCTATTCTTCTTCAATATAATAACACAAATGCATCAATTCTTCTATGGTCTTCCTTATTCACTGTCCAACTTTCACATGCATATGAGGCTACTGAAAATACCATGGCTTGGGTCAGGTGTACCTAATCCTCAAAGTAATATTTTTGCTCTTCAACACTGTGCAGATTTGCCTGGTGTAATACGTCGTTTGAGTTCTTGACTGCTGCTTCTATGAGTATTGATAGTGGAGCTAAGCAAAATAGTCTTTAACAACTTCAATCTTTTCTCCATTTATACAGATGTTATTTATCAGTCCAGTGGTGAGGATCCTTGTTTTCTTTACACTGAGGTGCAACCCATACTAAAGCCTGTAGTCTATGATCTTCATCAGTAAGTATTTTAAGTTGTCTTTGGTTTCAGCAAGCAAGGTTGTATCATCTGAATATTGCAGGGTTTTAATGAGTCTTCTTGTAATTCTGATGCCATGTTCTTCTTCATATAATCTAGTTTCTTGGATTATTTGCTCAGCATACAGATTGAATAAGTATAGTGAAAGAATAAAACCCTGGCACACACCTTTCCTAATTTTAAATCATTCAATGCCCTCTTGTTCTGTTCAAACATCTTGTTTGTTCAAACATTCTGTTCAATGATCTTGATCCTCATAAGCACAAATAAGTGTTCTGGAATACTCATTCTCCACAATGTTGTCCACAGTTCGTTATGATACACACAATTGCAGAGTCACTGAAGCACACAAATATCTTTCTGGTATTCTCTGTTTTCAGCCAAGATTCATTTAATGTCAGCAATGACATTCATTCCATGTCCTTGTCTGAATCTGGCTTGAAGTCTGGCAGTTCCCTGTCAATGTACTGTTGCAGCAGCTTTTGAATAATTTTTAGCAAAATTTTACTTGCATGTGATACTAATGATATTGTTTGATGATTTCCACATTTCATTGGGCCACCTCTCTTTGGAATGGGCACAAATATAGATTTCTTCCAATAAGATTGGCAAGGTAGCTGTCTTTCAAATTTCTTGGCATAGATGAGTGCCTCAGTGCTACATCAGATTGTTACAGATTTCAATTTGTATTTCTTCAACTCCGAGAGCCTTGTTCTTTGCCAATGCTTCAGTGCACTTTGGACTTCTTCCTTCAGTATCACTGGCTCTTGATCATATGCTACCTTCTTGAACATGGAACATTCTTTTTGGTACAGTGATTCAGTGTATTCCTTCCATCTTATTTTGATGCTTTTGGCAACATTTAACATTTTTGCCCATAGAACCCTCCAATATTTCAAGCTGAGGCTTGAGTTTTTTCTTTAGTTCTTTCAGTTTGAGAAATACTGGATCATGTTCTTCCCTTTTGGTTTTCTAATGCCAGGTTTTTGTACATTTCATTATAATACTTGACTTAGTCTTCTTGAGCTGCCGTTTGAAATTTTTTGTTCAGCTCTTTCACCTCTTCATTTCTTCTATTTGCTATAGCCTCTCTACACTGGAGAGCAAGTTTCAGTCTCTTCTTCTAACGGATGCATTTTGGTCTTTTCACTCTTTCTTGTTTCCTTAATGACCTTTTGTTTTTTCATGACTTTTGTTTTCTTCCTGTATGATGTTCTTGATGTTATCCCAGAACTCCTCTGGTCTTTGGTCATTAGTGTCTAACGCATCAAATCTGTTCTTGAGATGATCTCTAAATTCAGGTAGGATATGTACAAGGTCATATTTTGGCTTTCATAGACTTGTTTTAAATTTTTTCAGCTTCAGCCTGAGCTTGCATATAAGCAATTGATGGTCTGTTCCATAATCTGCCCCTGGCCTTATTTTGGTGGCTAATATAGAGCGTTCCCACTGTCTCTTGGCACAGTTGTAGTCAATTCGATTTCTGTGTATTCCATCTGGGGAGTGTCATTTGTATAGTCATCTTTGGAATCCTGGTGAGGAGCTGCAGGATAATACACTGGACTGAAAGGTCAGTTTGAACATCAAGGTGCACGGTTCAAACCCACCAGTGCTTCTCGGAAACCCTATACAGGGCACTCATCTACGCCACAGGGATTTTAAATGCTAGCATGGTCACTCATGGTGGACAGGTTTCAGCTGAGTTTCCACATGAAGACAGACTAGGAAGGAGAGAGAGACTACTTCTGAAATATTCAGTCACTGTAAACCTTATGAGTAACAGTGAAACAGTCAACACCAGAATATTAAATATTGAAACATGATGAAGAGCACCAGAATACTGTCAGATATAGTGCCTGAAGGTGAATCCCTTGGGTTGGAAGGCACTCAAATTACAACTGAGGAAGAGCTGCCTCCTCAAAGTAGAGTTGACTGTGATGACACAAGTGGGGTAAAGCCTTTGGGACCTTTATTTTCTGGTGGGGCACAACTCAAGATGAAGAGAAACAGCTGTAAACATCCATTAATAATCAGAACATGGAATGTATAAAGCATGAATCTAGTAAAATTGGAAATTGTCAAAAATGAAATAGAATGCATCAATATCCTAGGCATTAGCGAGCTGAAATGGATGGGTTTTGGCCATTTTGAATCTGATCACATGGTTTACTATACCAGGAATGACAAATTGAGGAGGAAAGGCATTGCCTTCATTATAAAAAAAGAATATATCAAGATCTGTCCTGAAGTACAATGCTGTCTGTAATAGGATAATATCCATATGCCTACTGAGAGAGATCAGACGACGTATTGCATTGGGCAAATCTGCTGCACAGGAACTTTTTAAAGTGTTGAAGAGCAAGGATGTCAGCTTGAGGACTAAGGTGCGCCTGACCCAGGCCGTGGTATTTTCAATAACCTCATATGGATGTGAAAGCTGGACAGTGAATAAGGAGGATCGTAGAAGAATTGATGCCTTTGAGTTGTGGTGTTAGAGGAGAATACTAAAAGTGCCATGGACTGCCAAAAGAACCAATAGATCTGTTTTGGAAGAAGTGCAGCCAGAGTGCTCCTTGGAGGCCAGGATGGCTAAGCTTCGTCTCTCATACTTTGGACATATTGTCTGGAGAGAACAGTTGCTGGAAAAGGATGTCATGCTGGGTAAGATGGAGGGTCAGAGAAAAAGAGGAAGACCCCCAACGAGATGGATCAGCCAGGTGGCATCATTGATGGGGTCAAGTGTGGCAGCGGTGGTGGGGTTGGCCCAGGATCGGACATTGTTTCGTTCTGCTGTGCCTGGGGTCACTATGAGTCGGTTCCGACTCAATGGCACCTGACAACAACAACAACTAAGAAGACCAGTTAATACCACTATTGTTCAAATTTATGCACCAACTACTAAAGCTAGAGATGATAAAATTGAAGATTTCTATCAATTTCTTCAGTCTGAAATGATCAAACATGTAATAAAGATGTATTGACAATTACTGGTGCTTGAAATACAATGGTTGGAAACAGAGTGGAGTCAGGAGTTGGAGAATACGGTGTTGGTGAGAGAAACTATGCTGGAGATCATATGGTAGAATGCAAGGTCAATGATTTCTTCATTACAAAGACCGTGTTTAAACAACATAAAAGATAGCAACTATACACAAGGACACACAGAAATCAAGTTTATCATTACTAGCTTTAGTGGTAAGTGCAGAATTTGAGTACAGTGGTATTAATTGGTTTTCCTTGTAATCATATGGATATTATCTGATCACAAACAGCATTACCCTTGAAGAGAGATCTTGAAATGTTCTTTTTGATGAAATGTGATGCCGTTCCTCATCAATTTGTCATTCCCGGCATAGTAAACCATATGATTGTCAGATTCAAAATGGCCAACATCAGTCCATTTCAGCTCATTAATGCCTAGGATATTGATCTTCAGGTATTCCATTTTTGACAACTGGCATTTTCCTAGATTCATACTTCATACATTCCATGTTACTATTATTAATGGATGTTTACAACTGTTTCTCCTAATTTTGAGTTGTTACCCAACAGCAAATGAAGGTCTCGAAAGCTTTACTCCATTAGCGTCAAACACAGTCAACTATTTCAGGAGGCAGTTCTACCCAAGTCGTAAATTGAGTGCCTTCCAGCCTGCAGCGCTCATCTTCCAGCACTTACCTGACAATATTCTAGTGCTCGTCATCATGTTTCAATATTCAATATTCTGGGGCTGACAGCTGTCCAATGCTGTTTTCATGGCTAAAGAATCCAAACTAGTCCATCTCTCCTTCTTCCTAGTCTGGAAACTCAACTGAAACCTGTTTACCACGGTTGATCCTGCTGGAATTATATTATAGCATCATAATAATATGCAAGCCACTACAGTACAACAAACTGATACACGAGTAGTAAACAGAATTACCATGTTGTTAAGTTCCGTCAAGTTGGTTTTGACTCATAGTGACCCTGTATAAGGTTTCTAAGGCTTTCTGGATCTTTTCAGGAGCAGAAAACCTCATCCTTCTCCCAGAGAGCTGACGGTGGGCTCAAAACTGCAGATCCTGTGGTTCACAAACAGTCCAGTGCTTACTGTATGAAGCCACTGCACTACAGTCCCCATTATTGTTGTTGTTGTTTCATACCCTGTATAGGGTTTCTGAGGAGCGGCTGGTGAGCTTGAACAACTGGCCTTGAAGTCCAGTGCCTATCCTACAGCACCACACCAGGACTCTATAGGACTCAGCAATTCCACTCCCATATTCCAAGAGAATGAAAATAAATACACACAAAAAAACCTGTACATGAATATTCAGAGCAACATTACTCATCAACCAAAAAGTAGAAGCAATCCAAATGTCCATCAACTAATGAGTGGATAAACAAAATGAGATATATTCATGCAAGGAAGTATTATTTAGTCATAAAAAGAAATGAAGAATTGATGGATTGTGCAACATGGGATGAACTACGACAATACTTGCATTGTGAAAGAAGTCAGGCAAACAGACCACATACTATCGGACTTCATCTCCACAAGATGCTCAGAATACAGAAACCCACAGAGAAAGTATACTACTGACTGCTTAGGAGGGAGGCAGACTAGAGTGGAAGAGGATGAACAGTTAATGGATATGGAATTTTTCTGGGTAATGAAAATGTTCTAAAAATAGACAGTTGTCATTAAGTGCCGTTGAGTTGGTTCTGACCCATAGTGACCCTGTATAGAGTTTCCGAGGAGCAGCTGGTGAGCTTGAACTGCCGACCTTGCAGTTCAAATGGCTTTGCAGTCTGGCGCATTAACCCACAGCGCCACAGCAGGACGCCAAAAACAGACAGTGGTGATGGCTATACAACCTATGAGTACACTAAAGACCACTGGACTGCACATTCTAAACGGGTGAATTTCACAGTATGTAAATGCACCTCAACAAAGTTGTTATGTTAAAAAGTCACATAATTTTTAATGTCCTCAGAAACCCTGTACAGGGTCACTATGGGTCGGAACCGACTCGACGGCACTTAACAACAACAACAACATTAATAAGCACCCAAGGGAGCATGGTGGCTCTCTACAATAAGCACTGGACTGTGAACCACAAGGCCAGTGGGTCAAAAACTCCTTGGAAACTCTATACAGGGTCACTTATGAGACAGAACTGATGCCATAGCACGTAACAACAATGATAACAGATGGACAATTAAGAATTTGACTGAAGATAAAAAGTTTTAAGGAAGCAAGAGGCCATAACTGCTGCTTATCTAAGTGGTGGTGTGCTGTGGAGTCAGTTCCAACTCATAGTGACTCTGCATGGGATTTCTGAGACTGTAAATCTTTTTATGAGAGCAGAAAGCTTCACCTTTCTCCAGCAGAACAACTGGTAGTTTCAAACTGCTGATCTTGAGGTTAGCAGCCTGACTCATAACTAGAGCAGTAAAAGAAGCAAGGCTGTGTATCTGGAAATCAATACACACGTATAGATACAACACACGCAAAGCATTTACCTTCAGCGCGCCTCTTCTTGGAGCGGGAGTAGATCTGAGGTCTAGCCTCAGCTGTGTTCTCTAGAGGGCTGAGGGAGTGGCAGTAAGTGGTGACTGGAGCCCAGGGATTGCCAGCTGCTTGGGGGACACTCTGTAGGCACTTTTCTAGGTACGACAGGCTAAGAAAAAGGTGGGCTGAAGAGGCTGAAGTAGCCATGGGGTCCTCACCATCCCTTCTTCCCTATCTGTAGGCATTAACTTACAGTAGCTGCTTGTCCTGATGGAAGAGTCGCGGGGAAAATTCTGAAAGGAGCTCCAGGAATGCCAGGTTTGCAGGCTGACTGGAGGAGCCAGCTGGAGGAAGCTCAGACAAGGAGAACTTGATGCCTTCCCTTGATTGGACAGAATGATTTTAGGAAGACAGTCCCTTCCTAGGGACCAGGAATACCATCCATGTCCATCCTCCCCTCAACTGGTCTCTGAGAGCACAGCCACCACTGACCAGATTTTCTACTTGACATGCTCAGTATCCTCCCTCCAAGATCGTATTCCCAGCTCTCTCTCTACACATCCTCTGGCTCAGCCCTCATAGGACTATCCAAGTATCTTGACTTCCAACCAATACTTCCTTACTTGTGTAGCATGACCACAAGATCACGGTTCTGTAGCTGCTGGGGTCCAAAGCTCAAGGCAAACCTCCGGGCCAAGTCCCTCATCTCAATGAAGGCTGGAAGCTCACTCAGGCCTTGGGGTCCTTGTTCCTGCAGCAGTTCTGTATACAACTGTGTCCAGGAGATACGGTCCATTTGGGGAAGGGAAGAACAAGGTGGAAGTAGTGAAGTACAGCATTCCTTTCTCTGCTCAGAAATGCTAAGAGGCTACTTTTATTACAGCTTTCCTTCCAAGATACTCTCCCATCCCTGAGTCCCTACATCAGCGAGCCTTCACCTCTGCTCTAAAACAACAAAAAAGAACTGCAGTAACTGTGAAGTAGACAGAGTAAAAGCAGACTAAATAAAGAGTAGGAGTTCACGTTATTATTGGTTCTCATATTCTAGTTGATAGTTCAATTTCTAGGGGGTTGGGAAGGAGACTTTCTAAGAGTTTACTTTATCTAAAGGAACTTATCATGTAACGTTAAGAGCCCAAATAAACTACAAAGGCCCTGCTCCTATGGTGGAGGCAGACAGGAAAGCTGTGGACTATGAAGAGGGCATGTCACAGACTTGAAGGTTTCTAGGCAGAAGGGAATACCTGTTTGAGGCTTAGCAGCAGAATTCGGCAACAGTGACTTCGGTCAATCTGTCTTGCTCTCGTTAGTGTTTCCTTGATGATGTCACCATAGTCATTATAGAACTTAGGTTGAAGTGGAGAAACAAAGTTTGACCCAGGACCTTTAGTTTCCACCACCACATCCCTAACATGTCCCTTTCTGAAGTGCTATTACTGTTGGTGTCAAGTGATGTCAAGTTGGTTCTGACTCATAGTGACACTGCACAGGATTTTCAGGGAGCGGCTGATGGGTTTGAACCATCAACTTTGCAGTTAGCAAGTCCAGTGCTTATCCTACAGCACTATACCAGGACTCCATAGGTAGGGAAAATCGAATCTGACCATAGACTTCATCTCTCTAGCCCATAGACCAAAAGCCCAAAGTAAGTTAGAGTTTAGGAAAACTTGGAGAAGAAGAAAAGCAATTCTGCCAGAGCTCACTCTCATCCAGCACTAACGCCTTTCTTATTTGCCTCTCCCCTGCAATAGAATGCAAGTTCCATGAAGGCTTGATTTTTTGTCTGTTTTGTTCACTGCTGTGTCGTCAAGGTCTCTAATGATGCTTGACACAAAGTAGGTGCTCAGTAAATAGTAATGCAATAGTGGGCCGAGAAAACCAAGATACACATCTAGGTATCTTATGAGACCTGATTCCTCTTTCAGCTTTTTTTTTTTCTTTCTTACATCACTCCATTTCATAGACTATTGTTGTTACGTACTGTCCAGTCAGTTCCAACTCACAGAGACCCTGTATAGGGTTTCCAAGGAGCAGCTGGTGAGTTTGAACCACTGACCTTGCAGTTCAAACCAACCTTGTGGTCAAGTGCTTATCCTATGGCACCACATCAGGACTCCATTTCATAGGCTAGGTTGAGGAAAATAGTTAAAAAAAGATTTCTGAGTAGCATAAATAAGATACTTCCCCTCCAGTAAACTTCCTCTTGTTTAACAAGTTTCTCTCCATTATTTACTACCAAGGCTCTTTTTAGACCTAACACTCTACCCTCCCTTCTGGTGCGGTACTGTGGATTAACATGCTGGATTGCAAAGTTGGTTTGAACCACAAGGTAGGAGGTTCAAGCTCACCAGCTGCTCCTCAGAAACCCTATACAGGGTCGCTATTGACTCAACGCCACTTAAAAACAGCAACAACACAGTGTTTGAAATCATGGTTGGGACGGTTTGGTCCCTTCTCTTTGATTCTCACAGTCCCTCACTGTACCTTGTTGTAGTGTTTGAAAACATCTGAGGCTGCATCCATCTCCAGTACCCCAAACAGCAACAGCTTGCAGAATCCAGCCAGGAGGCGGCGCCGCTGATGGAGCCGCTCTATCTGTAAATGATCCTCCTGGGAATCACCTGGCCCAAACCACCAAATGCAGAAAGATTAGAACCACATATTTATGACTCCCATTCTATATTCCTGAGCCAGGCCCAAGCCCCAAAGTGGTATAGAATCCCTGTACCACAGCCCAGGTCCCCAGGCTGGATGAAGACATGGTCCATGAGGAAGCTGGCTAGCTCAGACTGGAGAGTGGCATCAGGGAAAAAGACTAGTGGCCTAAGGAAATCGTATCCCCCTACAGTCATGTGAGGGCTGAAGATGAGAAGCAGATCACTTAATAAGATGAAAGCCTGTTGGGAGAGACAGAGGGAAAAAAGAATGCTTAGAAAAAGAGTATTTACCAAGATACAGATTAAACAGCTAATTTCTCTTTAGAATGGGGTCTCCTCAGACCATGAGTAGGATCCGTGCCTTGTTATTCTCACTTGAGTTAACTCTTACCTGCTCTTGGATCTCAGGGTCCACATCTGAGAGGCAGCTCTGGCAGAGCTCACAAAAGCCCACCAATCTCTCCTTCAAACTCAATAGCTGTTTCTGTGGAAAAAGACGGTAGAGGGCAGGATAAAGACGCAGGCTCCGCCATTTCCTTCCCTCGCTCACACCAATACTTACCTCAGGAGCATCTGATCCAGAAACGTGGTTTAGTGTCCAGAGGATGGAAAAATAGACTAGAGTCAAGGCTGGAAGGACCACCTGAAACAATCAAATGAGAAAAAAAAAATTAGAAAAACAAGGTGTGAGCAAGGAGCAAGAGGGAGGGGAAGAGGAAAGACAAAGTGGGAAAGACAGGCAGCCAGACACACAAAAATAGTAACGACAGAAAACATAAGGTTAGAGGAGACCCTATTCCTTTTCTGGTAGAAAAGGATTAGTACTCTTGACAATCTTCAGAGGCTTCTAGCACGAGTAGAAATTTTACTTTTCCCTAAATTTACGTGAATTCCTAGAATTCTTCAACAGTACCCTTGATTCCCAGAAACCAAGAGAGAATGTTTTCAGACACTGGAAAAGAGGACCCATCTTCCAAGAATAAACAGACAGATCGGTACACCAGAATCTGCCTCCCTCTGTCCCTAGGACTGAACCACCTAGGAAAGTGGATGCAGGATCCCTGAATATCCTCTTTTGCTTCCACGTCTCCAACTTGTCTACTTACCTGGCAAGGAACCTCTCCTGTATCCACAGCCTTCCGGAGGAGTCGGTAGCATGGCTCATAGAGCTCCCAGCGAGTCAAGTCATGAGCGCTTGTGGGAGGGGAGGAAAGATGAAAGAGGTAAATGTTAAACTGGAAGAGTAATGTAAATGTTAACTTCACAGGCTTCCTGTAAAAATATAAGAGGGAGATGGATGGGGAGTTGCTCACTTGTAGAAGGCAGAGAGGCGCTTTAGAGTGGCGGCCAGACTATAGACCTCGTCCTCATCTAGGAAGGAAGACTGCAGAAGGAAGAAGGCCCTCAGTCGGACTTTCCCAGGAGCATATAGATCCATATTCCTTCCTGGGGATCTCTCCCACTCTAGTGTGAGGTGCCCTATCCTTTAGTCTCAGTTCCTACCTGTAGTAGCTCTTCAAGTTCCTGTTGGAAGCGGTCGGTCAGCAGATCCACCAGCTGACTGCGAGCAAAGTCCACCCGGCTGAAGAAAGTGAACTCAGGCTTATAGAGCTGACAGAGGGCGCGAGCTCCAGCCTCCAGGACAGCTGGCTCAGTGTGCTTCACCACCACTTCCTGGAGCTGTTGCAAGAGCAACTCCAGGTGCTGGGAGAGAAAAGGTGATGAGGACAGCATTGCAGGGGGCAAGAGGATAACTCTTGCGGAAGGGGGGAAATCTGAGGGAGTTAAGAAATAGGACTGAAAGCATTAAACTTTAAGGGTAAGAGAACTAACAAAGGAAAAGATTACTGATTTTTCTGGAACCAGACAGAACCTTAGGCCCTGGGTGGGAGCAGCAAGGTACAGGAAGCATTTCCTCCCAGCTCACCTTCTCCAGGCGTCTGGTGCAGTAGATGCTGAGGTCAAAGTAGCTGAGAAGCTGCAGCAGGGGAGCAGCCTTCTCGGCATCCGCTGAGAACTGTGGTGATTGGACAACAAACTGCGCTGGTTAGCTACTAGAGTACAAACTCCTATTTCCATTCTCACTGAGGCTTTTCAGTACCCCTGCTCATGCCCTGGAGCTGGAGTGGGATGGGGAGGCAGCTCTACCTTGGCCAGGAGCTGGGGAAGCAAGGGGATGAGGTGCTCAGTCAGTTTCACCTTGTCCTCAGCTTGGATCTTCCGTTCTTTGGCAGTTAACCCCTGGAATGAGAGTGACTTGGGGCAGGAAAAGGTGTGGAGAACTGGGTCAAGAGGATGTGTGCATCACTCCTCTCCAGGACTTTGTCTGCCCAAGAAGCAGAAGAGAATGCAGCAGCTGCTTTGAGATTTCCTCCCCCAAAATGGAATTCTTTGAAGGGAAACAGAAGGGGTACCCTAACCAATACCTGAGGATAAGGAAGGGCAGCACCTGCCCAGTTTACACCTCATTCCATACCTTCCTCCCAGTGACCCGGCCAATAGGTGGGTGAGCCTCTGAAGCTTGCCGGACACTGGACACCAGGATTTCTATCAGTGTGCTCTCCTGGATGTCACCCAGGTCTGGGATGGCAGGGGGATCAAAAACAGGATTAGAGATGAGTCACTCTTCATTCCCAAGTTTCCCCCATCTCCATGACACCTATGCTGCTGTCTACAGAACAGGAAAACAATCTATTCTGGCTTCAGACCCCACCCTGGGCTACCATATGGCACGCACTCTGATCCTTCTCCAGCAGCAGGCTTGTCAGACTCTCCCAATCCTTCAGCTGAGACCCTGCACAGTCCCACAGGCTATCTACTAAGTAAGCAGCGTGGTTATGGAGCTGTGGAAAAGGGCACACATGAAGTACTGATGTCACATTACACAACTCCTCCGACAGTGCTCTATGGACAGCTCCTTCCCATATGTCACCTCACTCTCCACAAAGAAGGATAGCAGGAGCTGAAAGAAAGTCCTCTGGGAGCCTGGGCTTCGGTGTCGTTCTCTTCCACTCACTACTCTTGTCCCACATTCAGGGAAGAAGAACCTGGTGGAAGTGACACAGGGAAAAAGTGCAGCATGGGAGGGAACAAGGAGTGGAATGGTCATGTGGAAGGAAGAACTCATCCAAGGAGAGGAGGCATAAAGGAAAAGAGGCACAGAGCTAAAGAAAGCCCTAAGGAACTGAGGGGGGAAAGGAGACACAGAACAAGATGTTAACACAGGTATGGGCAGTGCTTACGCAGAGGAGCAGCAGGTGATGGAAAGGTGCCCCACTTACTTCCAGTAAAGAAACTCTCCTGCAGCAGAGGCCAGCGCTCGATTGGAAGCATACACCACAGGGTAGACGCTTTCACAGTCTGTGTCTGTCAGCACCCCTTCCATGTTCCTACCACAGAAAAGGAGAAGGAAGTGTGTGGGTATGGGCGCTCGTCTTCTAGCACTGCTAAGGGTACAAGCAAATATACATGAGTGGAAGACAGAGGAGTATGAAGAGTTAAAGAAGACAAGAAATGATGTTCCTGCAGACCTTGTTACTCTCAACCTGTACAGGGATACAACTTTGGAAGGGCCTGCTCAATGCTGGAAAGGTAAAAGCCCAAGGTGCCTGTCTCCCACTTCCCAGGACTCACTGAAGGAGAAGTGTTAATAGTCTGACAGCCTCCACTGCCACATCATACTCTTTGTCCATAACCATGGATACCATCCGGTCCTGTAGAGAAAGGGCCATTACTCAGTATTTCATTCGCCCCATGGTAAAACATCACATTCTCTTTGAATTTTCAAGATTCCTAAGAAGAAGAAAGTGGAGCAGCAGATGTTGGGATTGCTATAGTGATATAAGAGCAGAAGTGGGAGTACATGAAGCAGGAAAAAGGGAACCACAAGAAAAGCACAAGCAAAGGAATCCCATCTCAATTTCACCTTGAAGCGGCTGGTGAAGAGCTCCAGGCGCGCAGTCAGATCTCGGTTGCTATACAGCCCTTTGAGAGCCTTCAGGCACTTTAGACGGACTTCTCGATGCTAGTGAGAAGGGTAAAAAAGAATGGAAATGTGCCCAACTCCTCACCCCTACTGGGCCTCCATATTCCCTCTAAGATAACTCATTCTGGGCCTGAATGTCCTCTGTGCTGAGAACTCATGAGATGTCACAGAGACAAGAGTCTTCCAACTTTAAAAAAAAAAAAAAAAAAAGTACCACATCAGAATTTCACAATCATGTTGAAAAGATTGTTTTGTTTCCACGCTAGCATTTGTCTTACCGATCCATCAATAACTTCCTTTACCTCAGGTAGAAACATTTTATCTCCTGGATGTGTCCTTTTCCTGTATCTTATTCCACTCTTCCCTATTACTGGGGGAGTTTTGAAGTTCAGTAATTTGATGGGTGATCACTGCTTACTAGGTAAAATATGTAAGTGGCAAGACCAAAAAACTGGATCACCCATTCCAAGGCAGGAAGAGAATGAAGGAAATAGGAAGAAAGGAGACAATGCCCACCTTATCATGCAGGGTCCAGCCAATGTATTTTAAATAGCTGTCAGTAAGGAAAGAGGTACTGTAGCTTTGCATCCAAGACCCAATCTCCTCGATGCAGATAGCACGGATTTCAGGAAGCACATCCCTAGAAACAGGTAAATTAGTCCCTTTCGCCCAACTGGTTTCCATCCTGACATAGAATAATTTTCTTCACTAAATACCATGTTTTATGACTCTCATTTCTTCCTCCCAGTGTAATTACTACATATATATTTAAAGGTTTTCTTGAATCAGCGCTGTACAATTTTATCTTCTATCCCCCCTTTTAGAACCTGATTTTAAAATTTCATTAACTGTTGTCCTAATTGTGTGAATGTACTAATTCCACTTGAAAACAATGTAACTCAGTGAATGGTTCTATAAAAGCCAGGTTAAAAGCTATGCAAGAGTGAGTGAGAAATCAAAGATGTTCATTGTAAGTTAATTTGACTAGCACATGAAACTGCAGTAGGGGCAAGAAAAAGGCTTGCCAAGTTGCAAGCATCCCTCAGAAAGTACTGCCTCGTTTCCCTGCTCTTGTCCTTCCAAGGCAAAACTGGGTAATACTGAGCAATGCCTTATTTCTTAAGAGCTTAAAAGCACCTTGGTCTGTTGTTGGTAAGTGCCTTTGGGTCGACTCCGACTCAATAGAGACTCTGTAAAGGGGTTCCAAGGAGTGACTGGTGGGTCTGAAGCACTGACTTTGTGGTTCAAACAAATCTTGTGACCGAACGTTTAGCTACAGCACCACACCAGGGCTCCACTTGTGGGTGGGATATACTGTCTTTTAATTTGAAAAGTTGTTGGGTTTTGCTCCATTATGGGATTAATCACATAATTTAGGATTAGGAGGCAGTCTAATCATTTCTGACAGATTGCATAACCAAGCACCAGCAGCTTCAATTAAGAGGAGTCCACCAACTCACCGGTACCGATGTACAAAGACACCTCTGAAGAGGGCATTCATCATTCCCTCAATGTCTTCTTGATGCTCTTGGAGCTGGAGGACAGAGAGAAAGACAGGTCAAACTCTTCTGTTCCCCAATGGCATAAGACTACAAAGATGAAAAGTGTGACTTTCATCGACTTCCTATTCTGTACAGGATACAACTGGAATACTTGCTATCCTACATTCCCTTGTAAATCTGCAAATTCTGGAAGAAGCTGTACAGGCAGTTCCCAGGTTATGAATGTCCAACTATGGTCAACTCCTCCTTACCCTTTGTTGCTGTTAAATGCCAGAGTTGGTTCAACTCATAACAAGCTGGTGGCTTAGAAATGCTGCTCCTGTGGCTTGAAGTCCAGTGCTGATCTTAGAGTGCCACACCAGGACTCTAGGAGTCCTTTTTTTAAAAAAGTTTTTTATTGTGAATTGAGTGATAGTTTACATGGGAATTTACATCAGTTTTACATTCATCCTATCGTATTTTGTTTCATTGCAATGATTACAATCCCCTCCATGCATCATCATTCAACAGCATTTGCTTCCAATCCCTCTGTTTCTTTTTTTGGATGTACACCGAAGCACTCAGGACTATATAACCATTCAAACCACCAAAGGGTACACCCCACTCCACAAGCCTGCCCCCCAGCCACCAGCACACAGCCCCTCTCCCTCTCTGAGTCCAGAGTCCCCAGTTTCTCCATCTCTGGCGTCGCTGCTTCTCTGGATAGGGTCCCACACTCTGCTCTTCTACCTTGATGGTCCCAGGGTCCTCTGCTCTGGACTGCAAGATCAACCACTCCACTCCTTTTGCAGCACTCACAATCAGTCCTGACAACAAATTGCTATTGAACCACAAGAGTCTTATCTCCATCTCCTATAAACAGTCCTGTCCAGACAGGTTGGAAACCACTCAGTGGAGAGTCTACTTTCCCCTGCACCCTCTGAAACTAGGCTCCCTCTTGAAAGCTTGTAAGCCAGTCACTTCGTACCTTTGTAGGCCCCCTCCATTTTGGGTAGCCAATGTCTAAATTGCCCATCCCTGTCAAACCTGTGTACGAAGGGGGTGGGAATGATCCTTGCTATAAAGACTCATTCCCTCTTTTGAGCTACTACATCCATAAGTATAGGTTAAGTTCATCAAAATGTAGCAGATTACTCTTTTTTCTTCTTTCTTCCTCTAGTCGAGTTCTGATCATCCAGGCATTGAAGCCAGGTCAAATGGGTACTATCTGTAAGTATGGGTGTTCTTGTGCATCTCCCCTCACTTCCTATCAGCTGGATGCATCACTCTCCACTCTAGTCTTCTGTAGCTATTCCCCTGTCCGTGGGCTCAGGAGTCCCCAGATCTTGCCAAACTGCTAGCCAACCAGGTCTCAATTCAGGTTGACAGGAGTCTATTGAACATGGTAGGACTTAGCTCACAACTTTATTACTGTTTTCCCCCACTTCCCCTTATCAGTAGACCAACGTGGTCACCAGCAAGACCAAATGCCTGCTCGTATATTCCCCTTGAGTCTCAGTCTTGGAAGGGGATTTGCCCTGAGGGAACCCAACGACTTGCCTTAATGACTCCCCGGTGAAAAACTTGCTTGTTCTTGTAATAGTCAATTGGACTGCCGTTGTTTTTTAAAGTTTTAACTATGAATTATGTGATAGTCTACATGGGAGAACGCCAGCTTTACATTCATCCTATCGTACTTCGTTTCACTGCAATGATTACAATCCCCTCCATGCATCATCCATCGAACCACCAAAGGGTACACCCCACAAGCCTGCCCCCAGCCACCAGCACACAGCCCCTCTCCGAGTCCAGAGTCCCCAGCCACTCCTTCTGTCCATGTTATCATCTCTGCCTCCATTTCTGGCGTCACTGCTTCTCTGGGTAGGGTCCTGCACTCCACTCTTCTCACTTGATGTGCCCAGGGACCTCTGCTCCTGGACTGCAAAATCAACCACTCCCCTCCTTTTGTTGCAAAACATCTACCTTTACATTTCCGACCCTCACAGTCAGTCCTGATAGCAATTATTCACTATTGAACCACAAGAGTCTTATCGCCATCACCTTTTATCAACCCCATCCAGACAGGTTGGAAACAACTCAGTGTGGATTCTACCTTTGCCCGTACCCTCTGAAACTAGGTTCCTTATTGAAAGTTTGTAAGCCAGGCACTTCTAGACTTTGCAGCCTCCCCCCCGCCCCACCATTTTGGGTAGCCAATGGCTGTTACCCATCCTTGTTGACCCTGTGTACCAAGGGGGTGGGAATGATCCTCATTGTAAAGATTTGTTTGCTCCTTTGCCATACTGCATCCACAAGCATAGGTCAATTTCATCTAATTGTAGCGGACTACTCTTTTTTTCGTCTTTTTTCTTCCTCTAGTTGTGTTCTGATCATCCAGCCATTGAAGCCAGGTCAAATGGGTACTATCTGCAAGTGTAGATGTTCTTGTGCATCTCCCCTCACTTCTTATCAGCTGGATGCTTCACACTCCACTCTGGTCTTCTGGGGCCATGTCCCTGTCCTTGGGCCCAGGAGTCCCCAGGTCTCGTCATACTGCTGGCCAATCAGATCTCAATCCAAGTTAACAGAAATCTATCGAATGTAGTTGGACTTAGCTCACTTCATTGCTGTTTTCCTTCCACTTCAGCTTATCTGTGACCAATGTGGTCAGCAGCAAGACCACACACCTGCTAGTGTGTTCCCCTTGAGTTTTAGTCTTGGAAGGGGGTTTGCCTTGAGGGGACCTGAACACTTGCCTTGATGGCTCCCGGGGAAACAACTTGCTTGTTCTTGTAGTAGTCAATCAGACTGCTGTTATTGTTTTTTATTTTTCCTGCTGGTCTTTCTTTCAAGAAGTATCTTCTGTTCTTCTAGCTGCTCCAGGCTGGTCTGCTTGTCCTTTCAGGTGGAAATTTCCTACCTCTGAAAATTCTGGATGCTGTTCAGGATTCTACCTATGGTCTTATGCAATGGAAAGGGTCTGCAGAGAGCTTCCTTCACTGGGCACATTGTAGCCCCATTTTAGGTATTCCAATCTGTTATAGGCAGAAGACGGACTTACAAGCTTTCTATGGTGATATTTCTAGCTATTCCTTTCTCTCCCCCTCAAGTGTCTATTTTATAATGGTATGCCAGGGAAACCAAGATTTAAAAGACAGCCAAGCATCTTAACATTATTTTCCCTCTTTCATCCATTCAAACCATGCCTCAATCTCTGTATCCCAGAACACTGTTGTTCCAAGGTTGAGCTTACATCACTGTTTACCTCTGTCCTACGTAGCCCATGCAAACCTGCCAAATGTTCTCCCATCCACCCTTTCTTCCATTCCCCTCCACCTTCTGGTGTATTGCCCTCCCCAGCACCCAAACTATCCTGTGTCTTATTCCCTACCCTGTGCTCCACCTTCCCCTCCCTCCCTTCGCTCCACCCCCTACACCCTGGTAACCAACAATTTTTTCCCCCTTTTAGTGTGGGTACTTTTTCTTAAGCTTTTCCAATAATGGTCCTATGCAGTATTTATTTATATTTTTGTGACTAATTTCACTCAGCATAATGTCCTCAAGGTTCATCCATGTTTTGCGGTGGCTTACAGCTTGTTATTCTTCAAGGTAGCATAATATTCCATTGTGTGTATGTACCACAGTTCGTTTATCCATTCTTCCATTGATGGACATTTAGGCTGTCTCTACTTTTTTGTTATTGTAAATAGTGCTGTTATGAACATTGGTGTGCATACATCTACTCACGTTATGGCTCATATTTATTGTGAATGAACACCAAGTAGAAGACTTGCTGGATCATAGGTATTTCTATTTTCAACTTTCTGAAGAAGCACCATACTGTTTTCCAGAGTGGTTGAACCATTTTACAATCCCACAAGCAATGTAGGAGGGTCCCAGTCTCTCCGCATCCTCACCAGCATTTATTGTCCTCTACTTTTTTGATCTTTGCTGTTATTGCTGGTATGGCATTGTTGTTTTGATTTGCAGCTCTCTAATGGCTTTACTGACTACACAACAGCTTTCGATTGTGTGGATTATGACAAGCTATGCGCAACATTGCAAAGTATGAGTATTCCTGAACACTTAATTGTGCTCATGAGGAATCTGTACATGGACCAAGAGGCAGTTATTCGAACAGAACATGGAAACACTGGTTTAAAATTAAGAAAGGTGTGCAACAGGGTTGCATTCTTTCACCATACTATTCAACCTGCAAGCTGAGCAAATAATTCGAGAAACTGAGTTATAAGAAGAAAAATGTGGCATCAGGATTGGAGGAAGACTCATTAACAACCTGTGATATGCAGATGATACAACCTTGCTTGCTGAAAGTGAAGAGGACTT
>NW_006408552.1:430219-445360 GCF_000296735.1 Chrysochloris asiatica | reverse complement strand
AAGGTAGAGGGTCAGAGAAAAAGAGGAAGACCCCCAATGAGATGGATTGGCCAAGTAAGCATCAATAGGCTCAAGTGTGGCAACAATTGTGAGGTTGGCCCAGGATTGGGCAGTGCTTCGTTCTGTTGTGCATACAACAATGGCTAGTGATCGTGAATATTTCTTCATATGTTTGTTGAATCTCCTCTTTGGTGAATTATCTGTTCATGTCCTGTGACCATTTTTAAATTGGGTTGTCTTTTTCTTGTAAAGGTGTTGTGGTTTCCTATATATTTTAGAAATTAGTCCCTTGTCTGATGCATTGTTGCAAAAGATTTTTCCCATTCTGTGGGCTCCCTTTTTACTCTTTTGGTGAAGTCTTTTGATACACACGTTTTTAATTTTTAGTATGTCCCAATCATGTGTTTTGTCTACTTTTGTGTAATTTTCACAATGTTTGGTAGTGTGTGCCCTGTATTGTTGTTGTTGTTAGGTGCCATCGAGTGGGTACCGACTCATAGCAACCCTCTGCACAACAGAATGAAACACTGCCCGATCCTGGGCCAACCTCACAATTGTTGCCACGCTTGAGCCCACTGATGCTGCCACTTTCCCAATCCATCTCGCTGGTGGTCTTCCTCTTTTTCTCTGACCCTCTACCTTATCAATCATGATATCCTTCTCCAGTGACTGGTCCCTCCTGACAATATTTCTGAAGCTGAGTGACAAAGTTTGCCCGCGGTTTTAGAGCCCTCAAATTTGTCCCTATTTTTTCATTGATGGCCTTTTAAATTCTGGGATTCACATTTAGGTCTTTAATCCATGCTGAGATAAGTTTTTGTATATGGTGTGAGGTAAAGGTCTTGTTTCAATCTTTTGTATATTGTTTTCCAGTTCTGCCAGGCCCATCTGTTGAAGAGACTATCACCTCTCCATGTGATATACTTAGGCCCTCTGTCGAAAATCAGTTGGCTGTATGTAGATGGATTAATTTCTGGATTCTCAATTCTGTTCCATGGATCTATGTATCTTTCATTGTACCAGTACCAAGCTGTTTTGACCACTGTAGCCATGTAGTAAATTTTGAAGTCAGGGAGTGAGAGGCTTCCCACCTTGTTCTTCTTCTTAAGCAGTGCTTTGCTTTTCCTGGGTCTCTTTCCTTTCTGTATAAAGTTTGTAATTGTTTTTTCCATCTCAAGAATGTCCTTGGAATCTGGATTGGCATTGTATTATACGTGTAGATTGCTTTGGGCATCTAGGAGTCCTTTGTTGTTGTTATTAAGTGCCGTTGAGTCGGTTAGTGGTATGTAAATTTGCCCTCACTTTGAAATACTGAACCTACTCACAGTAAATTCATCACAAGCACCTTTACTGGATGCACATGTAGGGTAAGCACTGGACTACAAGGTCGGTTTGAACCATTAGGTCAGTGATTCAAACTCACCAGCTGCTCCTCTGATACTCTATAGTTATTATGAGTCAAAACAACAACAAAAAATCCAAACAGAGCAACCCTATATAAGGTTTTTTTTTTTTTCTTTAAATGTTTTATTGTGAATTATGTGATAGTTTACATGGCCTATATAAGGGTGTTAAGGCTGTAAATCTTTATGAGAGCAGACAGCCTCTTCTTTCTTCCTAGGAGCCACTGGTGGGTTTTGAATTGCTGACCTTGCACTTACTGCACAGCATCTACTACGGTAAGCCTACATAGAACTGCAGGCACTTGTTATGGCATACCTACATACTCTTAGGAAGACTCCTCAGTTATACCCCAGGGACTGCTTGTATTGTCAACAAATACACCAGAGATTTCTCTGTGCTTGATAAAATACTATGCTTCCTGTGTGTGGTTATTCTGGTTATCTTTGGTTATAAGCCCTAATAATTGGGAAAATTATTTTTTAACAAATGCAGTTTGATAAAAGAGCAACAAAGACAGAGACATCAGTTCAGTGATTCTTAACTAAAGATGATCTTGTCCTCCCAAGGCATATTTGGCAGTGTTTGAAGTCAGTTTTGGTTGTCACATCTAATGTGTCAGGGTCAGGGATGCTGCTGAATACTGTACAATGCCAACAGTGCTGTTGTTCAGAAGTCCAGGATTACATGAATACAGGCAGTCCTAGGTTATGAATGTCCAATTCACAGACAAGTCCTAGGTGGTGGTGCTAATAAATGATGTGGAGTTAGTTCCAACTCATTGTGACCCTTTACAGGGTTTCTGTAGCTGGTGGACTTGAACCATCAACCTTATGGTTAGCAGTCCAGTGCTTATCCTACAGCACCACACCAAGACTCCACAGACAACTCCTAATGGTTGTTTAATGCAGGGATTCAAACTGGTTCTGTCATGGAACAGACCTGAATTTTTACAATTTGGGTAATTCCACATGGTAACCAGAACAGGAAAAACTGTGGGTGCAAGTCCTGGGGTGTGATACTTGGAAAAGGCGTAGTAAGCCCTTTCAGGAGCGTGATGCATGAGAGTGGATTATTAGTAGAAGGACTGTGGAAAGCCACACACATTCAAAGTTGGTTGCTCTCTTGGAGCAGGGTACCCCCATCTTTGAGCAGGACAGTGCTATTCTGAAGCCCTGCTTTAATGATATGTAAATTTACCCTCACTTTGAAACAACTGAATCAACCTCTACTCGCAGCAAACTCATCACAATCACCTTCATTTGCTGCATGTGTAGCTTTTAAATCACTGAAAAGGCTTTGAGCGTTTCTTGTACCATAGTAAGGCTAAATAAGAACCACATACATTCTTAAACACACTGTGATGATCACATTCATAACCCAGGGACTGCCTATAAAGGATATCAAGGAAGCAGGATTAGAAAAACAAAGCCAAAATTCCTGAAGACAACTGACTCCATCTCTTTAAAAAAAATCAATGTACTGGCAAGAAATGGGAGTGAGATGGGGAAGCAGAGGTGCTACATAAGATTTTAAGTGATTTAAGAATCACAACAACCAGATGCAATCCACGGTTCTTAATTAGATCCTAGTTTAAACAGATGTAAAATATATTTTGGGGACAAACTGGAAAATTTAAATAAAAACTTCCATTATGTACTTTAAAGTGGCAAAAAAAAACCCCAATATGGTAAAATATTAATTGCTAAATCTAGATGATATATATTATTGTGTTCATTATACCTACTTTTCTCAATGTTTTAAAACTTTCAAATCTCAAGAAAAAGGAAGAAAAGAAGGGAAGGAGAGGACAAAGATAGCAGGAACCATCAACAGCATAATCTGTTGTTGCTGCTGTTAAATGAATTGTTAAACGTCAAGTCGGTTCTGACTCATAGTGACCCTGTATAGGGTTTCTGAGGAGCAGGTGACGGATTTGAACTGCCAACCGCATGGTTAGCAGTAAAATACTTATCCTACATCATATGAGGACTATTGTTGTTGTGAAGTGTCAAGTTGGTTTCGACTCATAGTGACCCTACATAGATTTCCAAGGAGTGGCTGGTGGGTTTGAACTGCCGAATTTGTGGTTCAAACTTATCTTGCAGTTCAGTGCCTTATCCTACAGTGCCATACCATGACTCCCACCAGGACTACAGAGGTCTGGAAAATGGAGATTAGGGCATGGCTTGTAAGGAGTGAGAAGTCACTGATCGGAGATAATAGTTTCAGATGAAAAATGGAGCTAGGAGTTAGGTGACAAGAAACAATTCAGTAGACTTGGGCAACAAGGAATTAAGAGAATATTACCCTGAAAGAAGACAGAAATAAAGCAGCCTACAGAGGAGCATAGGTAAGATTCAAGCATCATGTATATATACTTCCCATTGTAAATGGGAAGAAGAAAACAGCGGAGAGAAAAAGATGAAAAAGGCGAGTACCAGTTCATGGGGCAAGAGCCTAAAGAACTTCCTATCCCCCCCAAAACAGATTCACAGTAGTTTACTGTTAAGATCCAAGATGGAAGCATGATATTTATGTACAAGGTTTTAAGATCATCTGTCAGTGAAGAATGGCAAGAGACAAAAATAGAAAGTTTCCTTCTCTGAAAATCGGGCATGGAAGACAACTTTTTCAAGGGCCTGGGAAATAGCCAACTGGCATAGTTAGACAAGACAAGGTGGGTCCAGTTAATCTCGGGGTAGAGGAATGTCAGATACTGAAGTTATATATAAAAAAGTGTCAGAACTTACAAAAATGGGAAGAATGTACCATGCTCCTGGGTAGGAAGACATAACATAGTGAAAATGTAAATACTGCCCAAAGCAATCTACACATATAATACAATACCAATCCAGATTCCAACAACATTCTTCAAAGAGATGGAAAACACAATGACAAACTTTATATGGAAAGGAAAGAGACCCAGGATAAGCAAAACTGCTTAAGAAGAAGAATAAGGTTGGAGGCCTCTCACTCCCCAACTTCAAATTTTACTACATGGCTACAGTGGTCAAAACAGCTTGGTACTGGTACAATGAAAGATACATAAACCAATGGAACAGAATGGAGAATCCAGAAATTTACCCATCTACATACAGCCAACTGATTTTTGACAAAACACCTAAATGTATTGCATGGGGAGGTGACAGTCTCTTCAACAGATGGTGATGGCAGAACCGGAAAACGATATGCAAAAGACTGAAACAAGACCTTCACCTCACACCTTATACGAAAACCAACTCAACATGGATAAAGACCTAAATGTGAATCCCAGAATTATGAAGGCCACAATGAAAAAATAGGGACAAATGTGAGGGCGCTAATTCAGGGAATACCCAGACTACAAAACATTTTGAAAACTACACAAACGAAAATAGACAAATAGATGGGACATACTAAAAATTAAAAACTTATGTGCATCAAAAGACTTCACTAGAAGAGTAAAAAGGGAACCCACAGAATGGGAAAAACATCTTTTGCAAAGACACATCAGTAAAGGACTTCTTTCTAAAACATATAGGAAACTACAACATCTCTGCAAGAAAAAGACAAATAACCCAATTAAAAATGGGCACAGGACATGAACAAACAATTCACCAAGGAGGTGATCCAGGCAGCCAACAAACACACGAAGAACTGTTCATGATCACTAGCCATTAGAGAGATGCAGATCAAAACAACAGTGAGATATCGTCTCACACCAGCAATAACAGCAAAGATCAAAAAAGTAGAGGGCAATAAATGCTGGCAGGGATGTGGAGAGACTGGGACACTCCTGCATTGCTGGTGGGACTGCAAAATGGTCCAACCTTTCTGGAAAGCAATACGGCGCTTCCTCAGAAGGTTGGGAATAGAAATACCTTATGATCCAGCAATTCCTCTACTTGGTATTTACACACAAGAACTACGAGCTGTAACACGAGTGGATATATATGCACACCAATGTTCACAGTACTATTTACAATAGCAAAAAGATGGAGCCAGCCAAAGTGCCCATCAGCTGAAGAATGGATAAACAAGCTGTGGTACCTATATACAATAGAATATTATGCTACCTTGAAAAACAAGACGGAAGCTGCAAGCCACCGCATTACATGGATGAACTTTGAGGACATTATGTTGAGTGAAATGAGTCAGTCACAAAAGGAGAAATACTGCATAGGACCACTACTGTAAAAGACTAAGAAAAAGAACCCATACTAACAGAGAGTGGATTCTTTGCTGGTTGCTGGGATGTGGGGGTGGGGATAAGGGAGGGAGGGGAAAGTGGAGCATAGGGCAGGGAATAGACACAGGATAGTTTGGGTGCTGGGGAGGGGGGCAATATGCAAGAAGGGAGAGGGGAATGGAAGAACAAAGCAGATGGGAGAACAATTAGGCAGGTTTGCATGGACTAAGTGGGACAGAGGTAAATAATGATGCATGCACAGCCTTGGAACAACAGGGCTCTGGGATACAGAGACTGAGACATGGTTGGAATGGGGGAAAAGGGGGGAAAATAATGTTAAGATGGTTGGCTGTCTTTTGAATCTTGGTTTTCCTTGCATTATATTACAAAATAGACACTGGAGGGGGAGAGAAAGGAATAGACAGAAATATCACCATAGAAAGCTTGTAAGTCCGTCTTCATCCTATAACTGATTGGAATACCTAAAATGGGGCTACAACGTGCCCAGTGAAGGAGGCTTTCTATGGAGCCTCTGCATTACATAAGACCATAGGTGGAATCCTGAACAGCATCCAGAATCTTCAGAGGTGGGAAATTTTCACTAGAAAGGATGGGCAGACCAGCCTGGAGCGCCTAGAACAGAAGATACTTCTTGAAAGACAGACTGACAGGCAAAATACAAAACGATATAGGCAGACTGACTGATTACTACAAGAACAAGCAACTTGCTTGCCCAGGAGACATCAAGGCAAATGGTCGGGTCTCCTCAAAGCAAACCCCCTTCCAAGATACACGCTCTGAATGGTGACCACGTTCGTCAACAATAAGGGGAAGTGAGGGGAAAACAGCAATGACGCTGTGAGCTAAGCCCTACAACGTTCAATAGACTCCTGTGAACCTGGGTGGAGACCTGGTTGGCCAGCAATGTGGCAAGACCTGGGGACTCTTGGGCCCAGAGTCAGTGACATAGCCACAGAGGACTAGAATGGAGAGTGAAGCATCCAGTTGATAAGAAGAGAGGGCATATTCACAAGAACACCCACACTTGCAGATAATATCCACTTGACCTGGCTTGAGTGACTGGATGATCAAAGCTCAACTAGAAGAAGAAAGAAGAGGAAAAAAAACAGTAAACTGAAACTGATACAATTTGATGAACTAGACCTACACCTATGGATGCAGTAGCTCAAAAGAGGGTACAAATTTTTACAGCAAGGATCATTGCCACCCCCTCCATACACAGAGTAGACAGGGATGGGCAACTTGGACATTAGCTACCCAAAATGGGGGCAGGGGGCTACAAAGGCAAGAAGTGACTGGCTTACAAGCTTTCAAGAGGGAACCTAGATCCAGAGGACATGGAGGAAGGTAGAATTGCCACAGAGTAGTATCCAATCTGTCTAGGCAGGGCTGATGAAAGGAAATGCGGATAGGTTTCTTCAGATACAATAGTGAATAATTGTTATCAGGGCTGACTGTGAGGGTTGGAAATGTAAAAGTAAATGTTTTGTAGCAAGGAGGGGAGTGACTGACTTTGTAGTCTAGGAGCGGAGGTCCGGGAACCATCAAGGGAGAAGAGTGGAGGGCGGGACCGTACCCAGAGAAGCAGTGATGCCTGAGATGGAGGCAGAGATGATGACATGGAGAGATGGAGCAGCTGGGGAATTTAGACACAGACAAGGAGAGGGGCTGTGTGCTGATGACCGGGGGGGCAGGCTTTTAGTATATACCCTTTGGTTCGTTGATGACGCATGGAGGGGACTGTAACCATGGCAATGAAATGACATACGATAGGATGAATGTAAAACTAATGTTCTCCCATGTAAACTATCACATAGTTCACAATAAAACATTAAAAAAAAAAAAGTGTCAGGCACAGAAGACGTTTGAAAATTTAATGAATACCAAAGATTGTGATGGTACGTGGTCCAGTGGTGGTCTTTTGAGTGAAAATGCAAGTACCTATAATGTGCCAGGCTAGGCAATTTACTCATCTCACTTCATCTTTACAAAATGCTGAAAATTATCCCCTTTCAAAGACAAGAGAGGAGTCCTGGTGTGGTGCTACAGGATAAGTACTCAACCTCAAGGTCGGTTTGCACATAAGGTTGGCAGTTCAAACTCACCAGACACTCTTCAGAAACCCTAAACAGGGTCACTAATGAGTCGGAACAAACTCGACGGTACTTAACAACAACAAAGACAAGGAATGTAAAGCTTACAGAGGTTACATAGGGCCATGGAGTTAGCAGCTAACTGGAATAGAATTCAACCCTAGGAGTGAGTGACAGCGTGGACTTTATTCCTTAAAAATCCTGGCCTCCCTTCTCAGTAGTCAGCCTCTGGTACATCTGTGAGGACCTGCATATGATACACTTCACAAGAAAGTTAAAATTAACTTCTTGCTAACCTTGCTAGAAAGGACACTTACACATATCTGATCAGGAACGCCAAATTAAAAAACTGAGTGAAAGTGGAACTTTTAGATTCACTATAAAATCAGAAAGGTTTTTTATAGAACCCACAGTGGGCAAATGCGCTGGACTGCAAAGTTGGTTTGAATCTCAAGGTTGGCAGTTCAAGCTCACCAGCTGCTCCTCGGAAACCCTACACAGGGTCGCTATGGGTTGGAACCAACTCTAAGTCATTTAACAACAGAAAGAATGGTGCTGTGGATTAAAATACTGAACTGCAAGGTTGGTTTGAACCACAGTCAGCAGTTCAAGCTCACGGCTCCTTGGAAACCCTATACAGGGTTGCTATGAGTCAGATCCCACTCAACGGCACTTAACAATAACAACAACATTCTTCATTATCCTAAAGGTTGCTTGGGGGCCTGTGACTGCCCAAATGAAATACAGAGAAATGAGAAGGTGGTCTGCCATAGCAGGGGGTGGAAGCTGGGAGAGAGGACACTTTCTTCACCTCTTTGCGTTTCTCCAGCAGGCTCTCCAGCCGCTCTGGTGCTCTCTGTCCTGGCCCTTTGCTTCGTTCAGCCTCATACTGTCGCTGATTGTTGTCTTTGTGCAGACTCAGTTGCAGGGCAACTTTTACCAAGGAGGTCATCAGCGTCATGGCTTTGAGTCAAGGAAACAAGATGAGAATATCATTACTTAGGTCAAAAGAGGGAGATGTTGTTAAGTACCCTCAAGCTGGTTCCAGCTCAGCCATCTTGTTTAGTAGAATTTCAGAAGTGCAGCTGGTGGGTTTGAGCCATGAACCTTGCGGTTAGCAGTCCCATACTTATCCTACAGCACCATACCAGGACCCCACAAGAGGGAGGGTGGGTTCAAAAAGAAGGAAAAAGGGGCAGTGAAAATGAAAATCCAGAGCAGGGTGATCCTAACATTGTATGTCTGATTGTTCCCAGGTTAACTGTTTTCCTTTTATCTTTTCTTTTTTTCAACTCTTTTGGCCTTTTTTAATCCTCTGCACATTCCCAACTGTGAGCTATGAAAAAGATGTTAAGGCTAGGAAATTGTCATTATGATCCATCCCTTTTTAAAATTGCACTAGTGGAAACTTCAGTGAGGTTTTGCAAAAAAATAGTATGAACTTGAACAGCTAAAATGTAGGTAGGAAGAACTAGGACTGGAGAACAGAGGAAAGTCCTGCCAACCCTCAGAACAATGTCTCCCACTAAAAACCCTATGTCACCGAGCTAATTCCAACTCGCAGTAAACCTATACAGGGTTTCTAAGTCTGTACATCTTTATGGGATCAGACACTCTCATCTTTCTCCTATGGAGTGATTGGAGGGTTTAAATTATTGATCATGTGGTTCACAGCCCAATGTCTAACCCACAGTACCACCAGGGCCTCATCATAGGCCAATGATTACAGTAAAACTGAGCGCTTACCAGCCAGGGTGCTCGTATGACGGAAGGCACGGACTTGAGAGTCCGAGAGGCCAGTGAGCAGGGAGATGAGGTTGTCCATAGGGAAGCCGTCATAGAGCAGGCTGTACTGGCACTGGTAGACCAGTGTTCTCACAAACTCACAGAAGTTGCCCTGGAACTTCTTCCAGGAGGGACCTGGAGTTGTCAAGGGATAGTCCCCCGAGTCCTACAGAAGGGTTTATAAAGAGTAGGAAAGTTACTACCAGGTCCATGAAGCCACAGGGAATTTGTCAAAACTCAGCAGTAAAGTATGTCTCTGTTAAGCTTCATTTCCCACTAGTTTCCCTTACACAAAAGGCACATTTAGATAACACTCCTATGTCCCTTTATCCCCAAAAGATTGTAAACTTCTACAAAGGTACTCTATTTGAGAATGAGACAATGGGCCATATGCTTTGAAATGAGAGGGGCAAGATGATTGATCCTGGCTCTCTTTCTTCCTCCACCTCGTTAAACTGTTCTGTTAGGTGTCGGATGATCTCAGAGTTGGACATCTTCTTGAACATCTCAAGTGTAACAATGCCTGAGAAATGCAGGAGATGACATAATTACAAGGAGCATACAAGGTGCCATGACGATTTACACATACATCTAAAGGTGAGCTACTGAATATATTGAAAAGAACTTAGGTGGCAAATCAGAAGACCTGAGTCCTAGTCACAATTCTGCTACCATCCATAGTACACAGGCCACCTCTGTAAGATAACCGCTTTAGAAACTCCAAAGGGAATCATTCAGTGGAAACTATGATTTAAATAAGAAATAAACAAAAAGCAATAAGACTAGACCTGTAGCTTGTCTGCCTGAGACTATCTGCCTAAATAATTAGCCTCTGGTAACCTGGGGGCTCCACAGAAATGTGGGATAACGTGGTTGAGAAGTAAAAAATTCATTTAGAAAGTGGAAGACCGAAACTGTGTCAGATGGCTCATTTTCAAATTTGTGAGCACCACTGCACCATTATCTAGCATATTAGCACGATTAGTTCTTTTTCCTCATAGGGTCTTGCCTCTAAACCAACACTGCTGCCTACTAGATCAACTCCCTTATTTACCAATAAAAATGTAGTTCAAAGTAAATGCAACCTACTCCCTTTACTTAGATTTCATCCTACCCATCTAAACAGAGAAAGAGTATCATAACACAGGAGGAAAAGGTTGGGAATCAAGAAAGGGCTAGGGGTCTCTTTACCTTTACAGCCACAAGATCGAATGAAAAAGTTAATGAGCTCCAAGAATCCTGTATCCTGGTCTTGCTTGTAGCTATCCAGCCACTCATCCACCAAAGACTAGAGGAAAAAAAAGAAAAAAGAATTTCTAGTCAGTGGACTGACTAGAAATCTTATATGATCTTTCTAACTGAAGTATTTAAACTGATTAACATAATAAAAACATCTTTAAAATAAATTTAACTGGAATGAAAGGTAAAATTTCACATACACCAAAATTGAAGTGAGAGCAGAAACCCTGGGAGGTAAGCAAGCACTAAGGCTGACTTTTGCCTTAAGGGTTTATATCAAACCTTAGAGACCCTGACTTTCTGTCAAGATGACTACATGGGGTACATACAGAGCCTATGACAGAGTCTCTCTCCAAGAAGTAGATCAAATCTTCCCAAAAAGGGAAGGTCAAGAGAAAGTTCCTATAAAAATTAGAGGCTTGCAAAGAATTACAACCTCATCAAAGTGAGAGTGAGAAATAAAGCTACAGGGCAGAAAAGGACAGTAAAAAAATCTCACTTGTTATGAGCTTAGTATGGGGCACAGGGGAAAACAAGAACTTTCCCTTGAGAATTCATAACCATAAATCAGCCCTCAGGTGGGTTTTGCAGTCCAGATTCACCACTACCTATAAGATCAGAATAATCACAGACTGTAACGGAATGTGGTCCTTAGTACCCCTGGGCAACTGACCAAAGCAAATTCAGGTTCCTCTCTTAATACCCACCTTCAACCCAGATCCCAAATTTCCAACACAGAGTTTTAAAGAAAATGAGAGGCTCACAGTAAAACCCAGTTAAGACATTAAAAACAAAACAAAACACACTAAAAGAACTATCAGAAAAAGACAGTAAAATTGTATCTAAAAAGACTTTAGACAGTTAAATTTATCAGATATTGATATAATTTTTCAATATTATATTTAAGAAATAAGAGAAGCTTGAAAGTTGAGACAAAGAAGAATCAATTTTGGAAAAGGGCTAAACAATGTTTATAGAAATGAAAAAACACAATAAATAAAATTTAGAACTGTTGATGCTGAGTGCTGTCAAGTCGATTCCAATTTACAGCAACCCTTATAGGGTTTCCGAGAAGCAGCTGGGGGGTTTGAACCGCCACCTTGTGGTTCAAATCAACCTTGTGATCTAGTGCTTATACAGCACCACACCAGGAATCCAAATACACAGATTGTTGTTGTTAAGTGCTGTGGAGTCAGTTCCAACTCATAGTGACCCTGTGAGGTAAGCTTGAGCTGCTGATCTTGCAATTCAAACCAACGTTGCAGTTCATCACATTAACCCACAGTGCCAGGATTCCAAAAACAGTCTGTTGTTGTTAAGTGCTGTCCATTCAGTTCTGACTCACAGTAACCTTACATAGGGTCTCTGAGGAGCAGCTGGTGAACTTGAACAGCCGACACTGTGGTTCAAACAGACTTTGCAGTCCAGCGCATTAACCCACAGCACCACATCAGGAGTCCATATGCAGATTGTTTTTGTTGTTAAGTGCCGTCGAGTCGATTCTGACCCATAGCAATCCTGTATAGGGATTCCAAGGAGCAGCTGGTAAGCTTGAACCACCAACCCTGCAGTTCAAACGAGTTTGCAATCTGACGCATTAGCCCACAGCACCACACCAGGACTCCAAAAGCAGATTTGTTGTTAGGAGCCATCAAGTCAGTACTGACTCATAGTGACCCTATGCACAATAGAACAAAACACTGCCCGATCCTGGGCTAACCTCCAGCACTATATCTGACAGTGTTTCTTTACTATTTATAAGGTTTTCAGTGACTAAATATTCGGAAGCAGTTCGTCATTCTTTCTTGCTAGTCTGTCTTTGTCTGGAAGGTCATCTGAAACCTATCCACCATGGGTTACCCTGCTGGTATTTAAAATACCAGTGGCATAGCTTCCAGAATCACAGCAACTCACAAGCCACCACAGTAGGACAAACTGACAGACAAGTAGTGGAAAAGCAGATTAGATACTCAAAAAACAGGATGAGTAAACTGGAAGACAAAGTCAAAGAAGAACTGATGCATTTGAATTATAGTGTTGGCAAAGAATGTCAAATATATAATGGACTGCAAGAAGAAAAAACATATCTATTTTGGAAGTGAGGACGGGACGAAGAGACTTTGTCTCATGTACTTTAGATACATTAGCAGGAGGAACTAGTCCCTAAGGAAGACACCATGCTTGGTAGAATTTAAGGTCAACAAAAAAAGAGGAAGACGCTCAATGAGACAGAATGATACAGTGGCTGGAACAATGGTCTCAAACATAGCAACAGTTATGAGGATGGTGCAGAACCAGGCAGTGTTTCGGTCTGTTGTATTAGGGTTGCTATGAGTCCTATCAATTCAACAGCATTTAACAACTTAAGTTAAAATAGACTTAGGTTCTTGTAGAGCGTATAAATCCAAAAGAAAAGTAGGCAAAAAGAAAAACAAACAAAATGCAAGAGAAAGTTATTGTTGTTAGGTGCCATGGAGTTGGCACCATCTCATAGCAACCCTATACACAACAGAATGAAACACTGCCCCAACCTGGGCCAATCTCACAATCGTTGCTACATTTAAGCCCATTGATCTCATTGGGGGGTCTTCCTCTTTTTCTCCAACCCTCCACTTTACCAAACATGATATTCTTCTCCAGTGACTGGTTCTTCCTGACAATATGTACGAAGTATGAAAGACGAAGTCTGGCCATCCTGGTTTCCAAGGCACATTCTGGCTATACTTCTTCCAACACAGATCTATTTGTTCTTCTGGCAGTCCATGGTACTTTCAATACTCTCCTCTAACACCATAACTCAAATGCATCAAAATTCTTCCACGTCTTCCTTATTCATGATCCAACTTTCATATGCATATGAGGTGATTGAGAATCCCATGGCTTGGGTCAGGCACACCTTAGTCCTCAAAATGACATCTTTGCTCTTCAACACTTTATAGAGTAAGTTAAAGCACATAAAATGACAGGAATAATATCAAATACATTGTTGTTGTCAAGTGCTGCTGAGTCGGTTCTGACTCATAGCAACACTGTGTAGGGTTTCGAAGGCTGTTAAAATCTCTTCGGGAGCAGAAAGTCTCATCTTCCTCTTGGGCAGTGTCTGATGAACTTGAACTTCGGTCCTTGTTATTTGCAGTCCAGGACTTACCCTGCAGCACCACTGCACTCCCACAAAATATTGTTGTTGTTGTTGTTATGTGCCGTGGAGTCGGTTCTGACTCACAGCGACCCTGTACAGGGTTTCCGAGGCTGTAAATCTTTATGGGGAGCCTCATCTTTCTCCCGTGGAACAGCTGGTAGTTTCAAACTGCTGATCCTGAGGTTAGCAGCCTGATTCGTAACCACTACACTACCAGAACTCCTTCCCAAAATATTAGTAGTAACAATAAATGTAAATAGATTTATTCTCTAGTTAAAGGACAGACTGGCAGAAAAGATTTAAGAACATAATCCAGATATATAGCAAATGCAGGAGATAGTCCCCAGACAGACACAGAAGCATTGAAAGTAAAGGATGGAACAAGATATCAGGTGAAACCTAACAAAAAATAAAGTTAGCATGTTGTTGTTGCTAAGTAACACCAACCTATGGTTAAGAGTCTAGTACTTATCCCTAAAGCGCCATACCACAGTGGTTATATTAATATCAAATAAAACATTTTTTTTTTGTTTTGAAAGCTAAAGAAAAAAAGTGTCAGTACATAGCAACAACAACAAAAAAAACTGGGTAACAGATGAAATTTAAAAAATTCCTTAAATCAAATGAGAATGAAAACAAAACATACCCAAACATTTGAGATACAGGAAAAGTAGTTACCTGAGGACAATTTATAGCAATAAATGCACATATCCAAAAAGAAGGGAAAAAAAAAAAAATCAAAGTTAGCACCTTTACCCAGCATTTCCAATAAGTCGAGAAACAGCAGCAAAGTGAGCCTATGGTCACCAGAAGAAAAGAAGTAATAAAGATTAGAGATAAAGAAATCAAACAGAAAAACAGTAGAAAAAAAATCAACAAGACAAAAAGCTGGCTCTTTGAAAAGATCAATAAAATTGACAAAGTACTGACAAATCTAACAAAGAAAACTGAAAAATAACACAAAAGAACCAATGAGAATAAAAAGTATAATAACATACTACTATGAAGAATTGTTGAAGAGCAAAGATGTCAGCTTGAGGACTAAGGTGCGCCTGACCCAAGCCATGGTATTTTCAATAACCACATATGCATGCAAAAGCTGGACAGTGAATAAGGAAGATCGTAGAAGAATTGATGCTTTTGAGTTACGGTGTTCGAGGAGAATATTCAAAGTGCCATGGGCTGCCAAAAGAACCAATAGATCCATTTTGGAAGAAGTGCAGCCAGAGTGCTCCTTGGAGGCCAAGATGGCCAAACTTGGTCTCTCATACTTCAGACATATAGTCAGGAGG
>NW_006408552.1:394795-430119 GCF_000296735.1 Chrysochloris asiatica | reverse complement strand
TTGGAAGAAGTGCAGCCAGAGTGCTCCTTGGAGGCCAAGATGGCCAAACTTCGTCTCTCATACTTTAGACATATTGTTAGGAGGTACCAGTCGCTGGAGAAGGATATCATGTTTGGTAAGGTGGAGGGTCAGAGAAAAAAAGGAAGACCCCCAACGAGATGGAGATGGTAGCATCAATGGACTCAAGCATGGCAACAATCGTGACGTTGGCCCAGGATCGGGCAGTGTTTCGTTCTGCTGTGCATAAGGTCACTATGGGTCGGTACCGACCTGATGGCACCTAACAACAACAAAAATGAAGACTTGTGGAATCCTGGTGTGGTTGGTGTGGTACTGTGGCTTAATGAACTAGACTGCAAGGTCTGTTTGAACTGTAAGGTTGCCAGTTCAAGCCTACCAGCCACTCCTCGGAAACCCTATATAGGCTAATGAGTCAGAACTGACTCCACAGCACTTAACAACAACAATAAAGAATTGTACTCTAACACATTAGAACATCTAAAAGAAACAGATAAATTTCTAGAAACATTATCTACCTAAACTAACACAGATAAAAGCAGAAAACTTAAACAGGCCTATAACAAAAGAGAAATTTATCAGGTCACTAAAAATCTCCCAACAATAAAAGTTTCATACCCAGATAGCTTTACTGGTAAATTCTACCAGACATTCAGAAAAGAGCTGACACCAACTCTACTCAAACAATTATAGAATATAGAAAAGGATGGAAAACTCTTGAATTAATTTTATGAAGTAAGCATAATGCGGGTAACAAAACCAAGCAAAGACATCACAAAAAAAGGAAAATTATTTACCAACATCCCTTATGAAAACAGATCAAAATCTTTCAAAATCATAGCCAACAGAATTCAACAACATACCAAAAAAATAAAACATCATGACCAAGTGGGATCCACACCAAGTATGCAAAGATGATTCAGTATTAGAAAACCAATCAATGTAATTCACCATGAATAAAACAAAGGGAAAGAACCACATGATCATATGGATTGATGCAAAAAAGTCATTTGACAAAATCCAACACCCATCCTAATAAAAACACTCAACAAGCTTTACCCTTAGCATATAAGGATAGAGCTCTATTTTCAGATGATATATGATCCTATACATAAAAAACCTCCAAAGACTCATTATTCAAACTCACTGAAAAGTTCAGCAAAGCAGGCAGGGTATAAAATCAACATACAAAAATCAGTCAGATTCCTTTAAACTACTAAACAGAGCGCTGAAAAGGAAATCTGGAAAAATTGTTTCCAACTCATAGTGACTTTGTCTAAGATTTCTGAGGAATGAGTGGTTGGTGGATTTGAACTGCTGACATTGTGGTTAGCAGTCCAATATTTTTATCCTACAGTGCCACACCCAAAAGATGAAATACTGAGAAATAAATCTAACCAGAGAAACAAGAAAACTACAAACATTACAAGAAGAAATCAAAAGAGACCTACATAAATGGAAGAAAACCAATAGAAAAAAACCAAGACTATATATACCATGCACTTGGATAGGAATACTTAACATTGTGAAAAATGTGAATACTATCCAAAGTGATGTACAAATACAATGCAATCCCAATCCATACTCCAACATCATTCTTTAAAGAAATGGAAAAACTTATCACCAATTTTACATGGAAAAGAGAACTCACATAAGCAAAACATTACTAAAGAACAAAGTAGGAAGCCTTTCTCTTCCTGATAGTCAGTCTGGAAAATAATTGAGAATTGAGAATCCACTATAAATCTATCCACCTAAGTCAGCTGATCTTTGACAAAGGACCAAAACCCATTAAATGGGAAAACGATAGTCTCTTTAACAAATGGCAAAACTGGATATTCATTTGCCCAGGACATGAAACAAAACCTATATCCCACACCATATACAAACATGATCTCAAGATGGATCAAAGACCCAAATGTAAAACATAGAAGTATAAATGTAAAGATCTCCAATGAAAAAATAGAGATAAACTTAGGGGCTCTGATACATGGCATAAATACACTATCAAACATAACTGAAAACACACACACAGCAGAAGACAAACTGGGACCTCCTAAAAATCAGACACTTACGTGCATCACAAGATTTCACCAAAGGAATAAAAAGAGAACCCACAAACTGGGAAAAACTTTTTGGCAATGACACATCAGACAATTCTGTAAATTTCTCTACAATTTAAAGAAAACTTTAACACCTCAACAAGAAAAAGACGAATAATCCAATTTAAAAATGGGCAGATGACATGAAAAGACACCCTCATCAAAGAAGACATTCAGGAGGCTGGCCAACAAATATATGAAGAAATGTTCATGATAATTAGTTATTTGAGAAATGCAAATCAAAATGAGATACCATTTCACCCCAGCATTAATAGCAAAACTAAAACAACAACAACAACAAAACAAGTAACAAACGCCTAACATAGTCCACAAAGAAAATTTTCTAACTCCTACTTTGATAGGGTATCTACTGGGATTTTCAACTTCATGAGCGATTATATAAGGTGCAACTACTGGTCCCACCCTGTCCAGAGGAAAGAAGAGTGATGAAAATTGAAGACACTTGAAAACAATTAGTCCACCGGACTAATAAGCCACCTGAACATCTTTCTCCACCACCCTAAAACCTGAAAAACTAGAGATACCCAGTTATCACTATCAGTGGTTCTGAAAATGATCACATTAGAAGGCCCTGGATGGTGGCAGTTTACCATCGAGTTGGTTCTAATTCATAGTGACCCATATAGGGTTTCTCAGGTTGTAAATCTTAAATGGGAGTAAAGAGCCTCATCTTTCTCCCGCAGAGTGGCTGATAGCTTCAAACTACTGACCTTGTGGTTAGCAGGCCAGCTTGTAACCCACTATACTATCAGGGCTCCTTAGAAAGAAGGTCCTGGGTAGAGTGGGAGAAAATGTAGAACAATACTTTAAAAAAAAAAAAAAAAAAGATCAACTTACTGGTCAGACAGAAATTGGTGAAACCCTGAGATGGCCCTTGGTCACCCTTTAGGTCTGAAAGTGAACTCACCTCTATGGCTCAACTTCAGCCAAGCAACAGATAAGTAAAAAGGGAGGACAACAACTCTAGTAAGGTACACACACCATATAAGGATTAACCATTTAAATCAAAAGGGCAACATTTACCTAAGAACAATATTCAGAAGGGTTGGAAAAGAAGGAGAAATAAAAATAAGAAGCACAGGGAAGAAGTGAAATAATTATGTTACACTGAGCGGACCGTGTATGGTAAAACTAATGAACTGCTCTGTAAACATACACTCAATGTACAATAAAAAGTTTACAATTATTTAAAATGTGAGGATGGGAAAAAATGAATTAAATGCCAACCCTCAGTCAATAATGGTAGAATCTGTCCTATTTTGTAATACTCTTAGGAAAACAAATATTCTATTTTATTCAAGGTCTTCCTTATTTCACTCCCAAGATATTCTCTCCATGGTCTTATCTCTCTTTCTTGCTATAGATTATGTTCGCTAAGATGCCACATCAAATCATTTGTAGACTCTTGTCCAAATTTTCCCACCCTTCAAAGGATGACGTGGTATTAAGAAACTGAGCTGAGACTCTGCTTTACCTGCATGTCACTTTTGGCAGCTTTCACAGCACCAAAGAGATCATTGGATGGTGGCTCTGACTCTTTCTGGTGGTGACCTCGTGCCATTCGGGACCCCTTCTTTGGATGTTTTGCTACCTATGAAGTATAAAGATATCAGGCATATATATAAACAAAAAAGTGATACTAACCCATCATTATCATGTTGCTGTTGGAAAGTGATGTCAAGTTGATTCTGACTCATAGCAACCTTGTACAGGGTTTCTGAGGAGCAGCTGGTGGATTTGAACCACTGACCTTGTGCTTAGCAGTCCAGTGCTTTTCCCAAAGCACCACACCAGGTAGGCTTAAACTACCATTTCCATAGGAGAGTTTGATTCAGATATTAAATGATTTATTTTTATTTTGCTGTAAATTTGATCATCCCTAATTCTTTCTTCTTTTAAAAAGTCTCCTAACCCCATTCTTATTTCTCTATATCTTAATGCTCTCTCCTATTATTTTCAATTCAAAATTTACCTTCATACCACTTCTATCCCTTCACTTCCTTTAAATCTTGTCCTTTCATCAGCCACATTCCAGACCAGGTTTTTTTTAAAAAAAAAGACTGACTCACTGGACTTGTTCTGAGTGGTCGTTTTGCTGCTCTCTTCCTCTTCACATTGTGACTCAAGTTGGCTTCAAAGTCACTGCTTTCATCAGATGATAAAGAGTCACTATACCTATGAGGAAATATGTTTCTCTTTAACTACAACATATATTTCCTTGTATAAAAGTGTTAATAAGTTATCATTTCTTTCTGTCTTTATTTACACCATTTCTCCATAAAAAAACACATACTTTCAAATTTTTGATAAGATGAGCTTTCTATTAAAAAGGTGTCAGTAGTCTTAACAAAACAAAAAAATTCCTCTCGAACAAAGCAATGGAGGTGACGAAAAAAAACTGAAGTGGGTGAAGGACAACTCTTTCTTAATGTTTTCAGTAGGAAAATCAAATTATATTCACTTAAGCAGGCATGGCACTGTAGGATAAGCACTCGATTGCCAAGTCGGTTTGGACTGCAAGATCAGTGTTTCAAACTCACCAGCCACTTCTCAGAAACCCTATACACAAGGTCACTATGAGTTGGAACAACTCGACAACACTTAATAACAACAAGCAAGCAAGCAAGCATAGGGAGAAAAGTCAACAGGACTCAGATAGTTAAATACTACTCATACATGAGAGGGCTTCAAAAAGTTTGTGGAAAAATTCCCTTATCTTTCAATTCCATTTTCCCATAACTGTTTGAAGCCAACTTTGTATAAAAAAGATTAATATATACCTGGAGTTAAATTTTACTCTTTGGAACATAGCTACATCCTACTGATTAGAATGGCATTTAAAACACTGATATATATAATCTGGTCTCCAGCTGGAACAAAGGATTGAGGAGGCCAATAAAAATGCCCAGGGGATAAATTACAAACTCCCCAAATAAGAGAACCACAGGGCACTAACTAACTAAAAAGTATGCATGCAGGCCTTCAGGAAGTTTGTGGAAAAAATGGAACCGAAAATTAATGGAATTTTTCCACAAAAATTCTGAAGCCCTCCCTCCCCTCCTATACTATTTGTCAGGCAATGAGTAAAAAACTCTTTACCTTTGCTTTTCCAACCTTCCCTTCCCCTAGCAAAGTTTGTATGTTGTTGTTGTTAAGTGCCCTTCTGTCGATTCCGACCCATAGCAACCCTGTATCGGTCTCTAAAGAGCAGCTGGTGAGCCGACCTAACAGTTGCCATCTAAGGCATTAGTGCACAGCGCCACACCAGGACTCCAAGGATTGTACAGCCTGAGCATATACATGTGCCCAAGAAAAGTCTTCACAAGTTAGGCCACAGATTCCAAACTGGGATGTATTATTCTTGATGTTTACAACTGTCAGGGCAGTCAAACATAATGAATGCAGCTGGAGGGAATCACCGTTCCTATGGTCTCATAACATGGTAATTACTCAATGTAGTCAGAAGGCCTGGTGGTGCAGTGGGTACAGCGTTAAGTTACTAATGGCTGGACCCATCAGGCGTTCCACAGAAGACAGATGAGGAGGCTGTCTGCTCCTGTAAAGATTTACAGTCCAGGAAGCCCTGGGGAGCAGTTGGGTGCTGTCCACTGGCCGCTCGGAGTCAGCATCCACTGGGCAGTGGATGGGAAGGAGAGCTACGAAGGCTGCGGGCAGTAACGATTTCTCAAACTCCACTCACGCCTGGGATGCCTGCTCCCTGACCCTCTCATCAGCAGGCAGGGCGGCAGAGGGTCCGCCTTTTGGTGGAGACGAGGTCACACTGCTTGGGGAGGCGGAGGAGCGCAGGGTGGACATGCCGATCCAGATCCTGCTGAGCAGGGAGAGCGGGCAGCGCCCCCAAAACAGCAATCCCACGTCAGCCCTGCCGAGTCCCTTTCAGAATCGTTCCTGCTCTGCAGCGCTACAATAAAAACAGTAGCAGTAATAATAATAACAATAATAACAACAACAAGAACTCCAAGGTTCTGAAAGACAGCAACCTCTCCTCCCCCTGAAACTGAGCACTGGGCTCCCCCAGAGCACCCACAGTTTAAAACAGAGCCACCCCCAGGGGAGCTCCGGAAGGGGCACTCCCCACCCCCCATTCCAGACTTTCTGATCTCACAGGGGACCGAACGGGAACTTTCGTGATGACTTGGGGCGCTCGGGGAGCCAGGGAGAGGGGGTATTGGACTTGGGCCCGGAACGCTGAGACTCAAGGAAAGCCCTCTGTGGTTTTAGTTGACTCGGGGTTGCGGAGCCTTGGAGAGGCTGAGAAGTGGGGCCTAGCAGTCTTCCGGGACTGAGGCTCCGAGTCCGAGCATCTGAGGCAGTGAGGAGATAATCTAGTTCTCGGGGCCAGGAGTGTGGGGGCAAGTCAAAGAGGGGCCTCACTGTCTGAGCCCGGATCCTCGACTTCTGGCTACGCAAGGGTGAGGAAAGGTCACCGCCTCAGGTCTCTCGGGTCTCTGTAGTCATGCCACATCCGGAACCAGCGCCCGCCGCTTTCCTTCTAGTTGCCGCTGGAGTATCCGGAAAAACGCGGGAAGGCACGAGGCGCGCTGTACGCAGACGCCAACGGCTCTACCCGAGGCTCGAAACTGTCGCGAGGCTTGGGAATCTGCGAGCGCGTGTTCGCCACACTCCAGTCACAGCAGTCCCTCAGCCTCGTGCTACCACGAGCTCGCAGGCGTGCCGTCCTGTCACGTGGGCTTCCCCCCCTCCCCGCGCAGTCCAGCCCCGCCCCCTCGGACCGCTCCATTGGCTGGACTATGGACCAGACTAATAGGAAACCCTTCAATCTGATTGCTCTACTGCCATAGGTCCGGGGTCCACCCAGACCCCGCCTCCCAATCAAGATGGCCACGCCCCTGAGAAAGAGCACCCTCCTACCTCGCCTACCTCCTTACTTCGGTTCTGTCCCGCCTCCCTGCCGAGCTTCCCCACTACATTGGCTTAATTTCTCTCTCGACCCCGCCCTCGAGGCCAGTTCTTTGTCACCATTGGTGAGGCCCCACCTCGAGCCCCTCCTCCTGTCCGGCTCCCCGCTCCCATTGTCTCGGCAGATGCCGCTTGGTCCATCTCTAGTGCTCTGTGTTCAGTTTTGGGTGGTCGCGCTCTTTCTTTGGACGGCGGAACGGTCCCGCCGCAGAGAACCGAATTCCCGAAGCGGGCATCTCTTCTTACCTCCTCTGGACCCACTTTTCCGTCCCAGGACTGCTGCGGCGATGTCCGCGCTGCGCTCTCTCTTGCTTCTGCTGCTGCCTCTGTGTCCAGGTCCTGGCCCCGGACCCGGGAGCGAGGCAAAGGTCACTCGGAGTTGCGCTGAGACCCGGCAGGTGCTTGGGGCTCGGGGATATAGCTTAAGCTTACTCCCTCCCGCTCTGATCTCAGGTGAGGAGAAAGAAGACTAGAAAATTGGGGAGCTGGGGGGAAGGCAGGGGTGGGTCCTCCACGTCTCACAATAACTCTCTTCCCTTTCAGAATGACCGGTAAAAATCTCATCTGATAGTAACCTTTCTTTCTCATGTAACTTTATTACCAGGATCACAATGACCCGCCTGTTCACATAATAGCTCTCTTACTCCATCCCACTCCAGGAACCAGAACCCCTTTTTAGTAATTAGCAACACCCCCTTCAGCCCAATAAATCTCACCCCCCCCCGTCCCCCTCCCCCCGCCGTCTTCAAGAAGCCTTTCTATGATAATACTTTTTTGTTCACGGTGTAACCCCATCACTACAAAGCCCACTCTTCATCCTATAGAAGCTGTCTTATGAGTGAGTCCCTAGAGGCCTGGGGTGTGCCCTGTTGGGGAGGGTCACCTGGTTTGGCCCTCAGGGCAGTGGTAAAACAGAAGATCCCTTGGCTAGTGGGAGTGGGCTTGGGATGGGTGCGGCAACAATAAGGAGGGGATAGGGTCAGGTGAGGATGATGGGACAGACAATAGGAAGAGACCAGACAGGTGGAAGGGAAGGGAAAGCCCCCAGAGACAGGTGGGAGAAGGAGGAATTCTACCCTATTACTTCCCAGTGTTTCAATGTGCCTCCTCTGTCCAGGTGAGCACCTCCGCGTCTGTCCCCAGGAGTACACTTGCTGTTCCAGTGAGACAGAGCAGAGGCTGACCCGCGAGACTGAGGACACCTTCCGAGGCTTAGTAGAGGAGAGTGGCTCCTTCCTGGTCCACACACTGGCAGCTCGGCACAGAAAATTTGATGGTGAGGACCAGGAATTCCCAAACTTGGCCTCAAACCTCTCTGTGCTCAGGACCCCAGCAAGCATCCTAGCCCTACCCGACCCTTCCTGGCCAGGACTTAGCCCCCATCATCACCCCAGCCTTTCTCCAGGGCCCTGTACCCTCATTCCTAGTCTGGCCAGGTCTCTGAGAGTTGCTCAGTTTCTAATTCACTTGTCTTTTTTCTCCCCTACCCCGTTTCCTCCTGTCTGCCCCTTCACTTTTCCATCCTTCTCTGGCCTTGTCCCGCCTCACACCCCTTCCTTACATCTGCCACAGAGTTTTTTCGGGAGCTGCTCTCTGCGTCGGAGCGCTCCCTGGCCCAGCTCTTCTCTCGCTCCTACGGCCGCCTGTATGCCCAGCACGCCCCCATTTTCAGTGGCCTGTTCTCTCGGCTGCGGGGCCACTATGGGGTGGCGAGCGGGGGGTTGGATGACACCCTGGCTGATTTCTGGGCGCAGCTCCTGGAGAGAGCGTTCCCTCTGCTGCACCCCCAGTATAGCTTCCCCCCTGACTACCTGCTCTGCCTCACACGCCTCGCCTCCACTGCTGATGGCTCTCTGCAGCCCTTTGGGGACTCACCCCGCCGCCTCCGCCTGCAGGTGAGGGGCCCCAAGACCTGAGCTTCAGCTCCCTCTGACCTCCCTTCTGTGTCCTAGTCCCACTGACCTGGTGACTCCCCTCCCATTCTGCATCGCAGCCACCTCTGACCTCATGTACCCCCTCCTGAGCCCCAGTCACCCCTGTCTGACCCAATGCTCCGTAGTCTTCTTCAGTCAGATGCCTCTCACCTCTATTCTGTGCCCTTGTCATACACATCACTGACCCACTCACCAGCCCGGCCCTCAACCATCTTAACATCAACTCCCCCTTAAAGCTAACACTTCCTCTGGTTCACCTAAACATGAAGCTGTTGTTGAGTGCCGTCAAATCAGTTCTGACTCACAGCGACCCTGATAGGGTTTCTAAGGAGCAGCTGGTGGGTTTGGACTGTTGACCTTGTGTTTCACATTCCAGTGCTGATCCCACAGCACCACACCAGGACTCCAAACATGAAGTGGGCAGTCTGAGGCTCCCAGAGGTTAAGGTTTCACAAATAGTGGTGCTACACAGATATGTGCATCACACTAAAGTCTTCAAGTTCAGCATTTGTTCTGATACAGTATGTCTGTTATCTCTAAGCCCTCTATAATATAACCTCTTCCCAAACTTAGTTCCTTTTGATCCTTCTAGACTAATTCCTGTGTGCTTCTCAAACCTGCTTCCCTATATAAACCAACAATCCTAATCCACTCCACCTCCTAGGTAACCCCACAAACCTAATCCATGATGCTCATCCTGTTGGTGCTGTTTCTTGGTCTCAGTCTTGACTGACCCACAATTCCCCTGTGGTTTTTCTCGCCTTCTCTCCCCGTCTCCAGATAACTCGTGCCCTGGTGGCTGCCCGTGCCCTTATCCAGGGCCTGGCAACCGGAAGAGATGTGGTCAACACAGCACTTAAGGTTAGCGGGGGCTGGAGCATGGACAAGGTGAGGGGGAGAGAGGTAGAAGTTGGGAAAGGCTGCATAAGGAAGAGTCGCGTACCAGCTAGCTAGAGAGGCCTCCAGGCCTTGGTGTCCCAGGGTAATTCAAAGAGGAAGGACGGTTGGAGTGGAGTGTCCTTTGAGTCAAGATCCATGACCTCTGACTTTCTTCTGCCCTTTGATGACTCATCCTTGCCACTCTTCCTCCCTGGTGTTCCCTGGACCTCTCCATTGCTCCCCCTTCCCTGCTGCTGAAGGCCAGATTCCTTCCTTGGCCTTCAAGGTCACCCCCTCCACTATCCATCTTCTCTTGAACCTTCCAGCCTTCCCTCTTGTTACTTCCTGTATAAGCTTTCCCCTCTTGCCAGTCAGACCTCCTCCTTGGGCACGAAGGGGCTCACTCTTGTCCAGGAACCTTATTTCACCCCACTCCCACCTCTCTGTGAAGCAACCTCTATGGCCTCTAGGACTCCCCACCTCAGAGCTGTGGCAATCTTGTGGTCCTTTCTGTCACCATATGGGTCACTCACCCTAGACTCTCCCTGATGTTCAGCTCTCTGCAAGACCAGGAGCCTAGGGAAGGTGGGCCAGTATGTTTGACTTTGCTCTATGCCCAACTGCAAGCTTGGCTGAGGACAGCCACAGTGTTTATGGATGGCACCACCATGCTCTCTGTCCCCAGGTGTCAGTGTCTGAAGGCTGCAGCCGGGCTGTCATGCGTCTGACTGGCTGCCCCCTTTGTCGAGGGGTCCCTTCTCTTCCCCCTTGCCGGGGCTTCTGCCTCAATGTGGCCCGTGGCTGCCTCAGCGGCGGGGGACTGGAGCCTGACTGGGAGGACTATTTAGGTGAGGGTCCTGAAAGCCTGAGAGGAAGTAAGGCGGGGGCTGTTTGCACAGGGGGTGGGTAGTAGTGGGTGGGGAGGGAATCTAAAGCCAGATTTTGCAGGGATTTCCTGGAGCTACAAGGGGAATTCTTCTCATCTGAGTTCCCTTCCACTCACCCCCTTACTGCTTTAAGGCCCGAGTAAGGAATTGTGGGAAAAGCCTAATTCAGTGTGTTCATAGCCTCCCCTCCTCTTTCACTGTGTCCGTTTCCCTCTTTGAAGATGCTCTCCTGCTCCTGGCTGAGAGACTCCAGGGTCCCTTTTCCTTTGAGCTGGCAGCTGAGTCCATTGGGGTGAAGATCTCAGAGGGTTTGATGTTTCTGCAGGAAAACAGCCTTGGGGTGTCAGCCCAGGTACAGTGGAGAGAAGGGTAGAGGAGTCAGCCTTTGAGGGAGGGCAGTAGAGGCTATCAGCCTAGGTAGGAGAGAAGGGTGGAGTGAGATGGCAGGAGAGTGTTGGGGGTCACGGAGATAGTGTAGTTTATTTGGGGAGACTGAGCTTCCAGAGGACTCTGGGTGTTAGGGGTGACTGAGGTGTTAAGAGTCGGGAAGACCTGTGTGTGGGTTCTAGCCAGGAAGTGTGCGGTGGCGTCTTCCCTGTGGCGCAGGTGTTTCAGGGATGCGGAGGCCCCCACCCAGGGCCCGCTCGCACCCGCCGAGCCCCTGCTCCCCGGGAAGAGGCGGGCCGGCTCTGGACGTCTGTGACGGAGGAAGAGCGACCCACCACGGCGGTGGGCACCAACTTGCCCCGGCTGGTGAGTAGAAGGTCTGTCTGCAGGTGGGTCGTGGGCCGCGGCGGTCCAAGTGCTCACCACCCTCTCCCCCGTCTCACATTTCCAGGTGTGGGAACTCCGTGAGCGACTGGGCCGGGTGAGGGGCTTCTGGGCCGGGCTGCCCCTGACAGTGTGCGGGGACCCTCGCATGGCGGCGGACATCTCACAGGAAGCGATGCCCTGCTGGACTGGAGCGGGGCGAGGCCGGTAAGAGCCCGGTGAGCGGCGGGGCGGCGGGGCCGGCCCCTGGAGAAAGTGGGTGGTGCGGGAGCCTTCCGGCCTGCTCGGTTTACAGGTACCTGCCGCCTGTTGTCGGGGGCTCCCTGGCGGAGCAGCTCAACAACCCAGAGCTGGAGGTGGACGTCTCGGGGCCCGACCTCCCGACACGCAGACGGCGGCTGCAGCTCCGAGCAGCCACGGCCAGGATGAGAGCAGCCGCCCTGGGACACGACCTGGACCTGCAGGATGCAGGTGATTCAGCTTTGAGTCCCACACCCTTGGAAGGTGTGGTGTGGTGGGCGGGGGGAGGGGGGCCCAGGGCCCCGCCCACAGCCATTTGAGCCCCGCCCCTGGTCTCAGAGTTCCCAGACTTGCTCTTCCTAAATGTCATTCATTCATTCACTCTCTCACATGTTCGTTTAACAAGCCTTTAATGAGCGCGTACCTCAAAGGTAGGAGAGTAAACGACCAATGAGACGACCTCGTCCTTTGAGTTCAAACCTAGTTTGTTATGTGCCGTGGACTCATAGTGACCCTGTACAGGGTTCCCGAGGCTGTAAATCTTGACGGGAGCAGAAAGCCTCATCTTTCTCCCGTGGAACAGCTGGTATTTTCGAACTGCTGACCTTGCGGTTCGCAGCCCGATTCGTAACCACTACACTACCAGAGCTCCTTGTTGTTAAGTGCCATCGATTGGATTCCCATCCTGTATAGGGTTTCCAAGGAGCCGCTGGTGAGCTTGAACCACTAACTTTGCAGTTCAAACGCCTTTGTAGTCTGACGCATTAGCCCACAGCGCCACACCAGCGTTCCTTAGGGAAGACTAAAAGAATACATTCTTACAGAACAGTGGAAAGCTTTTTTTTTTTTTTTTTCTGGAAAGCGTCTTGATGTGGCAAAAAGTGCAAGGGGGAAGTGGGAAAACTCTCTCTCTGTGTGTGTGTGTGTGTGTGTGTGTGTGTGTGTAGAGTTTGCCAGACAGAGAAGCAAGGCAGACTTTTGATTTTTACTTTCTTCCTCCCGTCTCTCTCTGTCTCCTTCCCCCTTTCTCTGCTTCTGTGTGTTTTCTCTGTCTTTTCCTGTTTACCCTCTCTCCCTATTTGTTTCTCTCTGTTCTGTTTGGCTCATTGTCTTTCTCCTTGCCTCTCACACCCATGACTGTCTAATTTCTCTTTTCTTCTCCCTCCCTCCCGCATCTTGGTCTCCTCCTACCTGTGTCTCTCTCCCCTGCCTCTCTGTGTGTCTTCTTTTTAACCTCACTTTCTCCTGTGTCTCCCTGTTTGCTGTCCCTGTCGTCTGTCTCTGTCCTGTTCCCTTCCTGCAGATGAGGATGCCAGTGGCTCTGGAGGGGGTCAACACTACGCCGATGACTGGATGGCTGGGACAGCAGCTGTGGCCCCCCCAGCCAGGCCCCCTCGCCCTCCTCGAAGGGACAGCCCTGGGGGCAAAGGAGGTGGTGGTTCCCGTCACAGCCAGGGCAGAAGCAGGGGTGGGGGGACGCATACTGGTTTTCACACCCACCCGGTCCTCACCCTCTTCCTTTCAACCCTAGCTCTACTTGGAGCTCGATAACAGGGTTGGGGTACCCTAGCATCAGAAGGGTTAATGGCCTTTTCCCTCCTCCCACCTCTGCTGGGTCTGGGGAGGAATTGAAGGGGGGTTACAGAAAAGGTGGAGACTACAGGATAATGGCTGGGGCCCCACATTCAGGAGATTCCCATTGGTGGGCTGGGAAGGTGGTGTTCACACATTTTTTTTTCCCATTTGATAACAGTTTGGGGGTATTTATTTAGGAGAGGAAGTGTGGCCTCCATGCCCCTAAACCTGGGGCTGGTGGTCAGCCCAACAAGGAAGACAGGGAGGATTTTTAGAGTTGCAGTTGGGGGTGGGGTTTGAAGGACTGAGGTGAAACTGGGGCTGTGGGGGGGGGGTTGGAACTCAAATGGGGTGGGGTACCTGGTTTCAGAAATGGACAAGAACTGGGTGCTGATGGGGCGCAGGGGAGGGGATTGGGTTGTGTAAGATGCCAGGACCTATGGGTGTGGCTTCTGTTGACTTTTTCAGTATCAATTTCTTAAACTAAACTAAATAATAAAAAGGGCTCATCTCATGACCTCTGTCATCCATATCCTACCTGAACTTCCTGTCTTATGTCTCAGTGTTTGGCTCAGTGTTTCTTCTGCAAATAAATGGTTAATTTATTGGACTTTGTGTGTGGCTCTCTCTTTAACCCAGCAGCCCTCCCTGAACCTTATGACCTTCTCCAAGTGTTTCTGCTTCTCACCTCTTTTTGAGACTGTCCCTTGGGATTGAGTGTGGGCAAGTTGTCACCATCTGGGCCTCAGTGTCTTTATCTGTAAAATGGGGAGAATTGTGAGGCCCAAATAAAAATGGCATGAGGAAGTACTTTGTCACTGGAACAATTCTCTTTGAACAGGAGGCTTTCTGGTATTACCACACCACTGTTCCCTGCCTTCAGTGTAGGGCCCCTTGCTGTCTAGCTACCTGTCACATTCCTGATAATGCCTGCTTTCATCTCTCATCAGTCACTTTCTCCTTCCTTTCTGTCACCTGAATGAGTCTTTTGTTCTATAGTAAGCTGAGAGAAAAAAGTATAATTGATTCCTAAGTGCAAAAAGAGGGTAGAGGATGGTGTCTTCCAAGGGCAAACTGGGGTGCCCTGAAGGAGAGGGAGAGATGCAGGAGGGAGGGAGAGACGATCAAAGCTGAAGCAGCTGCAGGGACTGGCGGGACAAAGGGAGGGGAGGAGCCTACGCCTCGGAGAAAGTTTGTGGGGAAAGTTGAGCAGAGCAAGGAGGAGCCAGGCAGTGCCTGTGGTGGGCAGGAGGCCCGACCCCGATTTCCCTGCTGCTCCCCATGTGGCCTGGTGAGTGGGCTAGTGAGGTTGAGGCTGCGACTGGTGGAGAGGCCCTAGAATTTATGGGGGTAGATCTGGGAGTTCATGAAGACAACTCTGGAGGGGGGCAACAAAGGACGGGCATCAGGCTAAGTACTCAGCCAGGCTGGAGGAGCCTGACGGGGAGGAAATGCAGAAATCGGCATATTGGGTGGTGAGGTTGAAGGGGGTGGGTCATTGGGCAGCAAGCATGGGTCTGTCTGTCTGGGGTCACTCCTGGCTTAATCGGGAAGGAGACTGTCGGGTCTTGGAGGGGCTAGGCCTCTAACATTGTTGTAAAGTGCCATCGAGTTGGTTCTGACTCAGAGTGATGTTGTATACGGTTTCAGAGGAGTGGCTAGTGAATTTGAACTGCCGACCTTGCGGTCCAGTGCAATAGGATGTAATCTGAAGGGGCCAGGCTAGATTCCCCGCCAATTAGGAATTCAGGCCTGGGAAGAAACCCCTAAGTTTTGGTGTTTTCATCTTTGTCAGTTTATGTGTGTCTCCGAGTCAGTCTTTCTTTCTTTCCAACCCCACCCTCTCAGTCTCTTCTGATGGCGCTGCTTCCTAAGTAACCCCACGTCTCCCCCCAACCTTTCTCACACACTAGGGCCCTCATCAGCATCTAGTGCTGGAGCTCTTCCAGCGGGGGAGATGCCTGTGCTTATAAGGCTGATGCTTCCTCCTCATTAGAAAGCCCCCACCCCCCACCCCTTTAATCTTCCTCCCTACAGCCTAACCCTCCAAAACCAAACCCACTGCCTTTAAATTGATTCCCATTCAGAGTGACGCTGTCTGATCCGCATTCCCTCCATGTGGCTTCCCCTCCCAGCCTCTGAATGGGGCTCTTCATCTCCATTCCAAAGCCACAGGTCAAGGCTTGGGAGGAAGCCACAGGGGTCTGGCAATGCGCCCACGTCTGGGTGATCTGTTCTGCTGGGTTTTGGTTGTGATTCGGGTTTTTTTTCTCTCTTCCTGTTGAAATCCCTGAAGTTCAGAGGAACTAGGTGGGAGACTGGGGAACTGGATTGAGCTGAAGCTGAATTCAACTTCAGCTGCGTCGAGGAAGAAAGGGCTCTACCCCTCTCCTTGGACTCCTCTCCTCCCACCTCATTTCCCTTCTAGACGCTGACAGAGGCAAAAATCTGCTAACTCAGGGGGACAGACTCAACCAGGGCTGCAAGCAGGCCTGGGGAATGACCCCCAATCTCCAAACGGCGTCTTCAGCGGCTACGAGGCTACCTCAAGCCATCTTTGTCTTCGTTCCTCGCCCTTCTCTCTAGCATCACGTGGGCCACCTGGGCCCTCTTCCCAGGATAATGCGGCTCTGGCTCTGGGGGCCTCGGAGCCTGGGTGTGGCTCTGGGGGTCTTCATGACTATTGGATTCGCCCTACAGCTCTGGGGAGGCCCCTTCCAGAGAAGGTGAGTTTCCACTTTGTTCCACTTTCTATGGATGGCCCACATGCCACCAGGGGCTGGGGCTCTGGGTATTCTTGGAGACTCAGAGGGACAAGACAGAGGAGGCACCATGCCATCTGACCTTTCTCCATCAGGAGTCCATCCATCTGATGAGGAACGGGATCCTTCCCTTCCGATCTCTCTATAGGCTACCTGGAGTTGGGCTTCAACTTCGACAGCCCTGGGCCCCATCCCGGGATCCAAGTGTTCCATCTTGTCCACCCCGACAGCGACTTGTTTTTCTGAAGACGCATAAATCCGGGAGCAGCTCCGTGCTGAACCTGCTTCATCGCTACGGGGACCGGCATGGATTGCGATTTGCCCTCCCTACCCGCTACCAGTTCGGCTACCCAAGACTTTTCCAGGCCTCTAGGGTCAAAAATTACCACCCACAGGATGGAGGTGCCAAGTCTCCTTTCCACATTCTCTGTCACCACATGAGGTTCAACTTGAAAGAGGTGAGGGGCGTTAAGGAAGATAGGTGGGACTGGAGAGAGTTGGGCTCAATCTGTGGTCAAAACCACTAGGGGAGGAGGCCTGGGGGGCTGCCAAGCAGAGTTGGGCATGGGGCCCACAAAGGTGGAATTTCCTATTCCCTCTCCTCAAGTGTCCCTTTCCCCGTGGTCTTTTGGCACCAAGGTCTTGCTTTCTCCTACCTGGAGTTCACTCCAGTATCTTTCCACTACCAATGTGTTCCCCTGGTGTCAGTGTGGTTCCCTGCCAACGCTGACCCCCTAAACTCTCCTTGCCTTTCTTGGTCCTTCCACTGTCATCCTAAGGACCCCTGCTCAGCCACTGCCTTCCAACCTGTCTTCCTCCTTCCTCTCACACCCCTCACTAAGTCTACCAGATTTGGAAGATTAGTTATATGCTAAGCTTTAGGCTAGGCCCTGCAAAATTGTTCAGCAGAGGCCCATTCCTAACCCCTTCCCACCCCAAACGAAAACAAACCCATTGCTGGGGTCTATTCCAGCTCATAGCAACCCTATGGGACAGAATAGAACTGCCACTAGGATTTCCAAGGCTGTAAATCTTTATGGAAGCAGATTGCCACATCTTTCTCCTGAAGAGTGGGTTCAAATCACTGACCTTTTGATTACTAGCCGGTTGTATAATCAATCAGTGCACCACCAGAGCTCCCCTGGCCCTCCCAGGAACCTCATTTATAGTGGGGGAAATGAATGTATGCATTCACATATGTACACACAGAGGAACCTACAATAAGAAAGTCTGATGGTAGTGGTGGTGTGCAAAGAAGTTGGTTCTGACTGATGGCGACCGTGTACAGGGTTTCCGACGCTGTGAGTCTTTCTGGAAGCAGAAAACGACATCTTTCTCTTACAGAACAGTTGGTAGTTTCAAACTGCCTTTAAATTAGCAGTCCAACTCGTAACCACTACACTACCAAGCTCTTTAAGAAAGTTTTACAGAGAAGAAAATCAACTTGTAAATGAAAACCAACCTTTTTGAATACTTAATGAAGACTGGCTACTAATCTTAGGATCACCTTAAAAGGAAGGCATTATAAGTGTCTCCATTATACAGATGCAAGGTCAGCTGTTCGAAACTACCAGCTGTTCCGCGGGAGTAAGATGAGGCTTTCTGCTCCTGTAAAGATTTGCAGCCTCAGAAACCCTGTACAGGGTCGCTATGAGTCGGAACTGACTCCACGGCACATAACCACCAACCAACCACCCATTATACAGATAGGAGATGGAGTCTTAGAGAAGTGAAGTGATTTGCCTCAGTTAGCTGACAGAGTGGTAGAGCTAGAGTTTGAGTACAGGTTCACCTATTCAAAGTAAAAGCACTCTTCCCATTACATCATCAAAGTATTGGGCAGGTGTGTGTGTGTGTGTGTGTGTGTGTGCCTGTACTTGAAGTTGTGGTTGTAGAGCTTTCAGTAGAAGAGGTGTGACTTTCTAGAAAGATAGGTTTTCTAGTTCACACTCCTATCTAAAGCCAGTTTGCTCTTGTGAAGCATTTGCCTCCAACAGGGACTCAAGGATTTCTTTTCTGGTTCCACTATCTTTTTAGTTGACCCAGGTGCTGTCCAACTCATGGCAACCACATGAGTAGGACTGTGCTCCATAGGGTTTTTAATGGCTGAAATTTTGAAAGCAGGAGATTTCGGATGCCAAATGCTAGGTCTTTCTTCTAAAGTGCCGCTGGGTGGACTTGGACTGTGGAAGGTGAGTAGACGGGACGTTGCAATAAGGAGAAAATCAGGCAGAGTCAGCAGTGACATGGCAGAACATGTGTGTGTGAGGGAGGGAAGGAGTGTGTGGGTGGTAGAACAAGTTTAGCAGGAATGATAAAGACACGCTGGGGTGTTCGAAGCTGGAGCTAGAGAAAGTGATGGTTTTGATGGTAGACTGAGGGGCACGAGTGTGTGAGTGAGCTCATGGGCAGTGAGGGGCCACTGTGGAGAGTCAAGTGATGAAAATTATCTTTGAAGGCAGTTTCTCCAGAGGTTAGGCTAATAACCTTTGTTGCCACCATTGTTCATTGAATACCTACCATGTCCCATGCCCTTTCACATTTGCCAATGAAAATGTCCATCCAGATTTATAGATGGGGAAACAAAGGCTCTGAAAAGTTCAGTAACCTGCTCAAAATGACACATCAGTAAATGGCAGTTGGGATTTTATTCCAGGTCCATCTGACCCTACAGATTGTTATCCCTTCTCCTCCCTCTTTGCTGCCAATGGCACCTTCAAGAGGCCTAACGCCAGTTCCTATCTTACAGATGTGGTCAAGAGTTTCAGAGTAGGTATTTAATAGTTTTTTTTTGTTTTTGTTTTTGTTTTATTGAAGAAATGAATACAAACTTTGGCTCTTAGCAGTTTTACTGCTCAAGGCAGACAGAAAGACCCAAGGACATGAATGTTCACTTGAAGAAACTTATACTCCAAATTCTTTTACATCCTTTATCTCATGTAACATTCACAACCACCTGGAGAGGAAGGTGTGCTTAGCATCAATTTGCAGAGAAGCAAATGATGCCTCAGAGTTGTTGAGTAGCTTGTTGCAGCTAGGGAGAGAGAGTTTGGGGGCTGGAGTCCCAGCAGAACTGTCAAAAGGATTGAGAAGGCGGGGGATCGATCAGTTGGCACTTCATTCGTGCTGTTTCTCCTGACTCAGGTCTTTCACTATTTGTCTGCTTCCTCTTCTTTGCAGGTACTCCAGGTCATGCCTTCTGACAGTTTCTTCTTTTCCATCGTCCGAGATCCAGCAGCTCTGGCCCACTCTGCCTTTTCCTACTATAAATCCACTTCATCGGCCTTCCGCAAAGCTCCCTCCTTGGCTGCCTTTTTGGCTAATCCTCGAGCCTTCTATCGGCTTGGGGCTCGTGGGGACCACTATGCCCGCAATTTGCTGTGGTTTGACTTTGGCCTCCCCTCCCCACCAGATATGAGGACCAAGAGAAAGACTCCTCATCCCCCCAGAGTTTCCAATTCTCCACAGCTGCATGTCCCACCTTCTGGTGCCGGCCCACGAGTCCACACTCTGGATCCCAACGCTATCTTTCAACCTGCTCCCACGGTTGCCATTGGTCACAGTCAGATGTCCAACCCTGCCTCTTTAGATTTGGAATCTTCGTCCTTCATCCAGTGGGGTCTGGCTTGGCTAGACTCTGTCTTTGACCTGGTTTTGGTGGCTGAATACTTTGATGAATCACTGGTCCTGCTGGCAGATGCCTTGTGCTGGGGTCTAGATGATGTGGTGGGCTTCATGCACAACGCCCAGGCTGGAGGTGAGCGGGGCCTCAGTGCTGTCAGGGGAGGTAGACTGACCCATGAGGAGCAGCAGCTGGCTGCACGAGCTCGTGCCTGGAACAACCTGGACTGGGCTCTGTATATTCATTTCAACCGCAGTCTGTGGACACGGATAGAGCAATATGGCCAGAGCCGGCTGGAGAGTGCTGTGGCAGAACTCCGGGCTCGGAGAGAGGCCATGGCTAAACATTGTTTGGTGGGGGGTGAGGCTCTGGACCCCAAGTACATCACTGACCATCGGCTCCGCCCCTTCCAGTTTGGGTCGGCCAAGGTTTTGGGCTATATACTTCGGAGTGGACTGAGCCCCGAGGACCAGGAGGAGTGTGAGCGCCTGGCTACCCCTGAGCTACAGTACAAGGACAAGCTGGATGCCAAGCAGTTCCCCCCCACAGTCTCCCTGTCCTCCCCATAGGCACGAGACTGCAGAAACAGGCTAAAGAGTAGTTAAGCTAAAGCTAAGCTAGAAGTAGAGCGCATGTGATCATTTGGGGCAGTCAGATGCGATTTGCTTCCCACAGAAGGATGTCTGTCCCCTAGACGACGAAAGGAACTCTGTCCTGATGCTTTAGACCTTTGCTTTGGAATTCCAGTCCTTGTGTTCTCAGCAGTTCTCCTCCCTGCCTCCCCAGCCATTATTTTGTTCCTTTCCTGTTTCAGACCCGTGGCAAGTCTGTGTAGCACTTTCTAAAACCCCTTAGAATGGTGACAGATGGAATGAACCAGAGAAAGTTTGGTTTGGAATAATGCGTCCATTTCCCTGTAAAATATCTGTTACTGGGCTGTTCCTTTCATTATGAAATGTTTGTTGAATGAATAAATAATCTGCAACTTTGACTTGATTTATGTGGGGTGGAAAGGAAAGGCTGGGAGATCTTCCTGGGAGAAGCAAGGCTGATGTGGGTTCTTTTAACATGGAACCACCCTCTTTCTCTTAAAAAAAAAAAAAAAAGATAAAGTCTGTTACCACTCCTAAATGCTTCTCTCTCTCTCTATTTTTTTTGTTGGGTACAGCGTGTTTGATTGATGGTACCTGAAAAGGCCCTTCCCTTCTCCACAGAAACTCTGTCCCATTCAGCTTGGGGATGACATTGCTCACAGCCTTGTCAGCACCAGTAGATGCAGAGATGATGTTCTGGGCAGCCCCTCAGTTGTTATTCCAGTTTCCCAGTCTTAAAGGTGGCAGCAATGGCATGGACTGTTGTCATAAGTCCTTCCGTGATGTCAAAGTAGTTATGGATGACCTTGGTCAAGGGACTCAAGCAGTTGACGGTGCAGGAGGCATCACTGGCACTTGATGGAGTTGCCAGGCTTCTTGTTCATGCACATCACACACATGGGACATTGGTAGGTGTGCAGATGGTTAGCCTTTTGGTACCACCCTTCAAGTGGACCCCACCTCCTCCAAAGTTGTGACGACACCAGTAGACTGCCCAACACACTCAGCACCCACATCACCCTCCTTGATAGTGGCTGGATCTTGCTTCTGGAAGATAGAGCTGGGCTTCCCATTGATGACAACCTTCCCGTTCTTAGCCTTGATAATGTCACTGAACTTGCTGCTAGTGCAACCTCCGCTTTGCCGGAGTTAAAAGCAGCCTGGTAACCAGGAGCACAACACAGTCAAATCGTTTATTCCGACCTTCACCATCGTGTCTCCGGGATGCGGCTGGCACCGTAGATGCAGCCGTGTGTCTGCAGAGCTAGAATTGCCTACCACCGCCGCCAGCCACCCCGCAGCCTCGGACTGCAGCCAGACTCCGCCCCTCTCCCCCACGGTCCAGTGACCCCTAGATTCGAGGCGTCAGAGGCCACACCCTCTCCTTTCCGCTTCCGGTCTTTCGCAAGTCATTCCATTCTGCACCCTAGTTACGGTCCCACTGGCTGGGTTCCGGGTTCGTTGTCCTGGTTCCCGGACTGGGCTGCTTTCTTGGGTCGCTCCGGCAGCACCCACTCGGGTGACGGACCCCAGTCGCCCTCCTCGGGCCTCCGGTGCCGGTCTACGGTGCTGGCCCACCTCGCCCCCTGCCCAGGCCCCGGCCGGCGCGGTCCATGGAGTCTCAGTGCGACTACTCGATGTATTTCCCGGCCGTGCCACTGCCGCCGCGCGCAGAGCTGGCAGGGGACCCGGGCCGGTACCGGGCGCTGCCCCGGCGGAACCATCTGTACCTGGGGGAGACTGTCCGCTTCCTGCTGGTGCTGCGCTGCCGGGGCGGCACGGGTTCCGGTGCCGGGGGCGGCCCAGGCTTGGGCTCCCGTGGGCCCTGGGCAGAGCTGGCAACCACCTTGGCTGCCCTGGCGTCGGTCAGCGCTGGAGGCGGGGCCCCCGGTGGCGGTGGCACCGGTGACCAGGATCCCGAACCTCCAGGGGGTGCAGGGGACCCTGGAGGTGGAGGCTTGTTCCGAGGCTGTAACCCCCTTCTCACCCATGGCCCGGGCCCTGCTACCTCAGGGGGAGCGACCACGGTGAGGAACTTGGGCTCACAGGGCACAGGGCGGAGGGGCGGGGTGCTAGGCTTCAGAGTCCCCGGGCTGCAGGCAGATGATGGATGAGGCAGGGGAGGGCTAAGAATCATTTATTGTGAATCTTGAAGGGTGGAAGGTAGGCTGCTGTTTGGACCTTTCCTGATCTGTTCTCCCCACTGTCACAACCTCAGCTGCCTGTGGAGGAACCCATTGTGTCCACAGATGAGGTCATTTTCCCACTGACTGTCTCACTGGACCGACTGCCTCCAGGGACACCCAAGGCCAAGGTAAGATTGGCAGGAGTGGAGCCGATGACCTAATTCAGACACCTTTCTAAGGCCCTGCTGTCTGTCTCTCCTGACTGAGGTCCTGTGTCCGTTGTACCCAGATTGTAGTGACCGTGTGGAAGCGGGAGGTTGAGGCACCAGAGGTCAGAGATCAAGGCTACCTGCGTTTGCTGCAGACCCGATCTCCTGGGGAGACCTTCCGGGGCGAGCAGAGTGCTTTCAAGGCCCAAGGTGGGGAGGAGAATGCAGAGGGGAAAGGAATTTGGGGGACAGGATGGACGGGTGCTACAGGAAAGTATCTGATCTGGGGAGAAGAGGAAGATTAGAACCGTGGTTGGTATCCAAGTCTGTGCCCAGACCACCATTTCTTCCCTTCACCCTTTCCCACAGTGAGCACCTTGCTGACCCTGCTGCCCCCTCCGGTTCTGAAATGCCGGCAATTCACTGTGGCTGGAAAACACCTGACTGTGCTCAAGGGTGAGGAGATTGGCCAGCTCCATTCTTAGGGAGCAGCGAGGGCTTTGGTTGGGAATGGGCCTAAATTCTCTGAACTTAGCTGGTTACTTCCCACAGTGCTGAACAGCTCCTCCCAGGAGGAAATCTCTATCTGGGATATCCGAATTCTCCCCAACTTCAATGCCAGCTATCTACCTGTCATGCCCGATGGCTCTGTGCTGCTAGTGGACAATGTCTGGTGAGGTCCTGGGGACGAGCTGGGCTGGAACTAGGGAGTGGAGAGCTTTGGCATGGAGGGATCATGCTATGTCCCCCTCTCTTTTGAACTAGTCATCAATCAGGGGAGGTCACCATGGGCTCCTTCTGCCGACTCCCTGGTACCTCCGGCTGCTTCCCTTGCCCGCTTAGTGCCCTGGAGGAACACAACTTCCTGTTTCAGCTGAGAGGGGGTGAGCAACCCCCTCCAGGAGCCAAGGAGGTAAGGAGAAAGGGCTGGCGTTAATTCAAAGAAAAAGGAGTGGGAGGGAATGAGGGGTTTGAGGACCAAAGAGGAGAGGACTGTAATACAGGTAACATTTCTCTGTCCCTTCCACCACAGGGTCTTGAAGTCCCCCTGATTGCTGTGGTTCAGTGGTCCACCCCGAAGCTGCCCTTTACCCAGAGCATCTACACCCACTACCGGTGAGTGTGTGGGAGCCCCTGCTAGGTACTGTCCTGTTCACGTCTGGTTTTCCGACACACTCCCTACTTCCTTCTCTCTTATTATTCCAGTCTGCCCAGCATCCGCCTGGACCGTCCTTGCTTTGTGATGACTGCTGCTTGCAAGTCTCCCATTCGGACTTACGAACGTTTCACTGTCACCTACACGCTGCTCAACAATCTTCAGGACTTCCTTGCTGTGAGGCTCGTGTGGACCCCGGAGCATGCACAGGCTGGTAGGTCAGCTGCCAGGCTGGCACCGTGTCTAAAGGGCACGGAGGGAAGGGAGGAAGTCCCAGGACAGTGGACCTGACCTCAGTGCCCCACTTCTACCTGGGTGGTCTCCATGCTGTCTATCACACAAGCAGCTGGGAGGCAGTGGGATTGCTGGGTTCCCGGCATGTTTGCTCTGTTTCTTCTATTTACTAGCTGTGTGACTTTGGGGAAACTACTTCACCTCTTCATCTGTGTTGTTAAGTGCTGTTGAGTTGGTTCTGACTCATAGTGACTCTCTATAGGGTTTATGAAGGAACTCAGGTAGCGTAGTAGTTATGAATTGGGTTGCTAATCTCATGATCAGCAGTTCGAAACTACCAGCAATTCCGTGGAATAAAGATGAGGCTTTCTACTCCTGTAAAGATTTACAGCCTCGGAAACGCTATGCAGGGTAGCTATGAGTTCGAACTGACTCCATGGCACATAACAACATTTCCAAGGCTATGCAGGGTAGCTATGAGTTCGAACTGACTCCATGGCACATAACAACATTTCCAAGGCTATGCAGGGTAGCTATGAGTTCGAACTGACTCCATGGCACATAACAACAACATTTCCAAGGCTGTAAATCTTTGAGGGAGCAGAAAGCCTCCTTCTTCACCCTCGGAGCAGCTGGTAGTCTTGAGCCACCAGCCTTGTGGGTAGCAGTCCAGCATTTACCCTACAGAGCCATCGTGCTCCCTCTTGATCTCAAAGACGAGAGAACGAATACCTCACGAGGCTGTCACGCAGGTCATCTAAGTTGATGGAAGTGGTTAGCACACAGAATTGCTATTGTTCCCTAGAAAAGGAGGCACAAGGTGAAGATTTACTCACTTCACTAGAGTGGTTTGGAGGATCCAGTGAGACCCATCTGAGGCACGTTGTGCAGAAGTGTTTACGGGTCTCTGTTTGTGTCCCACCCCCCAGGGAAGCAGCTGTGTGAGGAGGAACGGCGGGCTATGCAGGCAGCCCTGGACTCCATTGTGTGCCACACGCCCCTCAATAACCTTGGCTTTTCCCGAAAAGGCAGCGCACTTACCTTCAGTGTGGCCTTCCAGGCTCTCAGGACGGGGCTCTTTGAGGTGGGCTGTGTATGCATGCAGAATGCTGGCGTGTGGGGAATTGGAGACCTTAGTTTTTGTGGATGAAATATAACAGGGGTGGGAGAACTAAAAGGCCAAGCAGAGGAAGGTGGACTGTGGATCTTGTCAGTCCTGTCATGTGGGTGAGGTGATCTCAAAGGGAGTCTGAGCTGGCAGGCTGATCTGTGTCTTCACCCTCAGCTGAGCCAACACATGAAACTGAAGTTGCAGTTCACAGCCAGTGTGTCTCACCCTCCTCCTGAGGCACGGCCCCTCTCTCGCAAGAGCAGCCCCAGCAGCCCTGCAGTCCGGGACTTGGTGGAGAGGCACCAGGCTAGCCTGGGCCGCTCCCAGTCCTTCTCACACCAGCAGCCCTCCCGCAGCCACCTCATGAGGTATGGAAGCGGAAGGTGGCATGGCAGTGGGGATCAGAGACGGGCACCCGGTGTCTGACGGGCGCCCACACCCTCTGCCCTTTTCCCAGGTCAGGCAGCGTGATGGAGCGCAGAGCCATCACACCCCCTGTGGCCTCTCCTGTGGGCCGTCCCCTCTACCTGCCCCCGGACAAGGCTGTGCTTTCTTTGGACAAGATTGCCAAGCGGGAGTGCAAGGTCTTGGTGGTGGAGCCAGTCAAGTAGACCCCTGCCGGCTCCCCTCCTTACACTCTGAAATCTGAAGTCCCGGAGGATGCCCTCCCTCCCAGGCTGCTGCCTCCCTCTGTGGGTGAAGAGGTCCCACAGACCTGTCTGTGTCTACTGATGAGGAACCAGGGAAGAAGCTGTGAACTGGGTGGGTACGGCTGCTGCACAAGTCAACAGTATTCCTCTCCCCCCTCAGTTCCTGTGTGATGGGGGGGCTGGACCCACCCCTAGACCAGGGCAGAGGCTCTAAGAGCTTCCTTAGCCTGCATCCCTTCGATGTTTACAAAGTGTTTTCCTCATTCCGCTTGTCTTTTCCACCTTGAACATTCCCTCCCACCCAGCTGCAGGACTGAGCTGAAGAGGGTGGTGATGGTAGATGCCCCCCCCCGCCCCCACAACAATGACCTTTCTGTCTTAGGGGCTGGGGAGATAGCTAGGTGACCTCCACCCGCTCCTCAAGTTTACGTTTGCAGCCCGAAGCACTTTATGTTGTGTGTGTGTTTATTTTTTTGTCTGTCCTGTAAATTATTCTCCATCTACTGCTTCCAATGGAAATCAGACTATTAAATGCCTGCCCAGGAGGGAGAAGAAACACTGTTGTTTGTGTGTTGGTGGAGGGAGCAGAGGAGACAAGAGTGGGCAGTCTCAGAATCATTTGCTTTAGTATCTGTACCGAGTAGCAGCCCTCAGTTTCCTTCCTTTCCCGCCCCGCCCCTCTGGGTACACAGCTTTCTCCCCAGAAGGCAGACACATTCCCAGGCCTGGGCACAGCAGGGTTATGTTTATTGGAGGAGAGGAAGGCGGGAAAGCAGAGGGGGTCACCCTCACTCTCCTTAACATTGCACTAAGTCCCCAGGCCTTTGCCCCTCCAGGTTGGTGGGAATTGGGTGAGCAGAGGCTGAAGGTCCAGCTGGAAGCCAAGGAGGTGGGAACCCTGCTGTCTTCCTCACAAGCAGCTCTAGGCCCAATCCACTGTCTCTGACCTTCCCCTTCAGCAGTTCAGATGTCAATGGGCTCCCGGCTTCGGTTCTGCCTCTTCACCACAAACACTCTCTGTCCTGACACGGTCACCAGCAGAGTGTGTTCTCCAAAGACGACTGGAGAAAAGAAGGCCCTTACCCAACCCCAGGCAAGGAAAGGGAGCACAGAATTAGTGATGTGATGACCTCCATGGGGTCAAAACTGTAAAAGCCAAAGAAATCTTTCTCAGGAGATCGAGGCCTCTGAGTCCTCTTCTTTTTTATACTCAGTTCTGATCCCGGGAGGGGGAACCCTAAGGGGAAGTACTAGGGACCCCAGGAGGAGTTGGTCTTTTTGTTCCTGAGAAGAGTCAGCCTTTGAGAGAAATCTCCCTCCCCCATGACTACCAGAGGCTGGGACTAAGTAAGGCTCACCAGAAAGGCGTTTGAAGGGCACGTTCATGCCATGGTGCAGCCGGAAACCACATGCGGTGCTGACCAGCTCAGAAATGGCGCTGGCGGCCTGTTCATCATTTTCTAGATCCCCAGATGACTGTACAAGGAAGCAGAAAGCAGGGAAGAGAAGTGCAAGGAATTCCAGTCAAACAGCCAGTTTGCCTGTAGTATTTACAACCTCTCCCTCTCCGTTTCCAAAATCCGTTAAGTTGCCCAAGTTTTGGAAAAACAAACCTAAAACCTTCCTTGTGTCACCTGATTTCTCATAACATTAGACTTGTTCTCGGTGATGTGCATCCATCTCTTGACTATTTTCCTAACTCCTTGACACTTGACTTTGTTCTCTGCTCCCAGCTATTTGATAAAGTCATTCTGCCAAACCAAAACCCACCCCTAAAAATGACCATGGGATTATTAAAAGCCCCTCCTTGGTCTTGAGCCACACCCTACTACCCAACTCTTGGTTCAGTGCAGTGACAGCAGCCCAGGGTTCCTCTTTTCTGGTGACAATCTCAACTTCCTCTTCCGCTTCCTTGATCAGGGCCTCCCACTAGGGTAAGTTAAGTGTGCTTTGCTCCCTTGGACATTCTGTACCTCAGTTTCCTCATTTATAAATTGGGGACAATAGAGTAAAAAAACCTCGTGAGGATTAAATATATTGGCAAGATGGTTGGGACAGTTCCTTCCAATTATTATTCCACATGTTGGAGAAAAATGTGGTTTTCCCTTCCCATAAAGATTTACAGCTTTGGAAACCTTACAGAGGGGTCGCTATGAGTCGGAACCAATTCGAAGGCACTAACAACTTTCTACATCAGACTTAATGTTCAAAGTGAAACCACTGGAACTCCCTCTAGTTTCTCATCAACTTTCTTGATTTCATGTTGGTTAAGGCACCATTCTAATAACTTTCTGAGTTTGAAGTCTTATTGGGTGGAGAAATATCTTCTTCACCAGTCAATCCTCTTAAATTTCTGGTTACCCCGCCCAGTCTCAGACCTAGCTTTCTGCAGCAGCTGCCCTCTAAACTCAGCACCTCCAGTCCAACTTCACACTACTAACAAGTTTTGCTAAGCCATTCCAAAGCTTTCAATAGTTCCCAATTACCTTCAAGATTAAATCCAGATGTGTGAACCTGGCTTTGAAAGCCCTTCACAATCTGATCCTTTCTTTACAACAGCCTCTTGCTGGTGTCACCCTGCTGCAAATAAGGCCATGTCCCAGCCCCAAATAAACTCTTCTTCACAATCACCCATCCATTAAAGCCTCACTGGATTTTCACCTCCAGGAAAGTTTCCTTGCCATAACACAAGTTAATACATAACGAAAGTTGATTCCTTTAATAGTCTTTACCAGTCAATGTTGCTTTCAGTTTTTAACCATTTACACCTTGTTAAGCACTGGACTCCTCAGAAGCCCAATACAGAGTGGCTGAGTCAAAACAGACTCTATGGCACTTAACAAAAGCTAGATTGAGAACTTGTAGAGAGCCAACATTCTATTGTACTCTGGAACAAAATACAAAACCTCTTCAACAAATATCAAACAAAAGACCTACCTGAAAAGTATCACTTATCACCTAACTTCCGCCATCAGTGGGTTCTCACTCATAAAGGGTTTCAGTGGAGTTTGAACCACTAACCTTGCAGTTGAGTATTTATCCTACAGTTCCACACCAGGACATTACTAGAATTGATGATAAGCCTTTAGTCTCAGGCTTACTTGTTAAGCACCATCGAGTTGGTTCTGACTCATAGTGGCCCCTGTACAGGATTTCCGAGGATCCACTGGTGGGTTTGAACTGCCAACCTTACGGTTGCAGTGTGCAGTCCAGTGCTGATCCTACAGCGCCACACCCGAAGTCCAGGCAAGTTATGTGGTGGTGGTGATGGTGTGCCTTGGAGTCTGTCAATCTTTATGAGAGCTGAAAGCCTCATCTTTTTACCGCTGAACGGTTGGTAGTTTTGAACCCCTGACCCGTAACAACTATACTACCAAAGAATAGAGACAAACTATGGCATAATGGCCATGTGTTCATAGAGGATCCCGTTCCCTTTCCCAGAACGCACCGCCAGCACTGCGCCTTCACTCAGCACCAAGTAGCCCAGCTGGTCTGGGATTCGCTCCAGCCCCTGGGTCAGTGCAGAAGTCTAAAGGATCAAGGGGCAGTCAGTGAGAAGCATGCTTGGAAGGTGGCTTTTCAGACCCATCACGTGCAAAACCAAGTCCCTCTCCTGATGACAGTTCCCCAGGCCTTCTCTTTTCCTTTCCAGGCCTCCATCTGTGCTGTCTCTCTCTGCCCATGGGTACTATCCGCCTCCCACATCCGACCTGTTACCCCAGACAGCTCACACATCAGACTTCCCTTCCAACTTCCGGCAGACTACTCCCCGGCCTTGAACCCCCTTTCATCCTCCTATTCAGCCCTCTATATTGTCACCTCCCCCCAACTCCCGCTCCATCTTCACTCCCTCTCGATCCCGGGGTGGTTTGGGGTGAAGGCGGCCTGCAGGCCCAGTAAGGGGCAACCAGGAATGTTGGGCAACAGAAACGTTGAACCCCCGGCGTGTGCTCCCGCGCATGCGTCTTTACTTACCATCGCAAGTTTTAGGTATTGGGAGCGCTCCCTACCACAGGCAGCTTCCGACTCCAGGTCCAGATCACGTGATTCCAGGGGCGGGCTCTTGTTCCCTCCAGCACGCGGATTGGACCATCAGACGAAATCTGCCAGTGAGGTGCACCGTTTCGCGAAGACGCACTCGGATTGGTCACGTCCCCTTTCTAACGCCCATATCCCCGCCCCTCAGAGCTCTGTAGCGAGGTGGAGGGGCGGGGACTAACCCTGAAAGAGGTGTGGTGGGAGGGGTGCGAGGGTGGGAGGGGTGCGAGGGGTGGGAGGGGTGCGAGGGTGGGAGGGATGGGGCGTTGGGGATTTGCTCTTGCGCATGAGGGAGGGCTAGTTGACTCTGTCTCCCTAAGCGAAACACTTTTTGAGGTTTCAGACTTCTCCATCCTAAATCAAGAGAATAATATGAAATAATGCTTGTGAAGGGAGCGCTATGGCTCCATAGGACAAGTACTGGACTGCGAACCGTAAGGTCGGTGGTTCACGCACACCAACCGCTCCGCGGGAAAAAGATGAGATTTCCTGCTCCAGCAAAAAAACTAAGAGCCTCTAGAACCCTATACAGGGTTTGAACCGACTCTACAGCACTTACCAACAGTGCTTGTGGAAAGCTATCAGAAATGTTGCTTTTACACCTACTCATCAACAACCTTGTTGAATTACTCCCATTTTGCTGATCAGAAGTTAGAAACCCAAAGAGTCAGCTTTGCTCATGGGCACACCTGGCAAGTGGCGGGACCAAGTTTCAGCCAAACTTTCCTCTTGTTGAGATGACGATTTTTTTTCGATGCTCCGTGGGCAAACAGCACTTAGTTTTACCTCAGAACCTCCCACTATCATTTTTCTTGTCACAGAGGAACGCTTAGCAATTCAAATGTTCGTCAGTCATCATCAGGATTGGTTCATTATCACAGACAGCTCCGACCACACTGCTCCAGTAATTCCCGAGTTCCCTAGAGCTGCTGTAACAGAAATCCTACAAGTAGATGGCTTTAACATATTTATTCTCTCACAGCTTGGTGATGTGCCATGGAGCGACCCTGTACAGGGTTTCCAAGGCTGTAAATCTTTACGGGAGCATCTTTCTCCCGCGGAATAGCTGGTAGTTTCGAACTTCCCACTTTGCGGGTCGCAGCCTGATTCGTAACCACTACGCTACCAGAGCTCCTTCTCTCACAGAGTCTTGTTTTTAAGTGCCTTCGAGTTGATTCCGACCCATAACGACCCTGTATAGGGTTTCCAAGGAGTCTCTGGTGAGCTTGAACCACCAACCTTGCAGTTCAGATGACTTTGCAGTCTGACGCATTAGCCCACTGCACCACAGCAGGACTCCTCTCTCACATCTTGTTGTTGTTGTTAAGTGCTGGCGAGTCGGTTCAGACCCATAGCGACCCTATGTAGGGTTTCCGAGGAGCTGCTGGTGAGCCTGAACCGCCAAACTTGCAGAGCCACCAAATCTAGGGGAAGGCTTTCGCTCTATGTTTGCTCTAGAGGAAAGTCCTTGTCTCTTTCAACATCTGTAGGCCCAGCATTCCTTGAATGTGTCTTGGCATCAATCTGGTCCTGGGTCTAGGAAGTTCTCAACACAGGCACCCTCGGTCCAAAGAATGCACTTTGCTCTTGGCTTTTTCTGGGATGATGCTGAGGCCCTCTTTCTCTGCTTGCTTTTCTCTCCTTTAATCTCTTGTAAGAGAACAGGAGATGCAGGCCCCACCCCAGGGAAACTCTCCTTACATTGGATGGGGGCTGTGACCTGAGGTGGGGTGTTGCATCCCACCCTAATCCTTTTACAATGTAATGATTGATCTCATCATTACACAACTGCCAAATCACTGAAAATCATGGTCCAGCCAAGTTGTCAGGTATTTTGTGGGGACACACTTCAATCCATAAGAAGTAGAAAGCAAAGTTTCTCATTTCTTCATTCAACAAATGTTTACTGAGCTAGAGAAATAAGAACCATGACACAAATAGATACATGCACACTTACGTTCCTCACAGCATTATTCACAATAGAAAAAAAATAACGGAAACAACCCAAGTGCTCAGCAACGGATGAATGGATCAACTGTGGTGCACACACACAATAGAATACTACACAACATAAAGAATAATGGCGACCCCATGAGGCATCTCACAACATAGATGAACCTGAAGGATGCTACATGAAGTAAGTCAATTATAAAAGGACATATTGTAGGCGACCACATTATAAAACATCAGTAAAAGGTTTATGGACAGGTAGAAACATTTTTTGATGGTTACTAGGGATGGGAGGGGAAATCACTAATTAGATTTATTGTTGTTAGGTACCTGGGAGTCTATTCTAACTCATAGCAACAGAACAAAACGCTGTCAAGTCCTACGCTGTCCTCATAACTGTTGTGATGTTTGAGTCCATTGCTGTTGCCACTGTGCCAATACATCTTGTTGGGGTCTTCCTCTTTTTCACTGACCTTCCACTTTACCAAGCATGATGTCCTTCTCTAAGGACTAGTCCCTCCTGGTAATATGTCCAAAGTGTAAGAGATGAAATCACCATCCTGGCTTCTAAGGGACGTCGTGGCTGTACTTCTTCCAATCCAGATGTGTTTGTTCTTCTGGCAGTCCATGGTATTTTAACAGTCTTCTCCAACGCTGGAACCCAAATGCATCAATTCTTCTGCAGTCTTTCTTTTTTCATTGTCCAACTTTCACATGCTACCCAAAATACCATGGCTTGGGTCAGGTACACCTTAGTTCTCAAACTGATATCTAAGTAGATAGTTGTTGTTGTTGTTAGGTGCCATCGAGTTGGTACCGACTCATAGCAACTTTATGCACAGCAGAACGAAACACTGCCCGATCCTGGGACAACCTCACTACTGTTGTCACGCTTGAGTCCATCGATGCTGCCACTTGGCCATCCATCTCATTGGGGGTCTTCCTCTTTTTCTCGGACCCTCCACCTTACCAAACATGATATCCTTCTCCAGCAACTGGTCCCTACTGTCCAGCTTTCACATGCGTATGAGGTTATTGAAAATACCATCAAGTAAATAGTTGTTGTTGTTGTTGTTAAGTATTGTGGAGCTTTATTTTATATACAAAGGTAGAGTAGTGGTTACGAATCGGGCTGCAAAACTTAGGGTCAGCAGTTCAAAACTACCAGCTGTTCCGTGGGAGAAAGATGAGGTTTTTCTGCTCTGGTAAATATTTATAGCTTCGGAAACCCTATACAGGGTCGCTATGAGACGGAACTGACTCTGCGATACATAATCACCAGAGTCCTGGTGTGGTGCTGTGGACTAATGCATGAGACTGCAAAGTCATTTAAACTGCAAGGTTGGTGGTTCAAGCTCACCAGCCGCTCCTTAGAAACCCTATAAAGGGTTGCTATGGGTCAGAATCGACTCGACGGCACTTCACAACAACAAAATTATATATACAATCTCACAATAGCAGTAATACCAAACAATTTACAAGTGGATGCACATATAGATGTGTAAGTCGAACAGATATGAGATGGTGTATGCGAGTCCACCCACCAGCATATATAGGTTTGGCAGAGGTTATTTCTACATACGTATTGGTATGTGCTGCAAATATACCCAGGAATACAGAAATGCTTGTTGTGTTAGGTGCCATCTAGTCAGTTTCGACTCACAGTGACCCCATGCATAACAGAACAAAACACTGCTTAGTCCTGGGCCATCCTCACAACATCCATCTGACATCCGCAATAATAATCCCTTGTTCCACATCCTTTTCTGAATCTGGCTTGAATTTCTGGCAGTTCCCTATTGATGATGTACTATTGCAACTGTTTGTGAATTATCTTCAGTAAACTTTTAGTTACATGTGATATTAATGATATTGTTCAATGATTTCCACATTCTTTGGGATCGGCACAGATATGATCTCTTCCAATAACTTGGCCAGTAGCTGTTTTCCAAATTTCTTGCATAGATGAGTAAGCACCTCCATTGTTGTACAGAAGAGCATGCTGTTGTTGTTAACTGCCATCTAGTTGGTTCTGATTCATAGCGACCCTGTATAGGGTTTCTGAGGAGGAGTTGGTGAGCTTGAACCAATGGAAAAACGTAGAAAATCAAATTTATGGAAACTTCTTAGCCAGAAGTCAGTGTAATACTGCTGACTTGTTCCGTGTTCTCTGGCCAAGAGAGTACAAAGACAATCTGATACACTCAGTATCTCTCAAAGCACAGCCAACCTCAATTCCTCAAGTATAGCAATATATGAAAACAATGAATAAGAAGCAAAAGCAAGGTTCCAAAATTGTGAAATAATTTACACACATTTAACAAATGAATGCTTTTAGCACAGAGACATTACAAAGCTAAATAACTTTGGTAGTCATATACTTATCATTGTGTTAAGTGCCGTTGAGTCGGTTCCGACCCATAGTGACCCTGTACAGGGTTTCCGAGGGTGTAAATCTTTACGGGAGTAGAAAGCCTCATCTTTCTCCCGCGGAGCGGCTGGTAGTTTCGAACCACTGACCTTAAGGTTCGCAGCCCGATTCGTAACCACTACGCTACCAGAGCTCCTTATCATAGGATAGGGTTTATAAAGTTAATCTACAGGGCTGATTGCTTTAACAAGGCATCGGGTTCGAATGTAAACTGAAATCTTGGATGAAGACTTTTGTGGGTGTGTCTCTGGGTAAATATATAACCAACTACCTTTAAAAGGAATGGTCAAAGTCTATATTTGAGGCTTTTTGTACATGTGAGAGCCAGGCCGAAGTTTCTACGCCCTAGGATAGGCCCCAGATGTAGTGTTGTTGTTAAGTGCCATCGAGTAGGTTCTGACTCACAGCGAACTTGTATAGGAATTCTGATAAGTGGCTGATGGTTTTGAACCGCTGTGATTAGCAGTCCAGAATTTATCCCAAAGAACACTATAATTTCTAGTTACTTTGTTGAATCTGAAGAGGGAGGTCTCAGGCAGAATTAATAATTGATCATGTGTCACACCCTTAGGCTCTGGCCTCATACTTCGCTTCTAATTATTGACTGATACTTGATTGAATTTATAGCTCCTTCTAAATCTTAAATGTTTTCTCTAGGGCTGGAAAAAATATTTGTTCAACAATGAGAACTACTTGGTGCCATGGCACTGTATAAGGGATGCGGATATATCAGTGATCAAACTAGACAAAAGTCCCTACCCTAATGAATTTATATTCTAGTGGATGGTGTGATAGTTAGGGTTTTGTGTCAACTTGGCTGGGCCCAAAATCTCAGCGGTTTAGCAGTTAAGATGTTGTAAACTTCTCTGTAGAAACAAGAGTCAAGAAATCAAACGACGTATTGCATTAGGGAAATCTGCTGCACAAAACCTCTTTGAAGTGTTCAAAATCAAAGATGTCAGTTTGAGGACTAAGGTGCACCTGACCCAAGTTATGGTATTTTCAGTCACCTTATATTCTCGGAAACCCTGTACAGGGTCGCTATGGGTCAGAACCGACTCGACGGCACTTAAC
>NW_006408552.1:388303-389575 GCF_000296735.1 Chrysochloris asiatica | reverse complement strand
CTTGCTTTGATTTGGGGGTTTTCTTTCTCATGACACTTAATATTCCCTTTAAAGACATTTCTGTCCAAAATTGACTTGCCAGCAGCTTTTCTGTCACCCAAAGCAGCAAACTCTTCCTTGTTCAAAGCCAGGTTTACTAATTTTAATTTCAGAAGAGATGGCTAAGTGGAGGGGCAGAGACCAGATTGTCTGGTATCAGTCAGATCTCATAAAAGGTGAAGAACAGAGCTCAATCAATCTCTTCTCTTCATAAGCCTCGTTGTGCCTAGATTCTTGGAGTCATTTGCTTTTTCTGGAATAAAAATGTTCTTCCTATAGGCACATTGTTGTTGTTATTGTTGTTAAGTGCCATCGACTTGGTTCTGACCCATAGCGACCCTAAACAGGATTTCCGAGGCTGTAAATCTGTAAAGAAGCAGAAAGCCTCATCTTTTTCCCGCGGAGCAGCTGGTAGTTTCGAACTGCTGACCTGGCGGCTCATAGTCCAATTCGTAACCACTACGCTACCAGAGAGTTTTGTAAATGTCAAGCAATCACAATGTTTTTCTTGTAAGTTCCTGAATGTTCTGTGAAAAATCTTCAACCCTGTGAAAAATCATTTTTGCTAGAGCAAAATGTTCCATGAATCCATGAAATAGTTCATTTCATGGATTTATTATTTTCCTTAATTTGAATCATTTTTATTCTTTTAATTAAAGTCTTTGCTTTAATTTTACCAAAGATTCCATTGTACTCTTTGAATTGTGCCAGAATTGTGGGAGTTGAAGGTGCATTGTCTTCTGTGACCCTGAGAAGCTGAGGACTCAGAGTTTCAATGCTAGCCTGAGCCTGTCTCCACAGACTGACAGGAGTTGCCTTCAGGTAAAAAAGCTCCCAAATACCTAGCTCTGCTTTCTTGCATAGTAGTTCTTCAGGATTTACTGAAGGAGCTGGTTTAATTTTGTCCTTGCAAGATTTAACCCTTCTGACTAGCATGTGAAAGTTTGACAATGAATAAGGAAGACTATAGAAGAATCAATGCATTTGAATTATGGTTTTGGAGAAGAATATTAAAAGTATTGTGAACTGCCAGAAGAAAAAGAAATCTGTGTTGAAAGAAGTATGGCCAAAGTGCTCCTTAGAAGCCAGGGTGATGATACTTCATCTGTCTTAACAAACTACGAATATCATTACAAATGGGAGTTTCAGTACACCCAAATTTGCTTATGCAAGATACATAGATCAAGAGGCAGTCGTTTGAAAACGACAAAGGTGTACTGAGTGGTTTAAAAT
>NW_006408552.1:380401-387308 GCF_000296735.1 Chrysochloris asiatica | reverse complement strand
CAGAGGAAGGTAAAATCTCCACTGAATAGTATCCAATCTGTCTGGGTGGGGCTGATGAAAGGAGATGGGGTTATATAGGTCTCTTGTGGTACAATAGTAAATAATTGTTATCAGGACTGACTGTGAGGGTTGGAAATGTAAAGGAAGACTTTTGTAGCAAAAGGAGGGGAGTGATTGACTTTTCAGTCCAGGAGCAGAGGTCCCTTGGACCATCAAGGGAGAAGAGTGGAGGGCTGGACCCTACCCAGAGAAGCAGTGACACCAGAGATGGAGGCAGACCATGGGGGGGTGGGGGGATAACCTTTGGTTGTTTAATGATGCAGGGAGGGGATTGTAACCATGGCAATGAAACGATATACAATAGGATGAATGTAAAGCTAATGTTCTCTCATGTAAACTATCACATAATTCACAATAAATGTTTGTTTGTTTTTTTAATTCCAGAAAGCCCTAAAATGGGTTTTAAGTCAAAACTCCTTTGTTGTTAAGTGCCATTGAGTCGATTCTAGCTCATAGCAATCCTGAACAGGGTTTCCCAGGAGCAGCTGGTGGTTTTGAACTGCTGACACTATGGTTAGCAGTCCAGCGTTTATCCTACAGCAACACACTAGGTCTCCTCAAAACTCTCTAGGCAAGTTGAAAAAAAGCACCAAAATATCTGTTACGATCTGACTGTAAATGTTCATTGTGATCTTCTGCCTCTTCCTTGCACTCTGTGGAGTACCCACTTTTCTCTGTAGATGACACTTGTACCTGACATGTCTTCCCTGCAACCTCTCTGCCTCAAATGACACTTCATTTCACGATTAGTCTCTGAGTCTGAATTCCCTTAAAGCATCTTAACAGGTTACCTGACTCAGTTATTGCTCAAGTTTGCTGACTGAATGGATGAAGAGAGATAGATGAGGATAAAGAAAGTAAAGGAGACAGGGCAGAAAAGGAAGAAAACCCAAAGGAGTCAAAGGAGGTAAAGGTGTTAGAAAGACAGGAACAAAAGGAGAGAGAGTTAGGAAAAAAGAATGTCCGCACACAGAATTTGTAAAGTGGCTTTGATTTCCTCAGTGTTCACGGCTCTATTTTATTAGGACGACTACTTTGCAATGTAGATTAAGGAAGGTGCGGTCAATTTGATGAAAGAAGAAGCAGGTTAAACAAGTTGTGCAAGAGGCTAGAAAATAACAGTGAGTGTGACTAGAACCCAGGACTTTTCTGACAGTTGGTATTGATGCATTATATATATATTGTTTATTCAGGTAAGGGGAAAAAAAGGGTGGGGTGGGATAAGTGAAAGGAAGAGGATCAGAAAGAAAAAAGGAGAGGAGGACGAGAAAGAGTGGGGCAGGTTTCACAAAAGTAAGTTAATAAGTATTGCTACTTACTATTATTCCAGTTCACACATGCATGGCTTATTCCAAACAAAGCATGTATAAACAGAAAGGCTTAGTAAACATTAACACAATAGAAATGACAATGAGAAAATAAAACAACCAGAAACTCACAAACAAGATGAACCCAGCACAGAAAAGTTTTGTGGAACAGCACCACAAAAAAACAAACAAACAAAAAAACCACACAGCAAAATGACAGCAATCAATTCATACCTATCGATCATTTAAAATGGATTAAATGCACTAATCAGGAGACAGAGTAGCCGGATGGATAAGAAAACAGGATCCTTTATTATGATGTCAACAAGAGACACATCAAAGATGGAAACAGCCTAAATGCCCATATTGGTACATACGCACAGTGGAATACAATATTCAACACTGAAGAGTAACGATGAATCTGTAAAACACCTCACAACACAGATGAACCTGAAAGGCATTATGTTGAGTGAAATTAGTTAATCACAAAAGGGCAAATATTGTAAAAAGTTTAGAAAACGTTTTCTTGATAAAAGAAACAATCTATGATGGTTGGGAGTGGGTGGGTTAGGGAGAGAAAATTATTCACATGCTAACATGGGTGAAAGAGCAGGCAATATACAACAAGAGAGAGGCTAGCAGAGGAGAGATGAAGGTAGCGGGAGACACAGGGAGGAAAGCAGTGATTAAAGTGAACAGAGCTAAATGCTGTTAACAGTTGGTATATGGAGGGGATTGCAATCATTGTAATGAAGCAATGTATGTGATTTTTTAAATGTAAAACTGATGATCTGCTCTGTAAACCTTCACCCAATTCACAATAAAGAGTTAAAAAAAAAAAAAAAAAAGTTACTGTGTTAAGTACCATTGAATCAGTTCTGACTCATAGGGACCTTTATAAGGCTGCCGAGGAGATGTTGATGGGTTTGAACCACTGACCACTCCAGTGCTTATCCTATAATGCCACACCTGGACTTATATGAAAAGTTAGTATACCTCTCTAACTAGAGAAGCAGTGACCCCAGAGATGGAGGCAGAGGTTATGGTATGGCGAGATACAGCAGCAGAGGGCTCTAGACCTATGGAAAGAGAAAGGCTGTGTGCTGGCAGCCAGGAGATTGCCTTTCAGAATGACTGGTCCTTTGGTTTGTTTAAATGACTACATATCCTTACATGGTTTTCAAAAATAAAATAAAATAGTTTTAAGTTCTGATCTTATGTTCAAATCACAGTGCTGTGTTTTGCTTTTGATTATAAAGTTTAAACTGTATTAACTGTATTTTTATGCATGGATGCTTAGTTTAAAACATTCCAAAACCATGATCCCTACAAACAATGTACTAAAAATTTTGAGTTGTAAATTTCTCTTTAAAAAAAAAAAAAAAGTTAGTGTACTTAAATAAAGGAAAACAAGTTACCATGATCTATCATTTACAAATACCTGTTAGCATTTTAGGGGTCCTGGTGTGGTGCTGTAGGATAAGCACTGGACTGATAGCCACAAGGTAAAATGGTTCAAACATGCCAGCCACTCCTTGGAAGTCCTATACAAGGTTTCTATGACTTGTATATGACTCCAGGGCACTTAACAACATTAGCATTTTTGGGGTTCTGGTGTGGTACTATATAGGATAAACACTGGATTGCTAACCACAAAGTTGATGGTTCAAAATCATCAATCACTCCTCAAAAACCCTATATAGGGTTGCTGTGAGTTGGACTTAATATTAATGTTGTTGTTATTAATGGCACTTAAAAACAACAACAACATTAGCATTTTGGCTATATTTTATGAGACATACTAATACCCAGTGCTCTATAGAATAATGCATAATGTTCTTCAGAAAAGTTTCCCAAGCTTCTCTCAGTGAGAGAAGAGATGTAACTAACTTCTGAGAAACAACAGTCAGGAGGTTTTGCTACCACCGGGGATGGGTTATAACAATCCCTAAACAATGTATGTGTGCTCAGTTTACTTGCACGGAAAGTCTGTCACCAAAAATAAGACTAACTCATGTGTAATTTCCAACCTTCCTGTATAAAGGTGTCTCCCTTTTTCAGACTTCAGAACATTTGGTATTTTACCAAGACTTCCCCCAATTTTGGAGTCCTGGTGTGGCGCTGTGGCCCTGGACTGTATAGTTGGTTTGAACCACAAGATCAAAATGGTTTTCGTTCACCAGTCACTCCTTGGAAACCCTATACAGAGTCACTATGGGTCAGAACTGACTCGACGGCATACAACAACAACATCCAATTATGGTTGTAAAAAACCCAACAATAAAAACCTTGTTGTTTTGTTGTTTAGTGCTATCGAGTCTGTTTCGACCCATAGAGACTCTGTCCTGTATAGGGTTTCTGAGGAGCAGCTGGTAAGCTTGAACCACTGACCTTGCGGTTCAAACCGACTTTGCAGTCCAGCGCATTAACCCACCAGGACTCCATAGGGACCTTGGAAGCAGACATTTTAGGAAGTGCTGAAACTCAGCCTGATTCTCTGTGAGTGAATTCTTTTCTGTTTCCTCTCTGGATACATACACATATGTTGTATATTCTATTTTATAACTGTCTTTGATAATAGTTTCTTGTTGTACATCTGTGTTAATTAAATAGTTTCTAACATTCATTTTTAAACAATGTATACTGGAAAAATGTTTCATTCTGTTGTGCATAAGATTGCTATGGGTCAGAAATGACTTGACGGCACCAAACAACAACATACTGAAAAATCCTTGTGTACATTCAGGTGATTTCCTTAGGATAACTTCCTAGCAGGAACATTTAAAAATATGCCAGTACACAGTGTTGTTGTTGTTAAGTGCCATTGAGTCAGTTTCGACTCATTGCCACCCTGTATAGGGTTTCCAAGAAGCAGCCAGTGAGTTTGAGCCGCCAACCTTGCTGTTCAAACCGGCCTTGCAGTCCAGCGGATTAGCCCACAGTGCCACACAAGGACTTCGTACACAGTGTAGTATACTACTATGTAACAGTTAAACCGGTTAATATTTCTGTGCCTGGTTCCACAGCTGTAAAATGAGGATAATATTACATTAATTACTCCACAGGGTTGTTGTGAGTTAATAATACATTCAGCCCAGTGCCTAGGACATGATATATAAATAAATGTGAGCTCTAATTATTGCCAAGTTAGTTCTTTCAAAAGTTGTATAATTTACAGAATGCCTTTTACCAGGATCTATTTGCTCCTTAGAAGCCAGGATGGCGAGACTTTGCCTCTTATAATTCGAACATATTATTAGGAGACATCAGTCCCTGGAGAAAGACATAATGCTTGGTAAGGTGGAGAGTCAGTGAAATAGAGGAAGGCCCCCAATCCGATGGCTTGGCACAGTGGCAGCATCAGTGGGCTCCAGTGTAGTAATTGTGAGGATGGTGTAGGCGGTCACCGGGCAGTGTTGCTCTCTGTTGTGCAGAGGGTTGCTATGCGTCAGAACCAACTTGATCTTACCTAACAACAATAGCTCTCACCTGGAGTCCCTGGGTGGCACCAATTGTTAAGAGTTGAACTACTTGTTGGTGGTTTGAACCAATTCAGAGGTGCCTAAGAAGATTGTTGTTGCTCTTAGGTGCTGTCTAGTCAGTTCTGACTCACAGAGACCCTTTGCACAAAGGAATGGTCCTGTGCTAAACCTTACAGTCGTTACATTTGTGCCTTTTGTTGCAGCCACTGTATCAACCCATTTGTTGGGGGTCTTCCTCTTTTTCATTGACCCTCCATTTTGCCAAGCATGATATAATTTTCCAGGGACTAAACCCTCCTGACAACATTTCCAAAGAATGAGAAATGGAGTCTTGCCATTCTGGCTTCTAAGGAGAATTCTGGCTATACTTGTTCCAAGACAGATTTGTTTGTTCATCTGACAGCCCATGGAGTTTCAATATTCTTCATCAACACCATAATTCAACTGTATCGATTCTTCTGCATTCTTCCTTTGTCCAACTTTCACATTCATATGAAGCAACTGAAAATACCATAACTTGGGTCAGGCTTACCTTAGTCCTCATTTGACATCTTTGCTCTTTAACACTTTACAGAGGTCTTTTGCAGCAAATTTGCCTAATACATTTTTTTTGATTTCTTCCCTGCTGCTTCTGTGAGTGTTGATTGTGAATCCAAGCAAAATGGTCTTGGACAACTTCAATCTTTTCTCCATTTACCATGATATTATTTATTGCTCTACTTGTGAAGCCTTTTCTTTTCTTCACATTGAAGTGCAATCCATACTGAAGACTAGTCTCTGATCTTCATCAGCAAGCATTTCAAATCTTTGCTTCCAATAAAGAAAGACTGTGTCATCTGCATGTTGCAGGTTGTTGATGAGTCTTCCTCCAATCCATATGCCATGTTCTTCCTTTTTGGATCATTTGCTCAGCATACAGATTGAATAAGTGTGGTGAAAGAATACAACCCTAGCACACACCTTCCCTAATTTTAAACCATTCATTATCCCCTTGTTCTGTTCTAACAACTGCCTCTTGGTCTACGTACAGTTTTCTCATGAGCACAATGAAGTGTTCTGGAATATCCATTCTTCACTGTTACCCATAGTTTGTTATGATCCACACAGTCAAATGCCCTTGCAGTGAAGAACAAACAGTTCTCTCAGGAACTCTCAGTTGTTTAGGCCTCCTCTCAGCCCTCCTGAGGACAGACTCCTCTTGACCCTACCTGGCACTGCCAGTTCTGCCACTGAGTTCCTCTGGGACTATTCTCAACCTTTAATCCATGTTTCAGCCCTTTAGGAGGTCCCTTGCCTTCTTTCTTCCTCTCTGCTTCTCTTTATGCTTCTATCTCAACAAACTCTGTGGGGCTAGCTGTTTAAATATACAATTCCTTGTCAATTTCAAAGCTTGGCACTCTCACCAGGGTCATGAATTGACCAATTCTTTCTTAGATCCTTCTTTTTTTTGTAGCAGGTTACAACTCACCTCATTTGCATAGTCTATTTACTAATCCCTGCATGGTAGATACCAATCACAGTGTAGGCTGTAGCCAGACAAAAAGTAGAAAACCAGGTTATTTACAGCGTACCCAGGAAATGATAACCAACCTGGACAGAAGTAGGTCAGAGGTAACTCCTCAGGGCTTAGAAGAACCAAACCAAAAGGACACATAAAAAGGACTTATTTCATTACAGTTAAATACCATGGTTCTGACTCATAGTGACCCCTATATAGGGTTTCTGAGGCTGTAAATCTTCGTGGGAGCAGAAAGCCTCATCGTTCACCTGAGGAGCAACTGGTGTATATGAACTGCTCAAATCACTCACCTTGTGGTTCACACGCAGTCCAGTGTTTATCCTACAGAGCCACCACTCTCCCCAGTGTCATGAGGTGGTGGTGGCAGTGGGCCGTGGAATCGATGACAACTTAGAGTAACTTTTTTTAGTGTTTTATTGTGAATTATATGATAGTTTACATGGGAGAACATTAGTTTTACATTCATTCTATCATACATCGTATCATTGCCATGGTTACAATCCCCTCCATGCATCATCAACCAACCAAAGAGTATCTAT
>NW_006408552.1:368137-379686 GCF_000296735.1 Chrysochloris asiatica | reverse complement strand
GCCACTTCATTGTTGTTTTTCCCTCACTTCCCCTAATCGATGACGAGCGTGGTCACCAATCAGAGCGTGTATTCCCATTGAATCTTAGTCTAGGAAGGGGGTTTGCACTGAGGGGATCCGATCACTTGCTTTGATGTTTCCTGGGCAAGCAACTTGTTTGTTCTTGTAGTAACAGTCTGTCTGCCCTTAGAGTAACCTTTTATAGGGTTTCCAAGACTAAATCGTTGTGGAGGCAGAAAGCCTTGTCTTTCTCCAGTAGAGTATCTAGTGGATTTGAACTGCTGCCCAGCACATAACCCACTATGCTACCAACCTCCTTAATTTCATGAGATCATTGTTATGTGCCTTTGAGTCGATTCTGACTTATGGCGACCTTATATAGGGTTTCCAAGAAGTGACTGGTGGACAAGTTTGAACTGCTGATCTTGTGGCTAACAGTCCAGTGCTTATCCAACAACACCACATCAGGACTCCTCATTTCTTGAGGTAGTAGTGACAGATTTCCACAAGCTGGATAGCTTAAAACACAGAAATCTACTGTATCTCGGTTATGGAGTTCAGAAGTTCAAAACCAAGATGTTAATAGAGTCATACTCTTTCTAAGACTCTGTTGTTTAATTGTTATTGAGGTGGTTCCAATATACCTATTCTGTATAGGGTTTCCAAGAAGCAGCTGATGAGCTTGAACCGCCAACCTTTCAGATCAAACTGACTTTGCAGTCCAGCACATAAACCCACAGCACCACCCCAGGACCCCCAAAGGCTCTAGGAGAGATTTTTTCCTTGTCTCTTCCAACTCCTGGTGCTCCAGGACTTCCATAACTTTGGGCTGCATGATTCCAATTTCAGCCTCCATGTTCCCATTGCCTTTGTCCTGTTTGTGTCTCAAATCTCCTGCCTTTCATTTATAAGGGCACTTGTCATCGGATGTACAGTTCTACTAAACCCAGGATGATCTCATCTTGAGGTCCTTAACTTAATTATATTTGCAAAGCCCCTTTTCTAAGTAATAACACTCGCAGGTTTCCAAGGGATTAGGACATATCCTATCTTTTGGGGCCACAGTTCAACCCACTGCACTAGGGTTCAGGTAGGATATGTAGGTCTGCAGATCCTCGGTAAGCTCACTGTGTGTGCAGGTGACTCAGCTGGATGGTCTTGGTGAAGCTCTCTTGTGTCTGGGAGTCATCTGGCTGTAGGTTCACTAAAGATGGCACCATTGGCAAGAATCAGAACAGAGAGATTAAAACAGAGAGCACACTGTGCTGAGACTGGCTGGAAAATTCCACTTTAGGAGCAAAACAACCACAAAAGAACACTTGCTTACAATCTAGAAATATATCACAAAGCCCAATCTTAAACACCTCCCTTTTCAACTGTTTTTACTTGCTTTGTTTTTGGAACCTTCACAAACAATGTAACTGCAAACTCGTTTGACTCCCAGTGAGGCCCCCGTAAATGCCCCTTAGAGAGAAAGAGAACAGGAAATAACCAGCCTGGACGTAGCCTGAACGTGAGTGACTCCATCTTGAAGCCAAGGCTGCTCATTAACTACCTTGGTCCATGCCCAGAAGGGGAGGAGAGTTCTACCAGCACCCACTGAATATGCAAGAACCTGCCTCCTGAGACGCCTTTAACCGTCTTGCTCCAAGCTCACTCCCTTAAAACAGTTCTTTTAAAGTGATTTGGCTGCAAATAGTCAACGATGCTTGTTTGACCGGGAATAACTCTGTGTCATTTTGACCTGAGTGTCGGCGACTAACCCCGTGAGCTTGGTAACAACGTGGCTTTTTCCTTTATGCATCCCTTCCATTAGCAGGCTCGCTGGTGCACGCTCTCACGATAATAGAGGAACAAGAGAGCCAGGCTCAATGCACAAGCTCTTTTTAAAACTGACCAAATCAAGTTACATGAATGAGCTCCTTGTTAAGGAATGGGGTAGAATGTTCTTTCCGGAGCTCTATTTATGTGAATGGAGTCCTGGTGAAGCGCTGTGGGTTAATGTGCTGGACTGCAAAGTCGGCGGTTCAAGGTCACCAGATGCTCCTAGGAAACCCTATACAGGGTCTCTGTAGGTCAGAATTGACTCAATGGCACTTAACAACAATGACAATTTATTTGTACCTTAGAACATCTTACTTTATCCATCATATCTCTTAATGTCCCATTAGTTTTTTCCATCTTTTTCTCCTCTCTGTGTCTCTGTGCTGATTCTAGGCAATGTTCAGATTTTTTTTTTTAATTCCACCCCACCATCTCCTCATTTAGCTATGTCTCATCTGCTGCCTAACTCATTCATTGTGCCTCTCATTTCTTTAATATTTTTCATTCCTCAAAATGATGTCTGATCAATTTGATGTGGTCTCTTGTTCATTACTAATTCTTCCAGCTTCTATATTATTCCTTTAAACATTTGAAACACACTTATCTTATATTTTGTATCTTGTAGCTTGTATATTTTCAAGTGTTTGCCAGTTTGACTTTAAGTTTGTTTTTTATTTTCTCGTGTCCTTTCTGATGCGTCTTTAGGAGTTCATCTTCTTGGGAACTTTATCCATGGGAATTTTGAGTGCCTACTGCCAGTGATTTTTATTTGCTCTGCCATATGTCTGAGGTATGCAGAAATGTCTTCTCCCTATAGAGTACACTTCTCCTCTGATTTTCCTATCGTGCCATATTTTGAGGATCCTAGAGATGAGGCTTTCTGCTCCCATAAAGATTTGCAGCCTCAGAAACGCTATACAAGGTCTCTATGAGTCGGAACCGACTCCACAGCATACCACCACCACCAACAACAACAACATTTAAATTGTGGTGTTGGAGAAAAATATTAAAAGTACCATTAAAAGTTTGTCAGAAGAACAAACAAATCTGTTTTGGAAGAAGTGCAGTCAGAATGTGCCCTAGAAGCCAGGCTGATGAGATTTCATCTCTCATACTTCATACATGTTATCAGGAGGGACCAGTTCCTGAAGAAGGACATTAAGGGTCAACAAAAAAATAGGAAGACCCCAATGAGATGCAAGACCCCCAGTAGCAGCAACAATGGGCTCAAGCTGAACAACAATTGTGAGGATGGCATAGGACCAGGCAGTGTTTTGTTCTGTTGCGCTTAGGGTCAATGTGAGTCAGAATTGACTTGATGGCACCTAACAACATTTTTACTTGGGTGATCTTTTATCTGTCTCACAACTTTTAATAACCAGACTTTATTGCCTACCTTTTGGTGTGCAGAAAGTAAAATCTAAGTGCCCAGTCACTGGTCTTTCAACTGGAATATCTTCACTGTGGAGGGTACATGAACAATTTCTATGTTTATGTAGAAAGAGATCATTTTAAAGAAAAGTTTCCAGATTCTCAACTTCCATCTATAACTTTTGTTAAAATTGATCTGCTCATGTCTATCATGTGGGGTGTCTTTTCTACCCTGATAATGGTGAAGATGATTTGGGATTAGGCTGGTGGGCCCCCAATGGGCCTGACTGGGGGCCACCATGGCACGGGAGTGCTGGACCTGGGGCCCCATCTTGCATCTGGGAGCTATCTAGGGTCTGTGGTTGTGCTGCTGGTTCAGGACCCCGCATTCTGTTGTCATGAAGATGGTTAGTACAGACTATGTAAGGCAGATGAACTCATTTCTCAGAGCTCCCTTTGTGGTGGTTCTGCCAGCTCGAAACCATCCAGTAATCCATCCCTGCAATGAGGCGATCTATTCCTCTCCCATACATGCCCTACTGGGTGCCTCTGGGTGCTCATGGAGCTGGTTGATGGGAATGGAGTGTCTGGTGCCTGGGACCAGGTTATGAAGAGGACTACAATATAATAAAAACTAAACTCTGTGCTGCACATCGATCGTGACTCATAACAACCCTCTAGGGCTGAATAGAACAACCCCACAGAGTACAGCTCCGAAGCGTACTGCTATCGCTTTCTCCCAGGAGTGGCTGCTGGGTTTGAACTGCCTCTTTTGGTTAGCAGGTAAGTGTTTTCACAACGCCATTGGGGCTTCTGAGTCAGGTAAAACAAAACAAAACAAAACAAAACAAAACCCCACTGTTATCAAGTTGATTACTACTCATAGCAATGCTATAGGACAGAGCAGAGCTGCTCCACAGGGTTTTTTGGGCTGTAAATCTTTATAAAAGGAGCTCTGGTAGCATAGTGGTTATGAAACGGGCTGCTAACCTCAAGGTCGGCAGTTCGAAACTACCAGCTGTTCTGCGAGAGAAAGATGAGGCTTTCTGCTCCCGTAAAGATTTGCAGCTTCGGAAACCCTGCGCAGGGTCACTATGAGTCAAAACCAACTCCACGGTACTTAACAACAACAAGTTCTTTATAGAAGTAGTCGGTCTCCTCTTTCTCCTTTGGAGTGGCTAGAGGGCTCGAACTGCCAACCTTCCAGTTAACAGCCCAATGTTTAACCTACACATGTGAACGCTCCAAACCAGGCAGACAAGGAAGGTCCACCCACTTTTAACCACCACCTGAGAAGTTTGCCAACAGATGGGCTGTTGTTGACAGTAGAAGTCATGAGTGAGTATGTGGCATTTTTCTGTCTTTATTCTTTCATTTTCTTCTATATATGAAATATGTTGTTGTTTTTGTTGTTAAGTGCCATCGAGTTGGTTCTGACTAATAGCAACCCTATGTAGGGTTTCCAAGGAGCAGCTGGTGGGTTTGAACTGCCGACCTTGTGGTTCACAGTGCAGTGCTGATCCTACAGCACCACACCAAGAGTCTAAGCTAGTAGATAACCACCCTTCACTGTCAAATCAGAGGGCAGAAGCAAAAAATGTTAGCTTTGGTTTTGAGATCCTCATCAGCTTTACCCATCAAAGTCCTGGTGGAGGCGTTAGGCCCTCTCACACTGGGTTCCCTCCTCCCTCTCTGGTGCAGCTGATGGGTTTCCTTAGATGATAGTTGGGAAGTTTGCTTTCTCTTGTCATTGTGTTCATGTGGGAAGCAATTACTTGTGTTTGTTTTTCTCTCTATAGCATTCTCTCTATTGCTTCAGGAACTCCAATTACTGGCCCAGCCTCTGTGCGGAAACAGATCTTATTACAGTGTCCCGACAAGTAGTTTGAAATTTGGATTAAATGGCCCTTTATTTTTTCATACTGATAAATTCTTGTTCCAGAATCTTCCCATGTTTGGTACTAAATGGATTGCCACTGTGGGCAGATCCAATTTTTCACCAGCACCATGGTCTGGCTAATGAAAACTATATTAATAGATTTAACTGATCTCCATTTACCATTGTGCCCTTAGTGTTTGCCAGCAGCCTTCCCTAACCCTATCTCTCTCTTTCTTTACCAGATGACGGTTTTGCAACTTCTCTCCTCTTCAAATCAATCCTTCTTTCTATGACCTCATTCTCAGCTTATTTTTCCTACTTCACACAAAAAAGGAAGCAACCAGAATAAAACTTCCATGAGTTCCACTACTAATCCACAGTCTATCTATATGTGTTCTCATAAGTCCTGTCTTCCTTCCTTTACTAGGGCTTTTCATGCTGTTATCTAGACCAGGACTAGATGTAATCGATCCCATTTCCTCTTGTTTCTTCAAGATTTGTACTCCAGCAGCTGTCCTTCTCATTCATTGTTCCTCCCTTTTTTCTGGATCATTCTCTATGAGCATATTTGTAAGGCCCTAACTGATTTTGCCTAGCTACTTGACCAAACTTTAGTCAGGCTTCAAGAAGCATTTTTGATAGAAGGCCTCAGTTTTTAGTTCCCTCCAGAGACAAGGACAATCTCCATTCTGTACATTAGCCTGAACACGTCCTCCTGTTCCAGGAACGTGCTAAATCAGCTCATGTTGCCTTAGAATATCCTTTCACCCCTAGCAACAGCGAGCCATAGATAAGTAATAGACAGAACAACCCAAGGCCAGATGACAGATGTTTTTCTTTGCCCTAGCCTAAGAAAGACCACCAGTACTGACCAATTAAACTGTAACATCCCATACTTTGCCAATTGTTAACCAATCAGAAACTGTATCTATGGTACTGTACAATTATGCCCCCTGAAACCCTATAAAAACTTGTGTGTATAGTGAGTCGGGGTCGCCCCCAGCTCCTGTTTTCAGGAGTCTGTGTGAGAGTGGACCCCAGCACATTAGCTAGGGTCGCCCTCAACTCCTGTTTTCAGGAGTCTATGTGAGAGTGGACCCCAGCGCGTTGGCAAATGTCACCTTTGTCAGTCTGTGAAGGTGGACCCCAGCACGTTGGTAAATAAACCTCTTGCTTTTGCATCGAACTCGAGTCCTGATGATCTTTTTGGGGTCTCCTACTTGATTAGGCCACTAGGGGGCCTAACATATTAATATAGTATCTCCCATCCTTAAAGTGTTTCCTTTTATTTCACATCCCTCTGATAATGGCCTATGGCCATTTAGTGAAGCCTTGACCTCAGCTTAAATCCAACCCTTTGGCATATATTCGGATATGTTAAAGCTTCTGTTTCCCATTCTGATAACCAACTTGCATCACCACCTGGCCCCTAGCAAAACCACACCCAGTGACTTGCTATTATCAACCCAAGCGGCTCAGCAAAACCAGACTCCCCAATATCAGCCCAGCACATGTAACTCCCCAAACTGAAAAGTCTGTGGGGGAGAGGGGTCTATTCCAAGGTTCCTGCTTTGGAGCCACCAATATTGTTTAAACTTTCTAATCCAGAACCTAGTCTTTCTCTTTCACCCTACCTGGATCCTCCTGTAATAACCCCCCCCCGCCCCTGCTTTCCACCCAAAACTCTCTGTTGGCCTGCTCCCTGGGAGCCTCAGCAGATAGAATAAGTTTAATCAAGTCACTGATCTCCTTAAAACCCTCAAATGACACAACAACCTCAAGATAGCCTGTACCGATAGGCCTCATGCTACTGACTACTGGCTCACCACCCTGGCTGTTCCCTCAAAGCACACCAGCATGCCTCAGAGCCTTTGAAAACACTAAGTCCTCTCTTAGGAATATTCTCCATCAACATGGCTTCCTTCAGGTCTTTGCTCAAATGTTACCTTGTCTGTGAGGCCTTCTATGACCCCATAGGCCCAACTGCCCCTACATGCTTCCTCTCTCATTATCCTGCTTTATTTCTCTCCCTAACATTGGTCGTCATAAGCAGATCTGTTGTATATTTCCTTGTTTGTCTGTGTATTATCTGCTTGTCTATATTGGAATATAGGATCCTTGAGGGCAGGGACTTTGTTTTGATCACTGCTGTCCTGGTGTGGTGCTGTAGAATAAAGCATTGGACCACAAGGTCAGTGGTTCAAACTCACCAGCTTCTCCTCAGAAATCCTATATAGGGTCTGCTATGAGTCAGTGTGGCACTGTAGGATAAGTACTTGACCTCAAGGTCACTTGTAACCACAAGGTTGGCGGTTCAAACCCACCAGCCACTCCTCACAGCTGACTTGGCAGCACTTAACAACAGTAACAATGCCTGGCATGTATAGTGGGTACTCAAACAAACAAAAAAAATTTTTAAGTATTTTTTTCTAATATTTATTTATAAATACAATTCTCTTTAAGTTATAAATGAGTAGGCTTCAAAAAGTTCATGGAAAGTGGCATTAAAAGACAATGGAATTTTTCCATGAATTTTTCAAGTTCCCTTGTATATATGCATTTTCTATGTCATAAAATTTTGGAGCTGGAACCCAAAGGCCAAGTTGTAGAATATGAAATGTTTAAGGATTTTATACTTGATAGGCCTTCTGAAGTTTTCTTATTTCCCCTAAGAATTGTAAATTTATTGCCTTATACTCCTGGTAAATGTCTTAAAATTCACTTCTGCCACTATATTATTTCCTGCAAGTTTCATCAGTCAGATTGCCATAATATCTTTTTTTTTTTTAATGTTTTATTATGAATTATGGGAGAACATTAGCTTTACATTCATCCTATCTTATATCCTTTCATTGCCATGGTTACAATCCCCTCCATGCAGCATCAAACAACCAAAGGGTACATCCCGCAAGCCTGCCCCTGGTCATCAGTACACAGCCCCTCTCCCTCTCTATGTCCAGAGTTCCCAGCCTCTCCATCTCTCCATGTCATCATCTGTGCCTCCACCTCTGGCGTCACTGTCTCTCAGGGTAGGGTCCTGCACTCCGCTCTTCTCCCTTGATGATCCCAGGGACCTCTGCTCCTGGACTGCAAAATCAATCGCTCCCCTCCTTTTGCTACAAAACATCTACCTTTACATTTCCAACCTTCACAGTCAGTCCTGATAACAATTATTCACTATTGTACCACAAGAGTCCTATCCCCATCTCCTTTCATCAGTCCTTCCCAGACAAATTGTATACTACTCAGTCGAGATTCTACCTTCCTCTGTGCCCTCTGTGTAAGCCAGTCACTTCTTGCCTTTGTAGCCCGCCCCCCCCTGCCATTTTGGGTAGCCAATGTCCAAGTTGCCCATCCTTGTCTACCCTGTATATCGAGGGGGTAGGAATGATTTGTTCCCTTTTTTGAACTACTGCATCCATAGGTGTAGGTCAAGTTCATCAAATTGTATCCAATTACTCTTTTTTTCCTCTTCTTTCTTCTTCTGGTTGAGCTCTGATCATCCAGCCATTGAAGCCAGGTCAAGTGGGTATTATCTGCAAGTGTGGGTGTTCTTGTGCCCTCTCTTCTTATCAGCTGGACACTTCATTCTCCACCCTAGTCCTCTGTGGCTATGTCACTGATTCTGGGCCCAGGAGCCCCCAGGTCTTGTCAAACTGCTAGCCAACCAGGCCTCCACCCGGGTTCACAGGAGTCTATTGAATGTGGTTGGACTGGCTTTTCTTTCTTGATGGTCCTGAGATCATCGTCTGTTCCTGTTTCTGAGATGGCTCCTTTTAAGCCTGTTAAGTGCTGTTGAGTCAGTTCCAACTCATAGCAACCCTGTGTAGGGTTTCCAAGGAGTGACTGGTGGATTTGAACCACAAATCTGTGGTTCAAATGGACCTTGTGGTCCAGTGCCAAGCCTACAATCCCATACCAGGACTAACCAGTCCCTACATTAGGCTTCCATACACCCTATTTACATGTTCCCACCAGTCATTTGGTGGGAGTTACAAAGACTACTGTTGTTAAGTACCGTGGAGTCAATTCCGACTCATAGTGACCCTGTACAAGGTTTCCAAGGCTGCAAATCTTTATGGGAGCAGAAAGCCTCATCTTTCTCCCTCAGAATAGCTGGTAGTTTTGAACTGCCTTCCTTGAGGTTAGCAGCCCGATTCGTAACCACTACGCTACCGGAGCTCTACTATTGTAGATCATCCATAATTCAATGTACTACATTATAGATTCAATTAACATTTACTGAATCCTTTGTATGTTGTTGTTAAGTTCCTCTAAGTTGGTATCGACTCATAATGACCCTGTATAGTGTTTCTGAGGCTGTAAATCTATGGGAACAGAAAGCCTTATTTTTCGCCCACAGAGACTGATGGGTTTGAACCACCAACCTAGAGGTTAGTGGCCCAGCGCTTAGCCTACAGCACCACCAGGGCTGCTGCTTTTATATAATATATAAAAGTATGCGCTAATGATGAAATAAAATATTTTTAGTTTTGTTTTATTATTTACCTTTTCCATATTCCCCCCCTCTTCTTTCCTGCCTGTTGTCCAATGTTTCCCTTTCCCCTCGTGAAGTACAGGAAAAGACCTCGGGATTCCTCTGCCTCTACTCTTTTGGCCTCCTTCACTCCTAGCCTCAGCCTTTCTCTCTTCTGTGCCAGCCAGAGCTCTTCTTCCTTCCCTGAGTATACTTTCTCTTGAACCTCAAAGCTCACTTTCCTTTTCTCCTGTCTTTCTCCTGTTGAGTTCTTTGGCTGGAATTCTAGCAACCATATTGGACCATGACACTTAACAACACAACTGGATTTTATAAAATCACTGGGACTGGGAATTCTGAAATAGTAAATGTTAGTCATTATTTTTGTACTTTCTTTCCTTTCAGCAGGCTTCTGTCATTCTCTCACTGTACCTGTTCTTTGACCCCATTGAACTCTTGTCCCTTGATACTCTATTTTCTTTCAGGTTATCCAAGCCTGTTCTTGACTCCTTTACTTTCCAATCATGCTCTCTCACTAGCTCTGTGACCTCTGAGGGTCCCTTCTGCTCCCCCGTCCTTCTGCCACAGTAAGCTGACAAATCTCCAATTCTGGATGTGTACTGTAATAGGAAATGCTATTTGCCTATCAAACACTAGTTCACTTCTTACTTAGTCACAGAATCTTGACTTGATTTGGAGTGACGGTGTGCTCAACTGAAGACTAGTTTTCCAACCTTTCTTACAAATACATGTGGGGATTATTGTTGTTGTTGTTGTTGTTATTGTTAGGTGCCATCATTGAGTCAGTACCGACTCATTGCAACCTTATGCACAGCAGAACGAAACACTGCCCGATCCTGGGCCAACCTCACTACTGTTGTCACGATTGAGTCCATCGATTCTGCCACTTGGCCAATCCATTTCATTGGGACGAGTGGTGGGTGGAGATTATTGATTCTGACTAAATAATAGCCAAGAAGATATAAGCAAAAATTGTGGGTGGGACATTCAGGACTTTCAGAAAGGATATGTGCTTGACTTGCATTACCTCACTTAAACATCTCAACAACCCTATAATGTAAATGATACACATTTTGAAGATGTTCTGGTGTGGCACTGTGGGTTAATGCGCTGGATTGCAAAGTCTGCTTGAACCACAAGGTTAGCGATTCAAGCTCACCAGCTGTTCCTTAGAAACTCTATACAGGGTCACTATGAGCCACTATGGGTTAGAACCAACTTGATGGCACTTAACAACAAATATTCATTTTGAAGAATGAAATGAGAACCAGAATGCCTAAAGTGATTTCCTAAGGTCACACAGGAAAGGCTATAATTGTTGTTGTTATGTGCTGTTGACTCACAGTGACCCTGTATAGGGTTTTGAAGGAGCAGCTGGTAAATTTGCACTACTGAACTTGTGTTTCAAACCAATCTTGCAGTCCAGTGTATGATCCCCCAGTACCACACCAGGACTTACCAAAGACTTGCTTTGGGGAACTTTAATTTTTTTCTTAGGGCCTATATGTAAAGACAACAAAGTTGAGAGTCTTACTAGACCAGTCTGTCCTCTCCTTTGCACAAGTGAAACTCTAAAATTCCTATTTCCGAAAAAACTCTGGAACAGTTGACCTAACCCAGTAGGAAGAATATGGGCATTGGAGTCACAAAGAACTGCCTTCCCAGCGTCCTTCCAGGACTCAGATGTCAGTGCTTCCCCTGGACTCCTTATTGTTCACCCTCCCACCCAAAACAACGATGTGCCACAGATGATCCAGAGGTGAAGGAGAAGCAGCAGAAAAGAAAGACATGGTTAGAGATTGTTGTTGTTGTCAGGTGCCCTTGAGTTGGAACTGACTCATAGCGACCCCAGGCACAGCAGAACGAAACAATGTCCGATCCTGGGCCAACCTCACTACCGCTGCCACACTTGAGTCCATCAACGATGCCACCTGGCCAATCCATCTCGTTGGGGGTCTTCCTCTTTTTCTCTGACCC
>NW_006408552.1:352872-364032 GCF_000296735.1 Chrysochloris asiatica | reverse complement strand
GAAGTGAGAGAAGAGAAAGAAGGGCAATCATTCCTCAAACACCACCAGGGGGAAGCCCTCTTCTTCATCTCTGTGCTGGGACTCTTCTCTCAGCTCGGGCGCATCTCTGACATCTTCCAGGAGTTGCTCGAGGTCCAGGTCACTGGAAACTTCTTCTTCAGCAGGGACAGATTCAGACTCACGCTGCGGTGGTTCCTGGGGCCCAGGCCCACTCTGAGTGGGGGAGGTCAGACCCTCTGGCATCATTCTGACTTCTCTTCCTGTAGACAACTTGCTTATCAAAGATCTGCTTTGAGGAGCTTTAAATTTTTTCTTAGGGCCTATATGAAAAGGCAACAAAGTTGAGAGTCTTATTAATATGTCGAGAACTGGCCTTGACAGGAGAGTTTGGTTCACGAAGTAGGGAGATCTGGCGGCGACAGCAACAAATAAAGAATGTACACAAAGACACAATAAGAGAGACAAGAAGACACCCTGAAACCAGAGTGGATGTGACATTGGTGGGCAGACCCTGGACTACCGGCATCGTGGCCCCTGCAGGCAGTAAAGCACTGCCCTGCAAACCTTAACGCATGCCTTGCCAGCTGTAATGGCTCACATGCCAGTCGTAACGCATGTGGGCTTCAGTCTGCGCCTCTGTTTTATTTCGGGGAGGAGCTTTACACAAAGGAAGGTGGGGTTTATTAAGCCGGGATACAGAAGTGAAATGTGATTACTCGTTCAACACAGAACACAATGATTTACAGAAATCAAATTCTAGAACATACATCACAAATTGTCTTGATAATCTAACATCCTTAATTTTCCAGAAATTCAAGCAAATTATTTTATGGTACTTTTCAGGTTCGAATCCCAGGGCAGCAACTCGGTTTCTCCAGGCTAATTAACATACCTATAGCACCTAATCTGGAATGGGGGAAGGTGAAAAGGATTGAAAGGAATCCCGCTGTGTCGGCTGCCAGGGCCAGGTCTGCAGGAGGAAGCGAGGCGCCTAGGTGAATGGGCTGCACCTGGAAGCTATCCAGGAAGGCTGACGCTATTGTTCTTTAGATAAAGCCCTGGAAACTTGTCTTGAGAGCTTCTTAGCAAACTTGTTTTTGGAGCTTTTTACAGTCTCAGCTTTAGGAGCTTAATATTTGTCCATGGGTATCAAGGCCTATGTAGTAAGTTAATATCAAACATAACTAAATAATTTGATAAAGAACAGTTTGGATGAGTTTGCCCAGTGGCCAGAGTCTGTTCCTCAGAGAGATTTGTTCTTAGAACCTTACACACTGCTAACACAGTGAAGACATTGAGAGAGGCACATTAAGAAACCATTTTCTTAGAGGCTGCAATTACAGGGGTTCGAAGCATAGAGTGAATTAAGAAAACTAAAGAGAATTATACAGAGCTAGCCCCACAGTGAGTTTGTAACAGCCAATGACCCAGGACATCCGGAGGTTACTTCCTTGAGCCCACAGGGTCTCTGGCCAGCAGGTCGGAGCGCAGCCATGTGCTGGAATTTTCGTCCATGACATTGGTCCTAAGCACCCCACTACCTGCGGTCTGTAACATTATTAGATCAGTCTGTCCTCTCCTTTGCACAAGTGAAACTCCAAAATTCCTATTTCCAAGAAATCTCTGGAAAAGCTGACCTAACCCAGTAGAACAAATATGGGCGTTGAAGTCAGAAAGATCTGGATTCTAGCCATGGCTAAGCCATAAATTTGAAGGGGTCTTGAACAAACTTTAGACCCTTTGAGTTTCAATTTCCTTATCTTTAAAATGACAGATACCCAGCCAGAAATAGTGAAAGAACAGTTATCTGTGCCTGGATTTAGCCAAATAAATAATTATTACGTTTATGGTATGTTCTGTGTACTCTAATTAGAGATACTTTAAAATTTTTGTTCTTTCTTTAAAGAAACATTTTTAAATGTCTAAGTTACACGAACCTTGTTTTCCCATCATTTACCCAAGGCCTGAGCCTTACCTGGCTTGTGATGATCTGAATTCTCTGGGCCTTCTTTCATTGCTGTTCTGGGCACAGGAGGGACTGTGGGTTCATCTCCCAGTGATCTCTTAGTCTTTTTTGGCACGGTCCCATCTCGTCCATCTACTAGGCCTGTATCACCAGCCCCTGACCCCAGCCATGGAGGAAATGTGTTGGAAAGGGTCTATGGATTCCCTGCGGCTAGTCTCTGCCCTCTCCCGCATCATCTTCTCACTCTAGCAAGCTCTCTCATCCCTTCCTCTTTCCCAATCATGTTTTTTTCCCCTGGATTGTTCTCTCTTTATAGTTCATCACAGAGGCTACCTGCTCCAGGTTTTGCTACACTGCTGGCCAACCAGGTCTCCAGACAGGTTCACAGGAGTCTATTGAACATTGTAGGGCTTAGCTTGTGGCTTCATTGCTGTTTTTCCCTCACTTCCCCTTATCGGTGACGAACATGGTCACCAATCAGAGTGCATGTCTGCTTGTGTATTACCATTGAGTTTTAGTCTTGGAAGGGGGTTTGCCCTGAGGGGACCCGACCACTTGCCATGATGTCTCCTGGGCAAGCTACTTGCTTGTTCTTGTAGTAATCAGTCAGACTGCAGTTATTGTTTTGTATTTTTCCTGTCAGTCTTTCTTTCAAGAAGTATCTTCTGTTCTTCTAGTTGCTCCAGGCTGGTCTGCTTGTCCTTTCAAGTGGAAATTTCCCACCTCAGAAGATTCTGGGTGAAGTTCAGGATTCCACCCATGGTCTTATGTAATGCAGAGGCTCCACAGGAAGTCTCCTTCACTGGGAAAAAATATTTGTTAAATGAAGTAATGAAGTACTTGGAGTCTCTAAGAAGCTCTACCTTGGTTGTGATGGGTAGATCTCCAATCCATGATTCCTGTCTAGGCTTTGAAATTCCTAAATATGTTGTTCTTTTATATGACTATAAGTCAGATTAACCATTTATTGTATGCTGTTTAATAGACATACTAAATTCCTTCATTTTATCATGTGATGCAATTGATCATTTAAATAGCTTATGTGACATAGCAACATATTCTCACAATTTATAGCCTCACAAATTCCGTACAAGGTTGCTATGAGTTGGGACCAATTCCACAGCACTTAATTAAAAACAACAACAAAGTTAAAATACAATAGATTGGTAAATTCTATGGACAGCACAGCAATTAGTTCAATATTTTATTGCACATTTAATTTGAAAATGTTGCAAGAGATTAGTATGCAGCACACTTTCTACATTAAAGTACTTGAAACTTAAACTATATTGTAACAGACTATAATTTTCCCTTCTAAAAATGTTATGTTGCAATCTTGGAATAACAGTGCTCTGTGGTAGATACATGGACAGAAACATGGCTGAATGGGTATGGGAGAAGAGTGGGATAATACTGATAAATATATAAGTGGGAAAGAGATAGCTGCACATTGCAAACACAATACAAGTGTGGTGGAGCATACTTTGGGCAAAAAGATGAAATCTTCTTAGGTATTATCTAACATCTTAAAGCAATGAGTTCCTGGGCCTGGGGTCTCAGGACCATAGTATCAGGGGACACCATGGTCAACTGACACAACATAGTCCACAAAGACAATGTTGTACATCCTACTTCAATGAGTAGTGACTTAAAGATCATGAGCAGACATCTAAGGTGCAGCTATGTATTGGTCTTTCCATGTGGGGAAGAAAGAAGAGTGGTAAAAATTGAAGAGGCTTGGAATCAACTAGTCCAATGGACTAATGCAACATGTGAATATCAGTCTCCATGACCTTGAGACTAGAAGAACTAGATGGTGCCCAGCTACCATTACTGACTGCTCTGAAAAGGATCGCATTAAAAGGTCCTGGATAGAGTGGAAGAAAATGTAAAACAAAACTTAAAATTATTTTTAATAAAGATGATGTTTACTGGTCAGAAAGAGACTGAAGGAACCTGAGACTATGGCTCTTGAAAACCCTTCAGGTCTGGAAAGAAACTCACCCTCGTGGCCCAATTTCCAGCTAAGAAGTAGATAGGGACACAGGGGGAACAACAACACTAGTACGGTGTGCTTCAAAGTCATTCCAAATCAAAAGGGGGGCAACATTTACCTCAGGCTAAAGTTGAGAAGGGATGGAAGGTGGGTGGGATAGAAAGAGGAAGCACAGGGAGGAAGCGGGACAACTGTTGCTGCGTGGAGGGGATTATAATTATTGAGATAAAACAAAGTGTATGATTTATTGAATATAAAACGGATTCTTTTATCTGTAAACATTCACTCAATTCAGAATAAAAACACTTAAAAAAATTTTTTTTTGAAGTGTAGAGTAGTGGTTATGAATCAGGATGCAAACCTCAAGGTCAGCAGTTTGAAACTACCAGCTGCTCCGCGGGAGAAAGATGAGGCTTTCTGCTCCCATAAAGATTTACAGGCTCGGAAACCCTGTACAGGGGTCGCTATGGGTCAGAACCGACTCGACAGCACTTAACAACAACAACAACAACATAGTATTTTCAATGTTTTAAAACTGTTTTCTCAATGCAAAAACATTATTTCTGTCACAGTCATGCCTGCACAGCCTGGATTATGGGGACCATGTTCAGCAATGTCAGGAGTTGCCACAGGAGAAGCTCAATCTGAAGCAACAGAAAAGCAGAATGAGCCATCCTAGGTGCTCTCTTAAACATGTCTCTCAGGAAAATTCCCTTTTACTGGCATAATTAAAATATAACATATTGGCTCACGTTTATTAATAGCATAATGATTGTTGGATGCAGCAGATTCAACAAATTCAGTCAGATTTACTTTTAAGTGTTTCTTTTCACTTTGTCATCAGTTACATTTTTTTTTAATTGGTTGGTTTTAAATGGGGAAAAATTATAAATTACAGGGTAATCTCAAAAAAAATAGGAATACACCTTCACATCAACATAAAGAAGAAAATAAGAAAGATTTAGTAAATATTAACACAACAAAAAGAAAAATGAAAAGAGAATCCACAGATAAAATGAATTCAGTGCAGAAATTTATGGGGAACAAAGAAGCCAGTAGTATCATGAAAAAATGCCCGGAGCAAAATGACAGCAATCAACGGATACATTTCAATAATTACACTCATGCTAATGGATTAAGTGCACCAGTGAAGAGACAAAGAATAGCAGCATGGATCTTCAATATATTGTCTATAAGAGACATATCTTACACACAAAGACAGAAATAGACTAAAAAGCAAAGAATGAAAAAGTATATCAAGCAAATGGCAATAAAAAATGAGCGGGAGTGGCAATTTTAATTTCTGATAAAATAGACTTTAAAGCAAAAGCCAGCATAAGAGACAAAGCAGGACATTATGTCAAGATGAAGGGTCAATTGAACAAGAAGACATAACCATCATAGATATCTATGCCCACAGTAAAAGAGCCTCAAAATATATCAGTCAAACCCCAATACAACTAAAGAAAAAAAACAGACAACTTTACAATCAGAGTGGGAGATTGTGATATACCATTTTTGATGAACCAAGGCAGGAAAAGTAAACAACACAATCAACCAACTTGATTTCAAATACAGTACTGTGTAATAGCACAATATGCACTGCAGATGGAACATTCTCCAAAACAGCTCATGGGTTAGGCAAATCTCAATAAATCTAAAAGCATCAAAATACTACAAAACATCTTCTCAGATCACACACTATTAAAATTAGAAATCAACAATAGGAAGATCAAGGAAATAAATCAGATACATGGAAACTGATTAACACCCTGCCTAAAAGCTACTGGGTAACAGAACAAATAAAAACTTAAATTAAAAAGTTCCTTGAATCAAATGAGAATGACAACACAACATACCAAATCTTTGCTGTTGTTGTTAAGTTTTGTTAAGTTGTTGTTAAGTGCCTTCAAGTCCATTCCAATTGGCAGCAACCCTGTATATGGAGTTTCTGAGGAGCAGCTGGTGAGCTTGAACCACCAACCTTGCAGTTCAAACAGCTTTGCTGTCTGGCGCATTAACCCACAGCGCCACACCAGGACTCCACCAAAACCTTTGGGACACAGCCAAAGCAGAGGACAATTTATAGGAATAAATGCAGTTATCTAAAAAGAATAAAAAAATCAAAATCAACACCTTAGCCAAACATCAACAATTAGTTAAAAAAAAAAAAAAAAAAAAGAAAACCAGGATCTCAAAAGCACACGTCTGAACTCCAGTCACAGCAATTCATCTCGTATGCCGTCTTCTAAAAAAAAAAAAAAAAAAAAGCAGCAATGTGAGTCTACTGCCACCAGAAGAAAAGAAATAATAAAGGTTACAGCAGAAACTACTTATTACATATTATCTAGAACACAGAAAAACAATGGAAGGAATTAGCAAGACAAGAAGTTGGTGCTTTGAAAGGATTGATAAAACCAACAAATGATTGGCAAATCTAAAAATAAAAGAAAATACAAATAACACGAATAAGAAGTGATATGGGTGAAAGCACACTAAAACCAAAGGAAATAAAAAGGATAACAACAGAATGCTATGAACAGTTGTACTCCAACATATTTGAAAATCTAGGAGAAATAGACAAATTTCTAGAAACATATGACCTACCTAAACTAACACAGACAGAAGTAGAAAACTTGCACAGGCCAATAACAACAGAGTTCTGGTGTGGTGCTGTGGGTTAATGCACTAGGCTGCAAAGTCAGTTTGAACTGCAAGGTTGGCAGTTCAAGCTTACCTGAGTTGCTCCTCGGAAACCCTAAACCCTCCTCGCTATGTGTCGGAACTGACTTGATAGCACTTAACAACAATAACAAGAGAAGAAATGATCATTATAAAACTCTCAATTGAAAAAAGTCCAGATCCAGATTGCTTTACTGGTGAATTCTACCAAATATTCAGAGAAGAGCTGACACCAATTCGACTCAAACTATTCCAGAACATAGAAAAGGATGGAGAACTTCTAAATTCATTTTATTAGCAAACATAATTCTGGTAACAAATTAAGGAAAATGCATCACTGAAAAAGAAAATTATAGATCAATATCCCTTCATGAATATAGATGCAAAAGTTTTCACACACAAAAAATCCTAGCCAATAGAATGCAACTATATATATATATATAATGCATCACAATCTAGTGGGATTCATACCAGGTATGCAGGAATTGTTCAATATTAGAAAAACAATCAAGGTAATCCACCACATAAATAAAACAAAATGGGAAAAAAATCACGTGATCATATCAATTGATGCAGAAAAGACATTTGACAAAATCCAACACTCATTCCTGATAAAAACATTAAAAATAGGAATAAGAGGACAATGCCTCGACATCATTAAGGGAAAATATACAAAACCATCAGCCAACATCATTCTCAATGGTGAGAAACTGAAGCCATTCACCTTGTGAAAAGGAACCAGACAAGAATGCACTTTATTACCACTCCTATTCAATATTGTGCTGGAAGTTGTAGCTGGAGCTATACGGCAAGACGGGGAAAGTAAAGACATCTAAATTGGAGTCCAAATTGGTGTGGCGCTGTGGACTGCAAGGTTGGTTTGAACTGCAAGCTCAGCGGTTCAAGCGCACCAGCCACTTCTCGGAAACCCTACACAGGGGTGCTACGGGTCGGCAGAACCAACTCGTCGGCACTTAACAACAACAACAAATTGACAAAAAATAAACTCTCTCTATTTGTAGAGTCTATATTTAGAAAATCCCAAAGACTCAGCAAGAAAATTATTGGAACTCATTGATAGATTCGGCAAAATGGCAGAGTACAAGATCAACATACAAAAATCAGTTGGATTTCTTTACACCAATAAAGAGAGCTTTGAAAAGGAAATCAGGAAAGCAACACAATTTACATTAGCCACCTAAAAGATGAACTACTTGGGAATAAATCTAACCAGAGAAACAAAAGACCTATACAAAGGAAACTACAAAACTACACGAAACCAAAAGAGACCTGCAGAAATGGAAGGATACATCCTACTTATGGATAGGAAGACTTTACCCTGTGAAAATGTCAGCATCACTCAAAGCAATCTCTAGATACAATGCAATCTGAATCCAGATGCCAACACCATTCTTTAAAGAGATGGAAGAACTAATCACTAACTTTATATGGAGAGGAAAGAGACTCTGGATAAGCAAAACGTTATTTAAAAAGGTGAACAAAATTGAAGACATCTCACTTCCCAATCTCAAAACCTACTCCACAGCCGCAGTAGTCAAAACATCCTGGTAGCGTAGTGGTTACGAATCGGGCTGCGAACCTTAAGGTTAGCGGTTCGAAACTACCAGCCGCTCCGCGGGAGAAAGATGAGGCTCTCTACTCCCGTAAGGATTTACACCCTCGGAAACCCTGTACAGGGTCGCTATGGGTCGGAACCGACTCGACGGCACTTAACAACAACAACAACTGGTACAATGACAGGCACATAGATCAATGGAACACAATTGCAAACCGAAAAGTAAATCCATCCACTTACAGTCAATTGATCTTCGGCAAAGAGCCAAAATGTATTAAATGGGGAAGAAATAGTTTCTTCAACAAATGGTGCTGGCAAAACTGGAAATCTATTTTCAGGAAAATTAAACAAGACACATATCTCACACTGTATACAAAAATGAACTCAACATGGTTTAAAGACGTAGATGTAAAGCCTCAAACGATAAAGTTCATCAATGAAAAAATAAGGACAAACTTTGGGGCTGTGATACATGAAATAAATACTCTATCAAACATAACTGAAAACACATACACAGAAAAAAACACTGATGACTGGGACACCATAAAAATTAGACCCTTATCAAAGGATTTCACCAAATGAGTAAAAGAGAACCCACAAACTAGGAAACATGTTTAGTAATGATTTATCTATCAGACAAAGGTGATAGAACACTTCAACACCTCAACAAGAAGACAATCCAATTTAAAAGAAGACATTCAGGTGACCAACAAACATATGAAGAAATGCTCACGATCATTAGGCATTAGTGAAATGGAAATCCAAAAACTATTGACGGGCTAGAGGGTAGACACATGGGTGATGGGGCGGGCAATATGCAACTAGAAAGACTGGCAGAAGAAAGATGAAGGTAGAGGGAAACACAGGGTAGAATGCAAGAGTTAGTGAATAGAGGTTAATACTGTTAATCCGTGATACACAGAGGGGATTGCGATCATTGTAAGGAAGCAAAGTTTATGATTTATTGAATGTAAAACTGATGATCTGCTCTATAAATCTTCACTCAATTCATAATAAAAAGTTAAAGGAAATTTTTAATCTTGTTTTTATTTTTTTTATTTCAAAAGTTACAGTGTGGCACTGTAGGACAAGCAATCAACCTCAAGGTCTGTTTGACCCGCAAGGTCGGCAGTTCAAATTCACCAGCTGCTCCTCGGAAACCCTACACGGGGTTGCTATGGGTTGGAATCAACTCAATGGCATTTAACAAGGATGCAGATGTCTGTAAAGCAAAGTGAATGCATTTCAGACTTTCTCTCCATAGTCTCTACTGCCCTATTCATTTTTTTCCCCCCCTTAATTGTGAACTGAGTAATAGTTTACATGGGAGAACATCAGCTTTACACACATCGGTTCATTGCCATGATTAAAATCTCCTCCGTGCATCATCATTCAACAATATTTGCTTCCATTCCCTCTGTTTTTCTTTTTTGAGGGGAGGAGGGAGATCTACACAAAAACACTCAGGAATATATAATAATTTAAACAACAAAAGGGCACATTCTGTAAGCCTGCCTCCTGGCCGCCAGCATTCAGTCCTTCTTTTTCCATGAGCTACTCCCTCTCTCCATGTCCATATCTCTCCATGTCCTCATCTCTGCCTTCATCTCTGGTGTCGCTGCTTCGCTGGATAGGGTCTTGCATTCTGTTTGTGCTCTTCTCCCTTGATGGTCCTAGGGTCCTCTGTTTCTGGACTGTAAGATTAACTACTCTTCCATTTTTATTACAAAACTTCTACCCTTACAGCTGTGACAGTCACAATTAGTCATGATAACAATTACTAACTATTGAATCATAAGAATCTTATTCCCATCTCTTTTCACCAGACCCATTTAGACAAGATGAAAACTATTCATTGGGAACTCTATCTTCCCCCGCAGACTCTTAAACTAAACTCTGTCTTGAAAACTTGTAAGCCAGTCACTTGTGCCTTTATAGCCCCCTCATTTTAGCTAGTTACCTCCCTATTCATTTTATTAAATTGTCTTATTCCCTAGATTCAAGATTTTTTTTTTTCCTTTGTGTTTGTTGAGCACTCCATTGGAAGCTTAGAATTCAGCAACACATTGCAGGATCAGTTTATATCATATTATTCATGGTTTGTTGCGATACTTTTACCCCAAGCTTTATCTGTGAATTTGAGTGCCTATTTAGTAGCCAAACTCTTCCATTAATATCCTAACAAAGCAGGGTTGTCTGTGCTAGCAATCCTGTATCAGATACTTCACAAAATTTATTTAGAATGTCTTGCAATAAAGACATGATGTTGGTAGGTAAACATACCATTTGGATAATATCTCATAATTCTACAATAGAAAATTATTTGGGCATATTGTCTTATCAAAACTCATTCGCATGATTTCCACTTTTGTGTATTTCTTGAATAGTGGCAGACAGCTCCTTATGTAGTTATTAATACTTCTTTATTGCCTGGGCTTTAGGATTTGAACACTTAACAAGTAGAACACTCTTCAACATTTCCTTAAGGGTTCTAAAGCTTTAGCTTAACACGACCCAAACGACAGTTTGGAGTCCTGGTGTGGTGCTGCGGGTTAATGCTCTGGATTGAAAAGTTGGTTTGAACCACAAGGTTGGCAGTTCAGGCTCACCAGGCAGCCCTCAGAAACCCTATACAGGGTTGCTATGGGTTGGAACCAACTCAACGGCACATAACAACAACAATGACAATGACAGATTGATCCCATCTTTGGATGTTACTACCCTGGAGGGCTTTTTCGTCTACTCATATTAACACGTGCAATGGTGTTTTTTAAAGTCCAGTTTAAAAAAAAAAAAACCTGAAAATTTGCTCTTCACTATATACAATAGCAAAAAGATGGAGGCAGCCAAAGTGCCCATCAACTGAAGAATGGATAAACAAACTGTGGTACATACACACAATGGAATACTATGCTACCTTGAAGAACAACAAGGAAGCTG
>NW_006408552.1:346314-351312 GCF_000296735.1 Chrysochloris asiatica | reverse complement strand
GTAAAGGTAGACGTTTTATAGCAAGGAGGGGAGTGATTAACTTTTCAGTCTAGGAGTGGAGGTCCCTAGGACCATCAAGGGAAAAGAGTGGAGAGCGGGACCCTACCCAGAGAAGCAGTGATGCCTGAAGTGGAGGCAGAGATGATGATGTGGAGCGATGGAGCAGCTGGAGACTTTAGATCCAGAGAGGAAGAGCGACTGTGTGCTGAAGACCTGCGAGGTACGGGGGCAGGATTGCAGGGTATAACCTTTGGTTGGCTGATGATGCATGGAGGGGATTGTACCCATGGCAATGAGATAATATACAATAGAATGAATGTAAAATTAATGTTCTCCCATATAAACTATCACATAATTCACACTAAAACATTTAAGAAAAAAACAATTTGCTCTGCAATAGAACCACCTTTAAACAATAATTTTCTGCAGTTCTGTGAAGACTCCAGCCTTACTATCAGGAAATCCACTTCACCTGTGTCTTCAAAATAATGCGATTTTGCAGTTTTTAAATCTCTCAAATTATTCTGGATTTGCTTTGAAACTTAACTCTATTATGGAATCACATGTCACCATTGCTTTTTTGTGTTAAAGATGCTCAACTCTTATTGTAACAATAATACTTAATATTATCTCACACTAATTATGGTGGTTGTTGTGTATTGTGTAATTACTTAATCCCCACGTGCACACTGTTGCAGACAATACTACAGGAAATTTCAGTGAGAGTAGTAATACCACTCATTAGTTTTACTTCCTCCTGGCCCACAAATTTTTGCTGCTCTGGATTAAAAGAATTTGGTTGGTTGGTTATGTGCCGTGGAGTCACTTCTGATCTTTACGGGAGCAGAACGCCTCATCTTTTTCCCACGGAACAGCTGGTAGTTTCCAACTGCTGACCTTGTGGTTTGCAGCCCGATTCGTAATCACTACACTACCAGAGCTCCTTGGATTAAAGAATAGGTAGAAGTTAATGAAGAAGTTCAAAAGGTCAGCTGATTTTCAGCTTGATGTCCCCTAATCTTGCCAACAGCCAGGTTGTCACTGGATCAGCTGGCATCTGCTCTTAACCACATTTGAAGACTTCCTTAGTTAGTATGTCTTTCTGCCACAATGCTGATCCCATGATCACAGTCAGCCGCTTCACGATTCATGCTGGACAGTAGAAGGCTAGTTCCAGAGTCCCAGACAAACTGAAAGACATCCAAAGGCTATGCACCCATACAGGTAGTCCTCTAGACCCTCTCTCAGTTTTCCTTCGATTCTTATTCAGCCCTTGTGTATCTCAAGTTCCTGGTTCTATCATGCTCAGGTTCCTTATGAGCATAATTAAGTGCTCTGGAATACCCATTCTTTGCAATGTTATCCATAGCTTGTGATGTTCTACGCAGTCAAAAGCCTTTGCATAGTCAATAAAACACAAGTAAATGTCTTTTTGGTATTCTCTGTACAATATTATATTTATACATATTTGGTTGTTAAATTGGTTTTGACTCATAGTGACCCTGTATATGGTTCTACGGCTGCAAATCTTTATGGCAACAGAAAACCTCATCTTTCTCCTGTAGGGATGTTGTTGAACTCAACTGTTGACCTTGTAGTTAGCAGTCCACTGCTTATCCTACAGAGCCACAGTGTTTCCTTATAAATAAATAAACACACACACATATGAAGGAGGCCCCCAAAAATTTGTGGAAAAATTCTCTTACCTTTCAATTCCATTTTCCCACAAACTTTTTGAAGCCTCCTCACACATTTACATAGCAGAGATATATTTATATATGTGTGTGTGTGTTCTTTGTTGAAAACACAAACACGGTTTATTTTCCTTAATCTTTATTTTTCATATTAAGTTCACACCTCCAATTTATCTAGTACAACTCTATCGTATATGTCATAATACAACATAGACAATTCCCTTATGTATCAACATAAGGTTGCTTTCTGGTTCTGGATCACTAACGAAAAACACTGTCATAATTATCCTGGTATATGTGCACCTTCAAATTGCTACTTTTATTCTAGGATCAGAATTGCTGGTTCAAAGGACAGACATATATATGTTTTAAATATTCAGAGATATGACCAGATTACCTTCCTTTAAAAAGCACTCGAGCATTTCAAAATTTCACCAGTAAAATTTGAGAGTACCCTTTTCTCTAATTTTCAGTTGTCTGATTTCAAGTTCATTTGAGCATCTGTTTCTGTGTTGTTCATTTGGTGAACTGTTTATTCATTATTAATTGCCCATTTGTATGTGACCTTGTTTTCTAGTCAGTTAAAGAGTTCTTCGTTTGTTGTAAGGGTTGTGGTGGGAACCCTTTTTTCTTATTCCTGATGTTTCCTTCCAGAAGGAGAATCATTCGTGTATGTTCTGTCTGCTTTCCGATCCCTCGTTTACGCCGCTGCTCTAGCAGAGGGAGTAACTCTGATTTATGGATTGTCTTTAGGAAAGACTGAAGGTGTCCAGCCCGCTCCCTGTTTTTCCCTGTGCTTTCTAGAGGGGTGACCATCTATTGAGAGCATGTGCTCCGACTTTCTCAAAACCCAATGGATTATTGTGCTGTTAGTGAATTTTCACACAGCGAAATAAGTTCCCATTTCACTAGTGCTACACAAATAAGGAGCTCTGGTAGCGTAGTGGTTAATAATCAGACTGTGAACCGCAAGGTTAGCAGTTCGAAACTACCAGCTATTCCGTACGAGAAAGATGAGGCTTTCTGCTCCCATGAAGACCCTCTACAAGGTTGCTATGAGTCAGCACAGACTCCACGGCACATAACAACCACCACCACACAAATTGTTTAGAGACATTAGTGACATTTTCTACAATGTGTCAGCATCAGCATTTTTCATTCCACTCTGGTTTGTATACATATTTATTTTTGAGAATATATACAACAAAACACACACCATTTCAACAGCTTCCGCACATACAATTCTGTGACACTGATGACGTTCCTACAGCTCGCCATCCGTTCTCACCCTTTCTCTGAGTTGTTTTCCCCTCATTATGGGGTCCTGCTGTGGCACTGTGGGCTAACGCATTGGACCACAAGGTCAGTTTGAACCACAAGGTCAGATGTTCAAACTCACCAGCTGCTTCACAGAGTCGGAACTTACTCGACGGTACTTAACAACTACCCTCATTAATATAAATGCATTACCCTTAAGGTTCCTATCTAATCTTTCATGTTGCTGTTGTCAGTTTGATCCCATATGCTGTTGTTGTTATTAAGTGTCAGAGACTTGCTTCCATACGGATAGATCTTAAAAGAGCCGACCTTGCATTTAGCAGTCCAGTGCTTATACTACGGAGCCACATCAAGATTGCAGTGGTAATTGTACGCTGTCAAGTGGGTTCCAACTTATAGCGACCTTATATAGGGTTTCCAAGACTGTAAATCTTACTGGGGCAGAAAGTCTCATTTTTCTCCAGCGATCAAACTAGTGATCTTGAGGTTAGCAGGCCAACTCATAACCCACTTCACCACCCGCCTTGTAAGTATCCATAGTTGTTGTTTTTAAGTGGCATTGAGTCGCTTTCAACTCATAGCAACCCTGTGTAGGGTTTCCTAGTATATATAGTAAGATTTGCTTATTTCAAGTAACTTTCTTTCCCTACTTCCCAATGGAGAAATCAGGCTTTTAAATAATATCAATTTTTTTAGTTCTATATTTAGTCTTATTGTGGTTGTTTATGTTTACTTGAGTCTATCAACATCTGTTCAACACCTCTTGAACAGTACAGTGCTTCAGTATATGCTCACAGTTCTGAATTTTACCCTTATACCACACAAACCAGATTAATGCTGTCTAGAGTTCAGCTCTGGTAGCGTAGTGGTTATGAATTGGACTGCTAACCTCAAGGTCAGCAGTTCAAAACTACCAGCTGTTCCATGAGAGAAAGATGAGGCTTTCTGCTCCCATAATACAGCCTTGGAAACCCTGTACAGGGTTGCCATGAGTCGGAACCAACTCCACGGCACATCACCACCAACAGAGTTCAGTTGGACTGGTGTGGCACTGGACTTCAAACCACAAGGTCTGCAGTTCAAACTCACCAGCTGCTCCTTTGAAACCCTATACAATTTATATAGTATGTCACTGTGGATTAATGTGCTGGACTGCAAAGTCTCTTTAAACGACAACATCAGCAGTTCAAGCTCACCAGCTGCTCCTCTGAAACCCTAGACAGGGTCGCTATGGGTCGAAACCAACTTGACAACACTTAACAACAATAACAAATGAACAAACCACCACTTGTCTGTCAGTTTGTCATACTGTGGTGGCTTGTGTGTTGCTGCGATGCTGGACGCTATGCCACCAGGATTTTAAATACCAGTGAGGTTACCATGGACTTCTTGCGTGGTGCTGTAGGATCAGCACTGGACTTTGAAACACAGGGTCGCAGTTCAAACCTACCAACTGCTTCTCAGAAAACCCTATACACAGGGTTGCTATGAGTCAGAACCAACTCAGTGGCATATAACAATAAGGTCACCATGGTGGCAGGTTTTTCAGTGGAGCTTCCCCCCCCAAGACAGACTAGGAAGGAGAGACAGGCTGCTTTTGAAAGGTTAGTCACTGAAAACCTTATGAATAGCAGTGGAACATGGTCTGACTTAAGGAGCTCTGGTAGCGTAGTGGTTAGGAACTGGGCTGCTATCCTCAGGGTCAGCAGTTTGAAACTACCAGCCATTCTGCAGGAGGAAGATGAGGCTTTCTGCTCCTGTAAAGATTTATAGTCTTGGAAACCCTGTACAGGGTTGCTATGAGTCAGAACCAACTCCACAGCACATAACAACAACAAGAGAATGAACAGACAGCATAAAAAACACCAAAATACACACCCATCTAAGTATTAAGGTCACAGATAACCCCTGAAGATGCCCAAAAAACAGAAGCAGATGACCATATCTGTACATGTCCAGAAACGAGATAAAGTGACTGAGGCAAATGAGCTGGAAGTAGACTTACACTCCATACTGGATGATGGGC
>NW_006408552.1:342145-343119 GCF_000296735.1 Chrysochloris asiatica | reverse complement strand
AAAAAAGAAGCTATACAATTGAAAACATACTTGCATACAGCAACAAAGTTCTAAAAGACATGAAGTAAAAACTAAAAAAAAATGAAGAAAGAAACATATAATTCAATAATAAAAGCTATCTATATAGTCGATAACTAGAAAGACTATCCACAGGAAACAGAAGACTGTAACAATACAATCAAACACTAACCCTACCAGACATCAATAGAACGTTTCACTCAACAACAGCAGGATCCACATTCTTGTCATGTGCACATGGAACATTCTCAGGATCGAGCATATGTTAGGTCATAAAACAAGTCTAAGCGAATTTAAAAGCACTGAAATCATGCAAAATATGTTTTCTGGCCACAATGGAATAAAACTGGGAATCATTAATAAAAAGAAATTTTGGGAATTCATGACTACAAGGAAATTAAATACCAAACTCCTAAAAAACCAATGAGCCAAAGAAATCACTGTAGAAAATACTGTAAAGTGACTGAAAATAAAAGCATAACAAAACAAATCTTAAGGGATGCAACAAAAACAGTGAGTGCCTGGAGGGTAACTTATATTTGTAAAATGTATAATGGTTAAAAAAGAAGAAGAAAAAGTGAGGCATTAACACCAACTTGGTTGTTTTGTGCCGTCGGGTTGGTTCTGACTCATAGTGACCCTGTACAGGGTTTCAGAGGAACAGCTGGTGAGTTTGAACCCCCAGTCTTGTGGCTCACAATCCAGTGCTTATCTTACAGCGCCACACCAGGAGTTCATAACACTAACCTTATAGATATAAAAAAGATGACAATTGTTAAGAGGAGGCTTCAAAAAGTTTGTAGAAAAATGGAATTAAAAGATAGCGACCCACCCCCTCCATACACAGAGTAGACAGGGATGGGCAACCTGGACACTGGCTACCCAAAATGGGGGGGCTACAAAGGCAAGAAGTGACAGGCTTACAAGTTTTCAAGAGGGAGCCTAGATCCAGAGGA
>NW_006408552.1:335451-341655 GCF_000296735.1 Chrysochloris asiatica | reverse complement strand
AAAAAAAAAAAATCTCCTATCAGAAGAGCAGAATGCGGGACCCTATCCAGAGAAGCAATGACACCAGAGATGGAGGCAGAGACGATGATGTGGAGAGTTGGAGCAGCTGGAGACTCTGGACTGTGTGCTGATGGCTGGGGGTGGGGGTGGGGGAGGCTGGATTGTGGGGTGTACCCTCCAGTTGTTTGAATGGTTTTAGTTTCCTGAGTGCTTTGTGAACAACAACAACAAAAAGAAACACAGAAGGAATGGAAGCAAATGTTGAATGTTGATGCCTGGAGGGAATTGTAATCATTGCAGTGAAACAAAATACTATAGGATGATGTAAAGCTGATGTTCTCCCATGTAAACTATCACTCAATTTACAATAAAAACTTAAAAAAACTAAAGATAGCGACAAATTTCCATTAATTTTTGGAAGGCTCTTCAAACACCAACAAATTAGTGCTGTTGAGTCGACTCCGACCTATAGCAACCCTGTATAAGGTTTCTGAGGAGCAGCTGGTGGGTTTGAACAGCCGGCCTTGTGGTTCACAGTCCAGTGCTGATCCTACACCATCCACAAATTAGATAACCTACATATAATAGGCAAATTCCTAGAAACACACGAACTACCTAAACTGACTCAAAAACAAAAAGAATAGATTTATAACAAGTGAAGAGACTGAATCAGTTATAACATATCTCCCAACAAAGAAAAGTCCAGGACCAGATGGCCTTGTTAATAAATTCAACCAAACATTTAAAGAAGAATTAGCACCAACCCTTCTCAAATTTTACCCAGAAAGAAAGGAACACTTTGCAATTCGTTTTCTGAGGCCAGTTTTACTCTGATACCAAAGCCAGATAAAGATGACGCATTAAGAGAAAATTAACTCTTTAAAGTGTTCAATTAAAAGAAAACTAACTCTTTTAAGTGTTCAAGAGCAAAAATGTCAATTTGAGGACTAAGATGCGCCTGATCCAAGCCATAGCATTTTCAATTGCTCCTTAGAAGCCAGCATGGCTTTGAACATGTTACTAGGAGGGACCCATCCCTGGGGACGGACATCATGCTTGGTAAAGTGAAGGATCAGTGGAAAAGCAGATCCCCATTGAGATGGATTTGACACTGTGACAGCAGCAATGAACTCAATTGTGAGGACAAGCCCAGGCTGGGCAGTATTTTGTTCTGCTGTGCATAGGGTCCCTATGAATCAGAACCGACTCCACAGGACCTAACAACAACCTCATCAATTCTCCCCACTGACAATTTGATAGCTCTTGGCTCCCTGGTCACTTAGGGGTGTGGTACAAAAGGTTATATAAAGTGCCCCAAAGCAAGAGAAAGATAACCAAAGCTAGATGGTGGCACCCTCTGGTGGACAGACGGATTAGTGCAAGTACTTAGGTTTTCTTATGTGTGAGACCTGCCTAGGAGTTTCCAGAAACGTTTTAAGAGAGGGAGGACAAGCAAGGTTTAAAAGTTCTGCTAACTTAGGGGCTTCTTATAGAAAACAGCATGTTAATAGCAACTATTGGAGAGAACTGAGAAAGCTATTATTAAGCAAAAGTTAAATGTCCTAAGGTCAACAGACGATTACAAGACATAATAAAAGAATGAAAATGGTGGCTCACTGAATGAACAAGATGAAGGGTGAGATATTGTGTAAGTGGAGGCTTCACTAATGACTAGACTGGAGGAATATAATACAATCATACTGAGCAAACTCCAAAAACTGAAGGAAAGCATAGAAAAGAATTAAAGGAAATCAGGCATGCAATGAATAAATAACATGAGAATTTAAATAAAGGGATAAATGCTATAAAAAGAAAACAGAAAAATACTGGAACTGAAAGATATAATAACTAAACTGAGAAATTCAGTGGAAGACTTGGATAAGGCAGTTCAACAGGCAGAAGAAGCGATCAGGGACCTAAAAGATAAATCAATCAAATTTTTCAAGTCAAATCAAAATTAGCAATAAGGGAGATAGCGCAAAAATATCAAGCACAGTTTAATGGAACTATGGGACAACATCAGATGTTATGGAATGTCAAGAAGGACGCAAGAGAGAGAAAGGCACAGGAAGAGTATTAAAAGAAATAATGGCAGATAACTTTCCAAATCTGATGAAGAATAAAAACCTAGAAATCCAAGAAGTTAAATGAACTACAAGTAGAATTGCTGTTTTTGTTGTTAAGTGCCGTTGAGTCAATTCTGACCCATAGTGACCCTGTATAGGGTGTCCAAGGAGCAGCTGGTGAGCTTGAAGTTCAAACGACTTTGCAGTCTGAGGCATTAGCCCACAGCACCATACCAGGACTCCACAAGCAGAATAAATGTAAAGAAATCCTCCTCAAGACGCTTTATCATTAGACCCTCACAAACTAAAGGTAAGAAAAAAAAAAACCTGAAGCTGGCAAGTTTCAGAATATACAAATGAGTCCCAGTGAAATTGGTAGTGCTCAGGTTGGTTCCAACTCACAGCGACCCTGCCTAGGGTTTGTGAGGCTGTAAGTCTTTATGGGAGCAGAAAGCCGCATCTTTCTTGCATAGAGCCACTGGTGGATTTGAACTGCTGACCTTTCAGGGCTACTGGGGTTCCAGGAAGATTAAGTGTCTTTTTTTTCTTCAGAATCCTTAGAGTCCAGAAGGTAATGGAATGACATATTTAAAGTGCTGAAAGAAAAGAACTGTCAACCAAGAATTTGGCAAACTGTCTTTAAAAAATGATGGTGAGATTAAGACATTCACCTATTAAACAAAAGATGCAAATAGTCATATCATTAGACTCACTCTACAAGAAATACTAAAGTAAGTTCTTCAGACAGAAAAGAAAATACATTAAAAAGTAACTTGAATCCATATATAGAAAGATCTCCAGTAAAGGTAATTGCCTGGAGGCAAGAAGTAAGCTATGTTTACTTGACAATTGTAAATGTTCTGTTTGGCCATTGCTGAGTATATCTATTCTAAGTATATGTTCTACAACAGGGAAAATCTCTACAGACTGGATTTGGGACCCATTGGACCCAGTGTGAGCAGACCTGAGCTCCATACATCGCAACTCTTGTGAACCACAGTGATGTTTTGGGTCTCCTGGAATTGTCAGTGTAGAGCTGGTGTTTGGTAAGGATGGGGAGTCTAATTATTTTCTTTTCACTAATGAACAGTCAGTCTTGTAAAAGACTGTAGATCCCTTTGTAGAAGGTGAGGAGAAAGATTAATAGTATAAAATTTTTATCAGTGTAGTGAGATCCTTCCTCAAGGGGACCCAGCCTTCCCCTCATTGAAGGGGTTGTAGATCTGTAAACTGGCTCATGTCTGGGAATTGATTGAGGGACCATGACTCTCTATTTTGGCAATTCAAGTTAGACTGCTCTTCATCTGGCCTAGAACTTTTCTGCTTGTACACAGCAAATAAATACTTAATAGATTTCCCATTTGTAATAAGATAATATCCATATGCCTATGTGGAATAAATGGAAGACCATTTACCACTATTATTCAAATATTTTACAAACCATTAAAGTCAATTTCTTCAATTCAGTTGTTCAAATTTCATCATTTCTTTCAGCAATGATGAAATTGAAGAGCTGAACCAACTTCTTCAGGCTGAAATTAATCAAACATGCACTCAAGATGCATTGATAATTACTGATAATTAGAATGTGAAGGTTGGAAACAAAGATGAAGGATCAGTAGTTGGAAAATATGGCCTTGGTGATAGTAATGATGCTGGAGATTACATGATCAAATTTTGCAAGACCAATGATTTATTAACTGCAAATATCTTTTTAAAACAAACTATACACCTGGAGCTCACCAGATGGAATGCACAGTAATCAAATTGACTACATCTGAGGAAAGAGATGGTGGGAAAGCTCAATATCATTAGCCAAAACAAGGCCAGGGGCAGACATGGAACTGACCACTGATTGCTCATGTGCAAGTTCAGGCTGAAGTTGAAGAAAATTAAAACAAGTGCATGAGAATCAAAATATGATCTTGAATATATCCCACCTGAATTTACAGACCATCTCAAGAACAGATTTAATGCATTAGACATTAATGACCAAAAACTAGAGGAATTGTGGGATGAGAGCAAGAACATCATACAGAAAGAAAGCAAAAGGTCATTTAAAAGACAGGAAAGAAAGAAAAGACCAAAATGGATGTCAGAAGAGTCTCTGAAACTTCCTCTTGAACATAAAGAAGCTAAAGCAAATGGAAGAAATAAGGAAGTAAGAAGAGCTGGGCAAAAAAATTCCAAGGGAAGCTTAAGAAGACAAAGTAAAGTATTATAATGAAAAGTGCAAAGACCTAGAGTCAGAAAACCAAAACGAAAGAAAAAACTAGGCATTTCTCAAGCTGAGAAACTGAAGAAAACTTTAAGCCTCGACTTGAAATATTGAAGGATTCTATGGGAAAAATCCACCACTCATCTGTTAGTTTGTCGTACTGTTGTGATTCTGGAGGCTATGCCATGGGATGGACAGACAAAGACAGACTACTAAGAAGGAGAGACGGACTACTTCCAAACATTTAGTCAATGAAAACCTTATGAATAGCAGTGAAACACAGTCAGAGAGCAGAATATTGAATACTGAAACATGATGAAGAGCACCAGAATATTGTCAGATATAGTGCCAGAAGATGAGCCCCTCAGGTTGGAAGGCACTCAGAATACGACTGGGGAAGAGCTGCCTCCTCAAAGTAGAGTTGACCATGATGATGCAAATGGAGCAAAGCTTTCAGGACCTTCATTTGATGGTGGAACATAACTCAAAATGAAGAGAAACAGCTGTAAATATCCATTAATAATTGGAATGTGGAATGTATGAAGTATGAATCTAGGAAAATTGGAAATTGTCAAAAATGAAATGGAATGTATAAACATCGATATCCTAGGCATTAGTGAGCTGAAATGAACTGGTATTGGCCACTTTGAATCTGACAGTCACATGGTTTACTTTGCTGAGAATGACAAATTGAAGAGCAGTGGTGTCCCATTCATCATCAAAAAGAACCTATCAAAATCTATCATGAAGTACACTGCTGTCTGTGATTGGATAATATCCATACACTTACAAGGAAGACCAATTAATACCACTATTATCCAAATTTACATGATGAAATTGAATTCTACCAACTTCTTCAGTCTGAAATTGATCAAACATGCAATCAAGATGTATTGATGATAATGAGTAATTGCAACTGTCACAACTGTAAAATTAAAAGTTTTATAACAAAAAGTGGGGAGTAGTTAATCTTACAGTCCAGGAACAGAGTACCCTAGGATCATCAAGGGAGAAGACCAAGAGCAGAATGCGAGACCCTATCCAGAGAAGCAGCGACACCAGAGATGGAGGCAGAGGTGAGGACATGGTGTGAGGGAGCAGCTGAGGACTCTAGACTCATGGAAAGAGAAAGGCTGTGTGCTGGCAGCCAGGAGTCAGTCTTGCAGAATGTGTCCTTTGGTTGTTTAAGTGATTATGTATTCCTGAGTGTTTTTGTGTACACTTCCCCCACCCCCCAGAACAAATAAACAAACAAAACAGAGGGAATGGAAGCAAATACTGTTGGATGATGATGTACCGAGGAGATTGTAATCCTTGCAATAAAACGATGAGTGTAAAACCGATGTTCTCCCATGTAAACTATCACTCAAGTAACAATAAAACTTGAAAAATAAAATAAAGAAATTTTCCTTGATACTTACGGACTTTTTTTTTTTTTTTTAAGTATATTGATAATAACTGGTGATTGAAATGCAAAGTTTGGAAACAGAGAGGGAGGATCAGGAGTTGGAAAATACGGCCTTGGTGACAGAAATAATGCTGGAGCTCACATGATAGAATTTTACAAGACTAATGACTTCTTCTTTAAGGAGCTCTAGTAGCGTAGTGGTTATGAATCGGGCTGTGAACCGCAAGGTCAGCAGTTAGAAACTACCAGCTGTTCCGTGGGAGAAAGATGAGACTTTCTGCTCCCATAAAGATTTACAGCCTCGGAAACCCTGTACTGGGTCGCTATGAGTTGGAACTGACTCCATGGCACATCACCGCCAATGACTTCTTTATTACAAATACCTTTTTTCAACAACATAAAAGATGACAATACACATGCACCTCATCAGATGGAATACACAGAAAGCAAAGTGCCTACATCTGTAGAAAGAGACGTGGAAAAGTTCCATATCATCAGCCAAAATAAGGCCA
>NW_006408552.1:306480-334666 GCF_000296735.1 Chrysochloris asiatica | reverse complement strand
CGGTTCCGACTCGATGGCACCTGACAACAACAACAATATTCAGGTTGAAGCTGAAGAAAATTAAAACAGTTCCATGAGCACAGAAAGAGTTCCACGAGAGCCTTGAATATATCCCACCTGAATTTAGAGATCATCTGAAGAAGCAATTTGATGTATTAGACACTAAAGACCGAAGACCAGAAGAGTAAAAGGTCATTAAGAAGACAAGAAAGAAGGAAATTTTATTTATTATTTTATTAGAGAAAATACCTGAATACCAGGCAAAGCTGGGAAAGACATCAGAATACAATGCAAAGCTAAACCCGAGTAAAGGGGAGAGAAAAGGAAGGTTGGCTAGAAAAGGAAGGTTGGCTAGAATCTGTAAGGTCAATGTGCAACCGAAGGAAAGTTGAGCATTTCCAAGGAGTGGCAAGGGCTTGAACTGCCAACCTTGACCTTAGAAGTCCAGCACCTACTCCTAAGAATCTCCTAGGAATAGGCCACTGGGATACCTCTGCCACGTTCAGTCATTGGCTTGAAGCAGCTTCTGGGGAAAGTGGATTCATTGGATGAATTTTAGTGTAGAAGCTGGGACCCTTGGTCATTTATGATCCCTGTAATTCCAGGTTGAAAAACACATCTACACGGCTCCACAGTTTATCCCACGCATTGTGTGGTGATCATTTGTGATTTGCGGTTGTGTGCTGTCGAGTTGGTTCTAACTCATGGAGACCCTTGTATAGAGTTGCCAAGGCTGTAAATCTTTATGGGAGCAAAAAGTCTTCTCTTTCTCCCAAACAGTGGCTGGTGGATTCAAACTGCAGGTCTTGCGGTTAGCAGCCCAATGCATAACCCACTATGCTAACAGGGCTTTGCAACTTTCTATACCACCTGATCCATATAGTGTGTGCCCCGATTAGTAGACCATGATACTGAAAACTTGGAATAATGTCATTCTGAGCAAACTGGAGAAATCTCTTTACTATCATTTATTAAGAGACTTGTTTTCAAGTTTATGATGATGTCAGACATAAACAATGAGCCCTGGTGGTGCACTGGGGTAGGCGTTGGATTGCTATCCACAAGGTTGGTGGTTCAAACCCACCAATCACTCCATGGGAGAAAAATGAGGCTGTTTCTAGAAAGATTTAGTCTTGGAGCCCTAGGCAGAGCAGTTCTGCTCTGTCTAATGGAGTCATTATGAGTCAGAATTGACTCAGTGGCCATGGGTTTGGCAGTGGGTTTGAGATCTGAATGGCATCCCTTTGAGTTGGGGAGTGTACCACCTGGAACACTAAAGCACAAAACTCCTGGATATGCTGCTTCTCACTGTTTTGTTGTTGTTGTTTCAGAATGCTCATGGTATGATACATAAGAACAAAAAAGGAACATAATTGATAAGCTCCACATTTTTTTCAGTGAGTTCAACAATATTGACAGGGCTCCCCTATTTACTAATTACGGTGTGGCACTGTGGGTTAATGCATCAGACTGCAAAGTCGTTTGAACTGCAAGGTTGGCGGTTCAAGCTCACCAGCTGCTATGGGTCAGTATCGACTCAATGGCACTTAATAACAACAACAACAACAACAGGGGGAAGGGGAAAGTGTTAAATGATAGCACAGAGTTGCAATGAGCAAAATCCAAAATGTGGGGAACTACTAGACAAATGATGAGGATCTTCAACAAAATAGTGTGATAAAAAGAACGGAGAGAGGAAAGCTATGGATTAAGACATTTGAGAGACATACCACCCAAATGGGATATGTGGACCTTGATTTATCCTGACTCTTTTTAATGGAAAACATTTACTTATGAGACAATTGGGGAAATTTTAGTACTATTTGAACATTTCGTAGTTTTTGTTTTGTTTTTCGTTTGTTGGCTGTTGTTGTTAAGTGCACTTGAGTTGGTTCTGACTCGCAGTGACCCTGTAAGGGCTTCTGAGGAGCGGCTGGTGGGTTTGAACTATACCTTGTGATTAGTCCATAAGCCCCTGGGGCTCCCTTCCATCTTCCTGGACCCTCCTTAATCACCTGCCCAAGGCTGACAATGCACCTCATTTTGGGTCAATAGCACCTCCCTGCATTCCCCTGTTTTTAAAGCTATGGTACTCTCGTATACCACTCTCTGGCTTGTTCAGACCTGGTCTGCAGCCTGCCAACCTCCTTTCTTTCAAGGTTGGTTTACATAGTGTCTCTCTCTCCCGGCTCTGTTTTCTAAGAAGTTGTCTTCCCTGGCTGGCTTTCTCACCCAGGAATACTGTGTGATACAATCTGGGCCCTGGTGTGGCGCTGGAGGATAAGCAATGGACTGGCAACTACAAAATCAACAATTCAAACCTACCAGCTGCTCTTGGGAACCCTATGTTGTTGTTGTTGTTAAATACCCTCTCATAGCGACCCTACATAGGGTTTCTGAGGAGTGCTGGTGAGCTTGAACCCCCAACCTTGCAGTCAGGTGCATTAACCCAAAGCACCACACCTGGACCGTTATGAGTCAGAACTGACTCCACTGCACACAACAAAAACAATATCTTAAAATAGCTATGCTGGGCCAGCCAGCAGGCAGGGTGCCCCTGCCCAGTGAATCTCTGCATTCCAGCTGCTGTTGTTCTAACTCTGCTTCCAGTAGGTGATCACTCTGATTCCCCACCGTCGGCTTGATGTACAGGGACTGAAGGACATTACTTGGATCCATTTCACTTTTTGTAGTGGTGGTGTGCCACCGAATCGGTTTGACTCGTAGCAACCCTGTAATAGGGTTTTCGAGGCTGTGTAGGAGGACGTTTTAACGGTCCATCTATCTAAGCCGCTGTCTTAACTGGAACTCAAGTCTTGGCATTTCTTGGTTTGTTGGCGTAGCTAGCACTCGTCTCTGCCTCCGCGTTTACACTCCTTCTGTGTCTCTGTGCGTCTTCGCCTTTTCTGTCTCATATAAGGACGCTTACTATTGGGTTTGGAGTTCTGGTGTGGCGCTGTGGGTTAATGCGCCAGACTGCAAAGCCATTTGAACTGCAAGGTTGGCGGTTCAAGCTCACCAGTCACTCTTCGGAAACCCTATACAGGGTCGCTATGGGTCGGAATGGACTCGACGGCATTTAACAACACCACTGTTGGATTTAGGGCCCACCCTAATCTAGGATGTCCTCATTTTGAGATACCTAAATTACAAGGGGACTTCAAAATTTTTGTAGAAAAATTAAAATATAATGAAAAATTTCCATAAACTTTTTGAAGTCCCCTCTTATATCCTCAAATGCACTTTTTCCAAATAAAATCACATTCCCAGATCCCGGAGTTAGGACGTGGGCATATATTTGCAGGGGACAGTATTTAATGGTGTGGCGCTGTGGGATAATGCACTGGACCGCAAGATCAGCGGTTCAAATTCACTAGCCTCTCCTTGGAAACCCTATGCAGGGTCACTATGTAGCCGCTCCTTGGAAACCCTATGCAGGGTCGCTATGAGTTGGAACCACCTCGATGGCACTTAACAATGACAACAGTGGTTAGTCTTGGGGTGGTACTGCAAGATAAGCCCTGGACCGCTAACCATAAAGTCCATGGTTCAAACCCACCAGCCTCTCCTTGGAAACCCTATACAGGGTTGTTATGAGTCAGAACTGACTCGCTGGCACTTAGCCACATGTGGGTAGCCCTAGAACCTTCCCTAATATGCCAGGACAGGTAATGCCACTAAAACGGCTATAGAAATAATATTTTAAGGTCAAGATATGTGATGCCCAAGAAGTACATACAACTAGCTCAAAAGAAAATAGATACTCCCGGAAGTAAAAATACTAGGACAGTCAAAACACTAATTTTAAAACACACATACACAAGCACAAGAGGGGGCTTCAAAACGTTCACAGAAAAATTCCACTATTAGTTCCACTTTTCCACAAATTTTTTGAAAACCACTGAAACGTATTTATATGTATGTTGTTATTAAGTACCATTGAGTTGGTTCTGACTCATAGCAACACTATATACAGTTTTCCAGATTGTAAATCTTTGTGGGAGCAGTAAACCTCATCTTTCTCCTGCAGAGTGGCTAGTGGGCTCGAACTGCTGACATTGTGGTTCACAGGTCACTTTTCCGTGTCCCATACAAGACTGGTGTGGCGCTGCAGGATAATGTGCTGGACTGCAAGGTCAGTTTGAGCTGCAAGGTCGGCTCCTTGAAAACCCTATACGGTCACTATGAGTTGGAATCGACTGGACAGTACTTAACAACAACAACACAAACCTAGTTTGGGGCTGTAGGATAAACAAGTCTCAAACCCACCAGCCGCTTCTGGAAATCCTATACAAGGTTGTTATGTGTCAGAACCAACTTGACGGCACTTAACAACAACACCATACAAACCTACAGTCAATCCAAGGGAGAAGATGAGCCTTTCTGCTCCAGTAAAGACTTACAGCTTCAAAAACCCAATCAAGTGTGGCTCTGAGTGGGAACCAACTCAATGGCAGGGGTTTGGCTTGGGGTTTTGGTATACAAACTGTACTTCAGAGTAACCAAATAGTTGGTGAGAGGTTTTCTTTATAGAAGTATTCCAGCCAATATATAAAGAAGGAATGATCGAATGAGAATATTACTATTTTGCAGTGAATTATAATGAATTAATAAATCCAGGCAAGAATTCTTAATGCCTGCCATCAATATAAAAAGAGGGACAGCTAGATTTTATGTACTTCCTTCAGGAAATACATAATGTCATTGATAAAGTACTTTTGTTCCTTCCCCCCTCCAATAAAATATGAATCTGATTCAAGATTCTGGACCTAACTACCAATTTACAGTAAGTCTAGGGGAGACAGACAGAAATATGTGAAAAGACAGGGAAGCAATCGGCAAAACTCATTCTGTGGAAAACACCACAAGAAAATGAACCAGTTTCTTCACTAAACAAATCGCAAAGAGAGGAATCTTCATACAAGAGAATTCCATTTAATGGTTATTATTTAAATTCTGATTTTTAAAAATCTTATTAAAAACTATCAGGAAAAAAAGAGAAAAATATATAAATAAATAAATAAAACTATCAGAGCAATCTCAGCATTGAGTAGCTAATATGATGATATGAATTTTTGGTAAATCTTTTTTATCTGATAATAGTATTGTGGTTATGTTTGTAAAAGGTATCCTTAGTACTAGATATGTACTGAAATGTTGACAGATAAAATTATAAGATGTTTGGGATTTGCCTCAAAATAATACAGAGAAGAGGGAGGAAAAGTGAGTAGGCATATAAATGAAATTAGATTGGCCATGAGTTTATTGTTGAACTTGGTTAATGAGTAAATGGTTGTTCACTATGTTGTTCTCTCTTTTTTTGTACATTACAAAAATTTTTCAGAATAAACTGTTTTGAAAAGATATTGCCAGGTCCTGAATATGACCAGGGTCTCTTGCTTTTAGGTAGGGATTCAGAAGCATGCCCTAAACAGATCAATTGAAAACATGAATTATGTTTTGTTTACAAGAACATAAAACGTAAGTATAGGGAAAGGTTAAAATTAAAAGAATGAGAACAAATAAACTTTAAAATAAAACATTATTAGGAATAGAGAAGATCACTATATAATAGTAAAACTTAATTCACTAAGAATATGTTTTGGTATTAAAAACAAAAACAAAAAACAGGGGAGTAGTTAATCTTACAGTCCAGAAACAGAGGGCCCTAGGACCATCGAGGGAGAAGAGCACAAGTAGAATGCGGGACCCTATCCAGAGAAGCAGTGACACCAGAGATGGAGGCAGAGATAGGGACATGGAGAGAGGGAGCAGCTGAGGACTCTGGATTCCTGGGAAGAGAGGGACTGAGAATTGGCGGCCAGGAGGCAGGCTTGCAGAATGTGCCCTTTGGTGGTGTAAATTATTATAGATGCCTGAGTATTTGCAAAAAAGAGAGAGAGCTTAAATGAATAGAGAGAAATACTGTTAACAGATGGTACATGGAGGGAATTATAATCATTGTAATGAAACAAAGTATGTGATTTGTTGAATGTAAAACTGATGATCTACCCTGTAAACTTTCACTCAATTCACAATAAAAACTTAAAAAAAAAAAGAATATGTTTTGGGGTCCTAGTGTGGAGCTATAGGATCAATAATGGACTGTTGACTGCACATTGGTGGTTCAAACCCACCAGCTGCCCGTTGGAAACCCTATACTGGGTCGCTATGAGTCAGAACCAACTCAACAGCACTTAACAACAACAATGTAGAAACAAGCTACATTTCTGAAATAAACCCAATCTAGCTGAGATGTAGAGTCCGGCTGTAGGATAAGCACCGAACTGCTAACCACAAAGTCAGTGGTTCAAACCCACCAGTCACTCCTTGGAAACCCTCTATAGATAGGGTCGCTATGAGTCAGAACTGATGTGATGGCACTTAACAACAAGTTGAGATGCAAGGAGCCCTGGTGGTGTAGTGATTAAGCACTTGTGTTCTAACAAAAAGGTCATCAGTTCAAAACCACCAGTTGCTCCAATGGAGAACGATGTGGCAGTCTGCCTTGGAAACCATAAGGGGCAGTTCTACTCTGTCTTATCTGGTTCTCTATGTGTCAGAATCAACTTGATGGCAGTGAATGTGCAGTTGAGTGCAGTCCCGTTTTTATACATTGACACAATGGCAGAAACAATGGATTCAAACCTACCAACTGTCGTAAAAATGGCACAGGACCAGGCAAGTTTTCATTCTGCTTATAACAATCAAGGAGCTCTAGTAATGTAGTAGTTATGAATCAGGTTGCGAACCTCGGGGTCAGCAGTTCAAAACTAGCAGCTGTTTTGCAGGAGAAAGATTAGTCTTTCTGCTCCCATAAAGATTTACAACCTCGGAATCGGAAACCCCGTACAGGGTCGCTATGAGTCGGAACCACTCCACGACACATAACCATACACAGGTCACCGTGAGTTAAAATTGACTGGATGACAAGAAACAAGAACAAGAAACATTAAATTTACAAATATTTTATTTAGAGTTTGTGCATCTATGTTCATGAATGAAATTACCTTGTAATTTTCTTTTCTCGTCGGAGCGCTGCCAGAGTTGCCAAGGTTATGCTAGCCTTAGAGTAGGCACGGGAAAACCCTGGTGGTACGATGGTGAAGCACTGAGCTACTAACCAGAAGGTTGGTGTTTTGAACTCACTAGGGGCTCTGTGGAATCAAGATGTGGCAGTCTGCTCCTGACACAATTACAGCCTGGGAAACACTTTGGGTAGTTTTACTCTCCCATAGGGTCATTCTGAGCCAGGAAGGACTTGAAACCAACAGGCTTGGTTATTTATTTATTTTTAAAATAGGTGGTTGTTGTTGTTAAGTGCTGTCTAGTTGGTTCTGACTCATAGCAACCCTATTGGAGAATGCTATCTTTTTTCTACTCTCTGGAAGATATCTGCAAAACTGGCAATATATGTTTCTTAAAATTTAGATAGCCCTCACTGTTGAAGCCAACTGAGCCTAGTTTTCCATATGGAAAAATTTTGACTGCTGACTCATATTTAATAGTCATAGTAGTGGGACTTTCTCCCTTTTTCTGAGTCAATTTTAGCATGGTCGTTCAGAAATTTACCTATTTTTCTTAAATTTTGGAATGTATTATTACAAATGTATTAGCTTGTTCTTATCTGCATTGCTATGGTTGTGTTTCCTTTTTATTTCTGATATTGGCCCATTCATGCCCACTCTCCTTTTTACTTGATAAATCCTGTTGTTGCGGTTGCTGTTAAGTGCCATCAAGTCAGTTCCAACTCATAGCTACCCTGTATAGGGTTTCCAAGGAGCGGCTGGTGGTTTTGAACAATTCACCTTGCAGCTAGCAATCCAGTGCTTATCCTATGGCACCAGACTAGGACCACAAGTTTCTATTTACATGATGGAAATGTCATGTTGATTAAATGTAAGGTTGGACTGCTGATTCATGCAATTGGTGTCAATAAATCATACACCTAGAAAAAGTTGTATGACAGATATATATATATATATATATATGTATGTATCTGTATATATGCATGTATATCAATGACCCCTCCACCAACTACCCCCCAAAAGTTCCTGAGGCTGCTTATGTACAACCAAACACTTTATGGGATTTGGGTTCCTTGGTTTGGAGATTTAGGGTCATGATTTAATGGGACATTCCAGTTCTTTAAACTAATATGAAGAGGCTTCAAAAATTCATGGAACAATTCCATGACGTTTTCTGCAATTTTTTTGAAACCCCCTCATTTATCACGCTTAGTGATTTTGTTCCACCTCCTAGTTTGTTACACAGTGTCTAGGGCCTTAAAGCTCCCAAGCAGCCATCCAAGATACAACAATTGATCTCCATTCACCTAGAGCAATAGAGGAAGAAAGAGAGTCAGGGATAGGAAGAGGATGTGGAATGTATGGCTAATTGCCACCATGAACAACTGCCTCCTTTACCATGAAACCTGAAGAAGTGGTTGGTGGTGCCCAGCTATCATTGCTGAACATTCCATAAAAGAATCTTGATCAAAAGGGGGGAATTACATCACAATTTCAAATTCTCGTGGAATCCAAACTTTCTGGAGCCACTGAGGCTGGGTGAATCTCTGAAACTATTGTCCAAGATACTCTTTAGACCTTAAACCAAAATGTCCCCTGAAGTCTTCTTAAAACCAAGTAATAGTTTAACTTAACTTAAAAAAAAAAAAAAAAAGATCTGCCTTGAGCACTGTGCTCCTTTAGGGATAGTGTGTATAAGATCAGACTGACAATAGCAACTTGAAGGATTCAACAGGAAACTTAGAGGGCAGTGAGTTTATGTTAATGGGAAACAACTGAGAAAAGGAGGATGACCGTGGTTATACAACCTGAAGAATGTAATCACTACATACCTCTCACTGAATTGTACATGTAGAAACTGCCAAACTGGTGTACATTTGTTGTGTATATTCTCAACAACTACAAAAATCAAATAATTTTTTCTAATGAAAACACTGAAATCCTGTTAGAAATTTAATTGTACAGTCTTTTTCAAAGATTCAACTTCTGCTTATGTCTACTCTTCTATTTTATGTTTGTATACTATGAAATAGCTCATTTTATTTTTACTAGTTAATTCTCTCTACTTTCTTTGGATTATTTTACTACTTTAGTTTTTGCCTTCTTTCTTTTTCAAACAGAAGCATTTTAAGGCTATAAAAATGTCTCTAATGCTGTTTTTATTGTAACCCACCCCCCAAGTTATTATGTGATCAAAGTATTATCTAATAGACACTGATTTCTTCTCTGATCCATGCATTTTTTAGCATTGTGTTTTTTAATTTCCCACTATGACATTTTTTAGTTTTCTGAAAGCTGTACATAACTTGAAAATGAAAAGGCAAAAATGACAAGATACTGTTGTTTGGGATTTTTTTTTTTTCCTGAATATAATAGAAAAAAACTCATAAAGATATATTTTCCTTCTGAAACAACAGATATTGTCTTAATAAACATGTGACAGTATCTAAAACTACCAATCTTGAGAGTTAGAGGCAGCATGATGCAGGCAGGACAGGACTCTTGGGTCCTACCTAGTACAGGGGAACTTGTTTAAGTGAATGAAAATCTCTTTCCCAGAAAAAAAATCAAGAGACACAAGCCACTGACAGATTTCTCTTTCTCTTCCCACAGATTTTGTTTCAAAATTTCCTAGTCTGAAAGCACATCTACTTACCTTCCCAGGACCCTGTCCTGCCCCTGATCTGTCTCTAAGTTCACAGAATCTTTTTTCCTCTTGGATTCTTTCCTCCAGGAGCTCCCAACCGGATCCATCTTTACATTGGTCTCCAACCCAAAAGGATGGAAGAGACTTTTGGCCTCCACCAGTCTCCAAGTTTCCATCTATCACTGAAGGGTCCTTTCCCTGTTAGCTATGAGCTGGGAGGCTACCAGGATGCCAACCTTGTTACTCTGGACCACTTGCGCAGACCCAGGAGCTATGGTGAGGATCTGTTTAGGACACACTTGCTGAGTCCCCACCTAAAGGCAGGAGTCCCTGGGGAGTATCCAGGGTCTGGAGAAAGGCACGAACTTGCTGCCTTTTTCCCTGTTCTAGGCTCCACTCCAGTGAGGCTGTGAAGAGACTTTCCAGAGAGACCAATGTTGAGAGGGTCACAGGTGATTCCATGGACTATTTCCAGGGACAATAAGATGCTGAAGAGACTCTGATTTATAATGTTAACTCTGGAAAAGTGGGAGGAAAGAGCTTACCTGTCACTACAGGAATAAAGATTCTGGTGAAACCTGGTTCTGCTCAACCCCTACCTTCCCTGGTTGGGTATCTAAGTGAATGTGATCACACTACAAGACAAGGCCCTGCTAGCCAGGTAAGGAAACTAAGCATATGAGATGACTGCTTCAATTCCTGAACCACATTTCTTCCTCCTCCTGAACCCTGGATCCTATGAACTATTGCTCCTACCCCGTTTTCGTCATTCATCCCTACACTCGATGGCTAAGAACTTATGTGTCTGATATGTTGCTAGATCCTGAGAACATAGATAGAAGACACCATCTCCACCATACAAGAACGTTCAGGGTGGTGGTGGAGGAAGATAAGGGAAGATACAGCAAGAAATGCAGTGTGATGAAGACTTGGGTGTGGTATACATGGGGTACAGGAAAAAGGACATGAGCTATACTGGCTGTAGAAGTCTGTTTAAAGAGAAAGATGAGGTTTTCAGGACAAACGAAAGTAAGATGCAAGACTGTCTGAGACATAAGAACATGGTAGGCAAAAGCATGGAATCCAGTGAGAACAGAGTGTATGTATGGAGGCTCCCAGGAGTTATTTATGGTTATAGGAACGGGAAAGTCAAGGAGACTTGTCTCAACAGGCACTTAAGGAAAGGGAGATGTGTCTAATTACATGTACAATTATTTGAACTTTACCTGGAAGGCAATTGGGAGTCAATTAAAGGACATCAAAGATATATATTAAAATATCATGCTTGCAATATAGAAATGGGCTAAGAATGGGGTGGGTGGAGGAGTCATGTTCAGGATATTTTTAAAGTCTAAACATAACAAAAATCCATACTAACACTTTTTTGCTTTTTTGGAGTTGAAGGGGGTGTCAAAACAATGATGAAAAGGATAGAATGCATAGGACTTAGTGATTGAACGTGAGGGGTCACGGGAAAGGGAAAAACTATGAATAAAGAATATGTTATTGGACTAATGATTGGGTATTGCACACTGGATTTGACCTAGACAAAACAGAAAAGCATAGTTTGGAAGGAAAACATAAACGTGGAGGATGAAGAGTATATTTGTAGAGAAGAAGGTGGTTTTAGGCCCTAGTAAGGTGCTTGTAAGGAGCTCTAGTAGGGCTGTGAACCTTAAGGTCAGCGGTTCGAAACTACCAGCTGCTCCGCGGGAGAAAGATGAGGCTTTCTACTCCTGTAAAGATTTATACCCTCGGAAACCCTGTACAGGGTCACTATGGGTCGGAACTGACTCGACGGCACTTAACAATAACAACAAGTTGCTTGTAGGAGTCCTGGTGTGGCGCTGTGGGTTACTGCACCAGACGGCAAAGCCCTTTGAACTACAAGGACGGCAGTTCAAGCTCACCAGCTGCTCTTCAGAAACCCTATATAGAGTTGCTACGGGTCGGAACTGACCTGACGGCACTTAACAACAACAGTAAGTATGGTGCTGTGGATTAATACACTGAACCGAACTGACGCTACAGCACTTAACAACAGGTATTTACATAGGAGAAATAAAAACTTATATTCACACACATGAATGTTTATAGTGGATTTATTCATATTACCCACAACTAGGAACTACTAAAATGTAACAACTCACATATAAATTGGTATCACCAATCAAAGGGTGATACTACTCAGCAATTGTTGTTGTTGTGTTGTTGAGTTGGTTCAGACTCATAGGGACATTGTTTAGGGTTTCCGAGGAGTGGCTGGTGAGTTTGAATCACTGACCCTGCAGTTCAAACTAACCGGCAGTCCAGTGTTTTATCCCAGAGCACCACACCAGGACTCCACTATTCAGCAATTGTTGTTGTTGTTAAGTGCCATTGAGTCGGTTCCGACCCATAGCGACCCTGTACAGGGTTTCCGAGGCTGTAAATCTTTACGGGAGCAGAACGCCTCATCTTTCTCCCACAGAGCAGCTGGTAGTTTCGAACTGCTGGCCTTAAGGTTCGCAGCCCGATTCGTAACCACTACGCTACCAGAGTTCAGCAGTAGAAGGTACAAACTACTGTAGCATTCAAAACTTGGATGAATCTCAAATACTTTTGTGAGTTTAAAAAAAAAGACTTTATGATTTCATTAAGATCCCGTTTTGGGAAAAGCAAAACTGAGATGGAAACAGATCAGTGCCTGCCAGAGGCTGGGAGTGGGGGAAGGGATTAACTACAAGAAGTCATAAGGGAGGTTTTGGGGTGATAGGAATGTTTTACAGCTTGATTGTGGTGATTGCTTGACTATATGTCCTTCAACATTTATAGAACTGTACACCAAAAAGAGTGAATTTTGTTGTGCATAATTGTACCCTACAGGACAGAAGTGCCCCCACAGGGTTCCCAAAGCTGTAAATCTGTCTGGAAGCAGACTGTCACATCTTTGGGAGCTTGGAGTCGCTGGTGGGTTTGAACCACCGACCTATCAATTAGCAGTCTAGCACTTTAACCAATGCACCACCAAGTTATTATTTTTTTCAGATAAAAATATTTTAAATTTCTTTTGGTGCATGGATAACCTCCCAAATTTTAAAGAAATGATCAAAGAACAAAATCAAAGTGAAGCGGGGAGTCTAGAATAGTTACTAGACCACTAAAGCCTACTTTTCCTTTAAGGGCATTTGCCAAACTCAGTAATACAGATTGGAACTCAGTGCTGAAGCATTGAATGGCAGGAGACACTCCAGGCCTCAGACATGTGGGCTGTTGTTGTTAATTGCCATCCAATCATCTCCAACTCATAGTAACACTGTGTAGGGTTTCTGAGGAGCGGATAGTGAGCATGAACCGCCGACCTTGTGGTTCAAACTGACGTTGTAGTCCAGCGCATTAAATCAGAGCGCCACACCAGCCTAACAAATTGTCCTGTTGGCATTAAGTCAGCATCTGAAAGATTCATCCCTCACAATGTGACTAGAAACCACCACCTTACACCCTACTAGAGACCTCTAAGAAGCTGTCTGACTTGAACTGAGGTACTGAGTTATTGTTGTTGTTGTTGTTAAGTGCTATCCAGTCAGTTGCTACCCACAGCGACCCCATGTAATAAGTGAGCTTGAACCAAGTGGGAAATAAACAAACAAACAAAAAAACACTTCCCAAGCCAGCCCTCAGGTGCCGAATTCACAGTACTAGAAGGTCGCAACTACCTCAAGCTGTGCTAATTTAACATGGGGCTAGGCTGTTAGTGGGAGCATGGTGGCTCCATAGGAAAAGCACAGGACTGCAAACCACAAAGTGGCAGTTTGAGCCCACCAGCCACTCCATGGGAGAAAGATGAGGCTTTCTGCTCCTGAAAAGGTTTAAAGCCTTGGAAACCCTGTACAGGGTTGCTATGAGTTGGAACCGACTCCACGGCACTTAACAACAACAACAGGACTTAGTAGCCCAGATTTTGGCAGACGCAAATAAGAGGATTTGATTCCAAAAGTATTGCTACAAAAATTGTTGTTGTTGTTGTTGTTGTTGTTAAATGCTGCCAAATCAGTGCAGACTCAGAAACTTTTATTAAGCACAAATATCAAAATGTAAATTGTTTCTTGACACATTCTTCATCTAGGTTTATTTATTTTAGAAGGTGGTGTTTCCATCTCTCCAATACTTCCCTGAAGATTCCTGGACTCTGATATACATAAACCATGTCAAAATGACAGCTTTGAGGGACTCTAATTGTGTTCCATTGAGATGTTCTTTGAGTTGGAGGAACAAAAAGAAACCTGAAAGGGCAATGTCAAGCGCCTACGGTGGTTGGCGAGACTTCATCTCTTCTACTTCAGGAGGGCTCAGTCCCTGGAGAAGGACGACCCCGAACAAGATGGAGTGGTACAGTGGCAGCAGCAGTGGGCTCAACCATAAAAATCTTGAGGATGGCGCCGGACCCGGCAGCGTTGCGTTCTGTTGTGCACAAGTTATTATGGGGGTGGGTGGGGTAAGGTTTCCCAGGGTCATTCTCGCAGGACATCACTTACTACCTTTGAAGAATGAGCAGGTGCATTGCCATGACAGGAAAAAATTCTTTGGTGCAACTTTCCTGGTCTTTTCCTCACCAATGCAGTTTTCAAATATCTTAAAATCTCTTCATAATAAGCCCCCTTGATCATCCTGTGTCCTTCTGACAAATTTATGAAGATTAATCCTTTGGAGTCCCCAACCCCCCACCACCCCAAAAAAAAAAAAAAAAATCACTAAAACTTTCTGAACTGGCCTCTCTTCCTTGAATTTAACTGGCCCAGCAGATGCCCTTGGAAGTCACTATTTTGATTGGACCCTGGTTTCTGGATCACACTAGTGAACCTGAGACTTGTCCCTGGCTACCATTTGTTCCACAGTTATGATTAGTTCATCAGCTTCGATCTTGCTTCAAAGACTGAAAGGAAGACTGAAGAGTAGCTCTTTCTGCTAGCTGATCTGCGTACAGCACTTTTTGTGCTAGCTGATCCGCATACAGCACTTTTGGCATCCATTGAACTGAGAACTTGCTGAGACCAAGATGCTCATTTAGAATGGAAAATGCCAAGACATGTGAGATCCAAACTTCAGTAGCTATTCCATCCTCCATAATTCTACAGTCTTCTTTCACCTGTTTCTGAATGTTAGTTTCTTTGTTTGAGGTTGATGGTTTTCCCACTTTTGTCTTGTTTTTGAGGTCTTCCCAACCTTCTTTAAAATGCTTGATCCATCTAAAAATGTGTTTTGTGGGGCATTCCCATAAACTTTTTGCAAAGTTTCAAAGATTTGGGAAGATGTCCGCTTGAGCTTTGTTAAAAATTAATTAGCCCTGACCTCAAAATCATTTTTCCATGGCACAAAAAATACCTTTTTTTCCTGAAGGCATGCTAACAAGACTATATATAGGCTATACAAGGTTTTCGACTCATAACAACCCTGTAGAATGTTTTCAAGGTTGTAAGTCTTTACGGGATCAGAAAACATCATCTTTCTCCTGAGGATTAGAAAGCCTCGTGTTTCTTCCAAAAAGCACCTGGTGGATTTGAACTGCGGACCTTGTGGTTAGTAGCCCAAAACATAACCCACTATGCTACTAGGGCTCCTCCACTGAGACACCCACTGATCGAAGGCATGTTTACACATGTTGTGTAACATAAACACGTGTATGTAAGAACTGGAACCCTAATAGCAATACTTTTTAATTGTCCTAGGTTCAGTTTTCTTTGGAGAAGCTCCCTATTGATTGGTAATTTTTTTTTTTTTTTAATGACATGCCAGTTTGGTGGCCTCTCAAATCAATACCAAATTAATAGCAAACTCAATGCCAAATTAATAACCTTGTTTGTGCTACATTTATATGAATCGCAGGGTTTGATATTGACAGATCTTATGACGTAGCCCCTTTATCAGTCTTTTACATTCTTTGTGGCTTTCCAGACACCTGCTACTGTGTTAGTTTCTTTTCATTGTCTTTTATTTTTTGTTTTTGTTAGCAGTTTTGACTCGGACTTGCAATTCCAATATCTGATATCTAAATCAACTCAATTATTTTTTTAATACTACCTCTGTTCCAGACAACTAACATACACATATACAATATATCCATGGTCAATCTATAGAGATAAGAAGATGAAAACATCAGGAAAGAATAAACTAAAAAGGGCAGAGTAAGAAACTATAACATACATTTAACCAGAGACCCAGAGGAAATGAAAGGATGAATACGGCAAAGACAAATTTTGCACAAATAATGGCTGAGTCATTAATCCAGTTTAAAAGAGCCTAAAAATAAACCTCAAACAGGATATTAGAAATTCATACCTAGAGGTATAACAGAAAAACTTCAGGTAAACCATTATGAGGAGGCCTGGTATGGCATTATAGGATAAGCACTGTACTACTAGCCACAACCCAACAGTCACTCCTTAGAAATCATAGACAGGGTCACTATGAGTTGGATATGATACAACACAACTTAACAACAACAGCAATCAATTATGAAGTAGAAATTTAAAACTTTAAAACAAATTTTAGTTATTTTATATAAAGCTTAATTTATATTTTTAAGTTAAACAATACAAAAGTCAGGATAAACAGTAGATTGCAAGGTCGTCTGAACTACAAGGTCAGCAGTTCAAACTCACCAGCCACTCCTCAGAAACCCTATACAGGGTTGCCATGAGTCAGAACTGACTCGATGACACTTAACAATAACTAAGAATGAATACAATCAAAATTTTGGTCAAATAGATATTATCAAAATAAATAATTGAAAAATGTTAGAAAGGCCGTATAATAAAATTAAAATCTGGAAATAATAGAAGTGTGAGCAGACTTCTATAAAGGTTAACTCATATAAAATTCATGAACAGAATGATAAAGAAACAACAAAACAACCAACCAACCCACTGCCCTCGAGTTGACGCGCTATCTGTGACCCCATGTGTTACAGGAAGAGAAAATACCTTTAAAACAAAGAATGACATTCAGGGTGAAAGTCAGAAGACAATGAAATAATACCATGAAAATGCTAAGAGAAATGACTGTTGACCTATAATTATAGTACCAGCAAATCTACTTTTTCAATTGAGAAAGATGTTTTAGGCTAAATAATGAATGATGAGAAAGGATGAAATTAGAATTCTGCAGAAACTTTCACCAAAAACACAATTTAAAAAAAATTCTCCAAGATAAAAAGGTGAAATGCTAATATATGTAGATTTTACATGAATTCCCAGAAAATATAAGCTAACAAAACTGATTTAAGAAGTAATCAGTAATGATTCCATAAAAATTTGAAATTGTTCTACATTTTTCCCCTTTTGATCAGGATTCTTCTATAGAATTTTTATCAATATGTTCAGTAATTGTAGCCAGGCACCACCCAGTTTTTCTGTTCACATGGGAAAGGATGTAGTTTTTAATGGAATGGAGCAAATGATAAACATACTCATCTGCTAACAGAAAAAGGTTAGAGGTTCAAATCAACTCCAGATATGCCTTGGAAGAAGGGATTGGCCATCTATTTTCAAAAAGTCAGCCACTGAAAACCCTCTAGAGGAGCTCACTGAGTTGGCACAGTTCGTGGCACCTGGTCCCGGGAAACGGTGATCATTATTGTTTCACCTTTACACAGGCTCTCAGAGCCGTGGCCTTTCAGCAGCATATCACCAGGCCTGTATTTGGAGGTTCCTATGGGTGAGTTTGAACCGCCAACCTTTAAATCAGTAGTTGAGCACTTAACCGTTTGCAACACACTCAAAATCCCATGTCCTAGAATAACATCTGAGAAACTGCAGATTCCAACTATTCATTGAATTCATGAATTCAAGTGACATGGTTGAAGTGTCATTGCTGTCCTGCATCTTCTCCCAGCAGACTACAGTGGGCCAAAGCGTCTGCCTGCAGCAGCAGCTGATTACAATGTATGCACTGACAGATACAGTGTCTGCAACAATGGGTCCAAACAGCAACATGTGAAGATGGTGTAGGATCGGGCAGTGTTTTGTTCTGTTGTACATAGGTTGCTGAGTTGGAACAATAACAACACATTCATGGCTATCACCTGGAGCCCCTGGGTGGTGCAGATGGTAAATCTACTCAGTTGCTAATAGAAAGGTTGGAGGGTCAAATTCATCCAGACACGCCTTGGAAGAAGGGATTGGCCAATTATTTTGGAAAAAATCAGCCACTGAAAACCCTAAGGAGGACAGTTTTGTTTTTCTTTTTAAATTTTTTATTGTGAATTGAGTTTACATGGGAGAACATCATTGCAATGATTACAATCCCCTCAATGCATCTTCATTCGACAGCATTTGCTTTCATTCACTGTTTTTCTTTTTTTCGATGTACACTGTAACACTGTAGCACTCAGGAATATATACCCATTCAAACGACCAAAGGGCATACCCTGCAAGCCTGTCCACAGCCCCTTCCTCCTTGAGTCTAGAGTCCTCAGCCCAGTTGGAGGCTCCGTCTCTCCCCGTCTCTGGTGTCTCTGCTTCTCTGGATAGGGTCCCGCACTCGCACTCCGCTTTTCTCCCTTGATGGTCCTAGGGACCTCCGCTCCTGGACTGCAAGATAACCACTTCCCTCCTTGTTACAAAAGCCTCTGCCTTTACATTTACAACAATCACAATCAGTCCTGATAGCAGTTATTCACTGTTGAACCACAGAAGTCTTACCCCCATCAAGAACAGTTTAACTTTAACACACAGTTCCTAGTGAGTTGGCATAGACGCCACACCTGGTGCTGGTAATCATTACTGTTTCCTCTTTGCAATGGGCAATATAATTTCCAATGCAGTTTTTCATTTTTTATTCTGGCAGACCCTGACAAGAATCTCATTTTTACTAGTGAGGGCCTGGTAGGTCGCACAGAGCTGCACCAGTCCCTGATCTTACTTTGGTTCCATTGACAGGCAGAGTGATACTGGTAATCTCAGCGTCTTCACTAAGGAAACCACCTCTTGCAAGTGTTACAAGATGCCAGTCCGCCGCTCTCAGTCTCCTGGAAGCTAGTTCCTTGGCCTGGAGGGCTTTCCAGGCAAGAGTCCAACTCCTTCCCAGTACTTGTCAGTGCAAGTTGACCCGAACCTTTAATTTCTGGCTATGAGGTTTCTCTGATCACCCGAAAGGGGGCCCCATGACCAGGCACCACCACATCCGCAGCATCTAAGACCCTCTTCCGGCTCCGCTCCTGGGCCACCGGGTCCTCACTCAGTGCCTGCCAGGAGTCCTCGTCTCCATCGCGTTCAAACACGTCGCCCACCACCATTATGGTGCCTAAGGCTGTGCCGGCCACCACCACACTCACGTCTCTCTGACCCCCATGGCCCGGCGTGGCCCACACCTCAAGACCCGGTCCCAGTTGCAGGGGCTGCTCCTCGCTCAGCCCGTGGGGGAGGTAGCGGCCCCCTGGAAGGCAGAAGTCGTGTGAGACCAGAAGAGCTGCCCCCGGGAACAGCCCCAGGTTCCCGATGTGATCCGAGTGCCCGTGGGTCCCCACCACCAAAGTTACATCTCTCGGGGTCACGCCCTGCCCCGCCAGGGCCTCCAGGAGCGCTTCCCGTGCCCAGGGGCCTCCTGTGTCCACGACCATGGGACCACGGGCCGCCTCTTCCAGGGCGGTTTTCGCCTCGACGTCCCCGGAAGGGAGCTCTTGGTGGTTGGAGACCAGGGCCCAGTTTTGGGGTAGGACAAGGGTCACTGAGCCATCAGCGCGCACAGCATCACCGAGCCTCTCAGGCTCCGCGTAGCCTTGCAGCAGAATTATTACAGAGTAGGGACCGCCAGGCATCAGCAAGGGGGGCTTCCCGTGCAGCAGTTCGGTCCGCACCAGGCTACTCATGGCAGGACAGGGACCGGTTAGGGAGACAGAAAGTGGGGCTGTGCGCGACTGTCAGTTTCTCGGCGTTCCCGCTCCCCCCGCCCCCACACACACAAACTGCCGGCTCCCGCCACTACCTAAAGTGGCATCTTCCGCGTCCCATCTTTACCACCCCTCAGTTCGCATCTGAAAATGGTATTTCCCATCTTCCAGCGTGACCTTAAGCGGTTTCAGCCCGCGCCTCCCTTTCTACGCCTGTAGAGCTGTACCCACCACCCTCCAAAGAATACTCTTTCCTCTCCTCTTTCACGCTAACCTCAGTCGCCTTTCTTAAATCTCGACCCGGAAGAAAGCATAATCCGAAAAGTGGGAGGGTTTTTGCCCTCTACGAGCTTCCGTAAACCCAGGTATGGTGGCCGGAGTGCTCCTCTATTGGATTGACTTTTTTTTTAACCTGCGCATTAGCAAACCTGCGCTGTCCTTAACTGCAGACTCATGCCTGAATACAGGTCTTCGTCTCCAGTCCCTGTCAACTTCCTTGAACTTCGTAATTAGAAAGCATCCTTAACTTTTAACAGCACAGCGGTCACAAATCTCTCGGCTCCACCAGCCATATCGACAGGTAAAATGTGTGCACAGCAGTGTGCCAAACCAAACGCCCTGAATCAGTTTTATAGGATAGAGTAAAACTATTCACTAGGGTTTTTGAGACTGTAAATCTTTACAGGAATAGACCCCTCATCTTTCTCCCACATAATGGCTGGCGGACTTAACAACAGATCTTGTGGTTGGCAGCCCAGCGCTTAGTTCACTGTGCCACAAGGAAGTATGCAGAGGGAGTTATTTGAAACTTTGGGTCCAGCTGATATAGATATTTATAAAGTTTAATAGCAATATGGAAACCTTGGCACCTATGAAGTTATATGGTGGATCCTGGGTATGCCCATCCAGAGTATCATTCTTGTTCAGTTTACTGGCTTGGAGCCTGCTAGACACAGGTAGTGTAAATTGGTGGTGGTGGTTATTAATGCTGTCGAATTGGTTCCAACTCATGGCAACCCTGTATAGGGTTTCCAAAGAACAGCTGGTGAGTTTGATCTGACACCCTTGTAGTTCAAACCAGCCTTGCAGTCCAGTGCTTATCCTTCTTGTTGTTGTTAGGTGCCATCAAGTCGGTACCAACTCATAGTGACCCTATGCACAACAGAGTGCTTACCTACAGGAATCCCAATAGATGGTTAGTGTTGTGAAGTGCCATTGAGTCAATTCTGACACATAGCGACCCTGTATGGGGTTTCCAAGGAGCAGCTGGTGAATTTGAACTACCGATCTTGCAGTTCAAACTGACCTTGTGGTCCAGGGTCCAGTGCATTATCCCACAGTGCCACACCAGGACTCGTATCCTGGGATCTTCCTGTAAGGGTCTGAAAACTGAGGCAAAGTGATTTTCCCAAGGCCCATGACCCCCACTGCTGACCTCTGCTTTGAGTGGGTATTTAAATGGGAAAGCCTTGGATACTGTCAGCACCCCTCCTACCATTTAAGGTGCTGGATGGCTATCAGAAGACTCATCTGTTGGAGTAGGATTCTACCTACTGTCCCTGGCGTCTCTCCAGAGTATGCCATGCAAGGTTCAGACAGGAGAGAACAGATACAAGCTCTGGGGCAGGTCACTCATACACAACATACACCCTTAAAGCTGGGGTTGGGGGTGGGCAGGGGGAACTCAGATTTAAGAAGGTTCTTCTCCATAACCCCTGTCCTTTCTGGGCGCTTACAGACAAGTCAAAGATCCTCTGGGTCATGCTTGGGGTGGCCTCGTGTCTTCGTTCTCTCTTCTTCTTCCTCTTCGTGTTCCTCCTCCCCTTCTGTTATCTCTTGTCCATCTGTGATCTTCTCCTTTCCAGTCCAACTTTCCTCTAGACAAGCTGGTTGGGTAAGAGAAGAGAGCTTAGATATTGGTCCTGGAGATGGAGGAGGTTGTGGCCTGGCAGGAAAGGAAACCAACCCACAACACACTTACCAGTTTCTGCAGCTGAGAGCACATGATCTTTACAGAGAAAATGCTGCAGAGGCTGCTCCTGGTGGTGGAAGTACCAGTCTCCCACAATGTCTTCAAACTCCTCCAGCATCATTTCACACTGGGCAACAGGAATGGCCAGAAGGGTATCTGCTCAGCTGGGCTTTGCAAACCCTTTCTCTGCTCTCCACTCCTGTCTCCCCTACCCCACCTGATTGACTTGGAGAGACAGGCAGTCTGGAGTTTCATCTTGGCTACTAGATGTGTACTCATTCGTTCAGTAAACATTTACTAGCTCCTCGGAAACCCTATATAGGGCTGCTAAGGGTTGGAACTGACTCAACGGCACTTAACAACAACAAACACTGACTCTGTGCCAGGTAGTTTATGAAGCTTTTCCGAGTCTCAGCTCCTTGCCTGTAAAATGGAAAATGTCATTGTACCAACCACAGTAAGTTGTTACGAGGGTAAAATAAGGCAGCAGCTGTTGAGTTTAGGGTCTTGCATAGCCTTTCCTCACTTCTAGATCTGCTTCTGAGCCCACTTTAATTGATGGCAATGTTCAGTTTACCACTGCTCCTCCCTTCTCACCCTGCTCAGAGGTGGACACTCCCTAAAGTCAAATTCTAGGACCCAGTTCTCCTCCCAGGTCCCCTTCTCACCCCCATGGGCAAGGCAGTATTTGGTCCTACCTGCTTCTTGAGGAACGTGACCTCCACACTGGGCTCATCCCATAGTTCCAGGGGGATTCCCAGGTCCACCTTCACCCCCTTCTGAACCAGGCCTTTCAGCGTTGCCATGGTCTGACTCTGGCCCTGAGACATGGGGAATTGGAGAGTCAGCCAGTCCACTGCCCACCTCCTCCTCCTTTCTCCCACCACTTTGTGAAGTACTGGCAACTTGTATAAAGGTGAAAGGAGGGCATCCTAATGAGAAGAGGACATTGGAGATGGGGGTGATAGCAGACATCTCTTCTGGATCTCAGGGAATAGAAGTAATTGACTCTGAGAGGCGGGATCCCCCACCATGGCTGCCATAGGGAAGGGTCTGACCTTGGCGTATCTCAGGGAGCCCTTGTTCTCAGCATGGACGCTGTAATCCAGGATCCGCTCACACAAATTTTCCAAGGCCTCTTCCAGTCTTGTCTCCCTGTGGGAGGAGGGGAAACAGACTCCCTAGAGGTTGCTGGAACTTTCCAGGCTTGTACAGGGGTTGGGAGGTGAAGGGGCACCAAGAAGGACTCACGATATGCTGTAAGGGACATGTCTCTTCCTCTTGCCTGTGTCCAGCACCTGCCCCAGCTCCAGCACCTCTCGAGAGCGGCCAGTGCGGCTGAGCTCCTCCTGTAGCTCCAGGCTCAGTAACTTACAGACTGTTAGGGAGTAAAGACGGCCAAGGGGATGTGAAAGAAGCACACACCAACATGGGTACATTCCAACATGACTGCCGGAATTCTGGCTCAGCCACTTAGTAGCTGTATGACAATTGCGGAGTGTCTCAGTGTCTTCATCTCTAAAGAGTGAGGATGAAATATGTCAGTACGTGTAAAGCCCCTGGAATGATGTCTGGCACACAGTGAGCGCTGTATATGTGCTTGCTGTTCTTGGGAGGTGCCGTCTAGTACGTTCCAATTCATAGTGTCTGTCCTTATAATAATCATTGTGTTTGAGCCTACTGCACAGCCACTGTGTCAATCCATCTCATTGGGGGGTTTCTTTTTCATTGACCCTCTACTTGCTGTCCTTTTCCAGGGATGGTCCCTCCTGATAACATGTCCAAATTATGTGAAACAAAGTCACCATCCCTGCCTCTAAGGAACATTCTGGCTATACTTCTTCCAAGACATTTGTGTGTTCTTCTGGCAGTCCGTAATACTCTCGTCTCCAACACAATTCAAAAGCATCAATTCTTTGGTCTTCCTTATTCACAGTCCAGCTTTCACATGCATATGAGGTGACTGAAAATACCATGGCTTGGGTCAGGCTCACCTTAGTCCTCCAAATAACATCTCTGCTCTTAATTTCTTGACTGCTGTTTCCATAAACATTGATTGTAGATTCAAGTAAATGAAATCCTTGACAACTTCAATCTTTTATCCGTTTATCATGATGCTGATTATTGGTCAGGTTGTGAGGATTTCTGTTTTATGTTGAATGGTAATCCATACTGAAGGTTGTATATATATATATATATTTTAATCTTCATCAGCAACTCTTTCAAGTCCTCTTCGTTTTCAGCAAGGCTGTGTCATCTGCATATCTCAGATGTTAATAAGCGTTCCTTCAGCCCTGATGCCGTGTTTTTATACAGTCCAGCTTCTCTACTGCTTGATAATTTCTCCATTCTGTTGGGTCACCTCTCTTAGGAGTGGGCACAAATACAGATCTCTTCCAGTCAGTAGCCAGGTAGCTGTCTTCCAAATTTCTTGACAGGGACTATGAGTGTTTCCAGGGCTGTATCAGTTTTGTTGTCACATTTCAGTGTACATTCATTCCCATCAATTCCTGGACCTTGTTTTTTTGCCAAGAAGTTTGGACTTCTTCCTTCAATACCACCAGTTCTTAGTTCTTTATTACATGCTACCTCCTGAAATGGTCAAACATTGATCAATTCTTTTTTGGTATAGTGACTCTGTGTATTCCTTCCATCTTCTTTTAATGCTCCCTGCAGCATATACAGTTTTGCCCATAGAATCCTTCAATATTGTAACCCAAGGCTTTAATTTTTTATTCTCAGCTTGAGAAATGAGAGCATGTTCTTCCCTTTTGGTTTCCTAACGCCAGGTGTTTGCACATTTCATTCTAAGACTATACTCTGTCTTCGGGAGCCACCCTTTACATTTTTCTGTTCAGCTCTTTTACGTTATCATTTCTTTCATTTGCATTAGCTATGGGACAAGTTTCAGAGTCGCTTCTGACATCTACTTTGATCTTTTCTTTCTTTCCTTCTTTTTAATAACCTTTTCCTTTCCTTATGCGTGCTCATTTTAAAAAACTTTTTACTGTGAATTGAATGCAGTTTTACATTCAACAAATCATAGACTTTGTTTCATTACAATAATTGCAATCCTCTCCATGTACCATCAGTTAATAGTATTTACCTCTATTCACTTTAACTCTTGCATTCCTCTTATTTACTGGCTAGAGGGTAGACACATGTTTACTTGGGTGATAGGAAGGCAACATGCATGATGTTCTTGATGTCATCCCACAGCTCTTCTGGTCTTTGGTCATTGGTGTCTACTGCATCTCTAAATTCACGTAAAATATACTCAGGGCTGTATTTTGACTCCTGTGAACTTGTTTTAATTTTCTTCAGCTTTAGCGTAGAATTGCATATGAGCAATTGATGGTCTATTCCAGAGTCTGCTCCTAGCTTTGGTGACAGCTGTATAACTCTGAATAAGAATTGTATTAATTGGTATTCCTTGTAGACATATAGATACCATCCTATCACTGACAGCATGGTATTTCAAAACAGATCTTGAAATGTTCTTTATGATGATGCTTGTGGCATCATTCTTTAATTTGTCATTCCCAACATAGTAAATCATATGACTGTCTTATTCAGAATGGCTGATACCAGTCCATTTCAACTCACTAATGCCTAAGATTAGATTATTAAAAGTATCATGGATTGCCAGAAGAACAAACAAATCTAACTTGGAAGAAGGACAGCTAGAATGCTCCTTAGAAGCCAGGATGGTGAGACTTTATCTCTCATACTTCGGACAGGTTATTAGGAAGGAACAGTCCATGCAGAAGGACATCATGCTTGGTAAAGTGGAGGGAGGGTCAGTGAAAAAGAGGAAGACCCCCAACAAGAAGGACTGGCATAGTAGCAGCAACAATGGGCTGAAATGTAACAACAGTTGTAAGGATGGCGCAGGACCAGGCGGGCAGTGTATCATTTTGTTGTGCATAGGGTTGTGATGATTCAGAACGTAACAGCAATAACGCCTTGGGTATTTATGCGTTCAATCTTTCTGCATTCCATTTCATTTTTAATGACTTGCATTTTCCTAGACTCATACTTAGTACATTTCATGTTCTGAATACCGTTAGACTGTCAGCTGTTTTGTCTCATTTTGAATTGTGTACCATCAGCAAATTTAGTTCCTGAAAGCACAGCTCCATCTACCATCTACTTCATTAAGGTCTACTCTACATTGAGAGACAGCTCTTCCTCAGTTGTATTTTGAGTGCCTTCCTGAGAAAGTCATCTTCTAGCACTATTATCAGACAGGCTTTCACTGCTTCTCATAAGGTTTTCAGGGGCTAACCCCTCTGGTAGCGTAGTGGTTACGAATCGGGCTGCGAACCGTAAGGTCAGCAGTTGCGAAACTACCAGCCGCTCCGCGGGAGAAAGATGAGGCTTTCTACTCCCGTAAAGATTTACACCCTCGGAAACCCTGTACAGGGTCGCTATGGGTCGGAACCGACTCGATGGCACTTAACAACAACAACAACCCCTCTGCCTACTTTACTTAGTCTGAAAGCTCTCCATTCTGGGTGAGCCTGCTGGTATTTGAAACACCAGGGCTGTAGTTTCCACCACCACAGCAACACATAAGCCACCATAGTATGACAAACTACATACATGTGGGGGCTTGCTATTATTCCAGAGCTATTTCCTGAGGCTCTTCTGTATGCACATGAATAGTAGAGAAGGCAAGAAAACAAACTATGGGGCATGAGACAGTGTCAATGTGGAAGGAAAGACAACAGATGATAATACGATGGGAAAGACAGTGCACTAGGGATGCAGACCATTCAACAGGGATTACATTCAACGCAAACATTATGCCTAGCACCTAGCACGTGACCTGGCACATGGTGGGTCCCAAAACAGGAAACAGCCAATACAGAAGTGATGGGCAAAGTAACCAGAGTGCCTGAGATGTACCAGGCACTGTGCTAGGACCAGGGAATACACAGACACACCCTACCCTGACAGAGCATAATATAGAGGGAGGTGACAGGAGGAAAAGAAGGCTTACAGCAGAGGTGACATTTAAACTGGGGCTGGAAGAGTGTCTCTAGGCAAAGAGAGGTGCAAGAATATGACAAGATCAGTGACTGATGGGTGACCAGTGTGGTTGAAGTATTGCCTTGGGGGTGGTGTTAAGTACTGTGGAGTTGGTTCTGACTCATAGTGACCCTGCACAGGGTTTCCGAGGCTGTAAATCTTTACAGGAGTAGAAAGCCTCATCTTTCTCCTGTGGAACAGCTGATAGTTTTGAACTGCCGACCTTGAGGTTAGCAGCCCGATTCGTAACCACTACACTACCAGAGCTCCTTGCCTTAGGGGGTGGGAAGCTGAAAATACAAGAAAAGTTGGGACCACACAGCAAAGATACTTAGATACTATGCCAAACATGTTGGCTGTGTTCTGATCACAGTAGGAAGCCTGCAGGGGTGTTAAAAACCAGACAAGAGGACAGACACAACTGGCTCTGTGTTTAAAAGAATGATGGGGACGGGTATGGGGTGGGGGGAGAAGAGCGAGAACAAAGAAGTGAACGGAGTTTACAGCTTAGGACCAGCGTAAGGAACAGATGCAGTATGGGATGATGAGGCAAAGAGAAAAAGAACCTAGGGAAGAAACTTAAGTCAGGAAGGCCACAAATTAGGGTTCCTGGGCGCATGATTACCCAACCCTGAAGTGCCCCCTCCCAGGTTGCCCCCACAGGAATGCAGCCATAGAGGATGCTGCTTGATGTAAAAAACACACCCCCTACAAACCCTCCCAGGATTGGGGCTTGGGAACCTCTCAGTACAGTGACCTCCTCGCTTAGGAGTTCCAAGGGCTGAGTCACTCACTCCCAAATTGCCTCAGGGGTGCAAAGGTCCCATAATTTGGGTAATTTGAGAGCGTCTTTGTCTAGGTAGGGCAGAGGAAGTCTACAAGGTGTGAACCCCACCTACTGTTCCTGCCAGTTCTCCAGATTTAGGGCTAGTGGCAAGGGGAACATACAATCCCAACAAATTATGTAGGCCCAGGCCCAAGTTCTCCAGACAAAGTGGGCTCCCTCTGGATGTCTCATGGGAACTGTAGTGCCATAGTCTTGGGGGAATCGCACTATACCCTTCCTTGATCTCTTTCAAATTCTGCCAAGTTCACCGAATTGCCCTTATGCCTTAAAGAGGGCCCACTGGGTCCTGTCAATACTGGTTGTAACACCTTTGCTGTCATTGATGCATTTGAATTATAGTGTTGGGGAAGAATATTGATCATACCAGAACAAACAAATCTGCCTTGGAAGTACTGCCTGAATGCTCCTTGGAAGCCAGGATGGAGAGACTTCCTCTCACATTCTTTGGGCATGGTATCAGGGCCCTGGAAAAGGGCATACTTGGTAAAGTGGAGGGTCAGCGAAAGAGAGGAAGACCCCAATGAGATGGATTGACACAGTGTCTGTAACAAGGGCTTAAACAGCACCGACTGTTGGAAGGCACAGGAAAGGGCAGCGTTTTCATGGGCCAACTGACAGTAACTAAGTTCAGGGTACAGTCAACGTATTTGGCAATAGCAAACAAGTCTCATTACTAGAGCGGTAAGACTTACCATGACTCCAACCTTATTTTATCACCCCCAAAGTTCTCTGGTAGCGTAGTGGTTACGAATCAGGCTGCGAACCTTAAGGTCAGCAGTTCGAAACTACCAGC
>NW_006408552.1:275364-306380 GCF_000296735.1 Chrysochloris asiatica | reverse complement strand
GGAAATGGAATTGAAAGATAATGAAATTTTTCCACAAACTTTTGAAGCCCCCTCATACATGGAAAGGAATCGTCCTTCGATTAGGTAAAACAATCTTGAAAACGAAGAATGTAGGAGGATAAATACTTCTACCCTGTAATCAAGACCAGTAAGGAGCTTCGGTAGTGTAGTGGTTACGAATCCGGTTGCTAACCTCAAGGTCAGCAGTTCGAAACCACCAGCTGTTCCACAGGAGAAAGATGAGGCTTTCTGCTCCCGTAAAGATTTACAGCCTCGGAAACCCTGTACATGGTCGCTATGGGTCGGAACCGACTCGACAGCACTTAACAACAACAAAGTTCTAGAAGAGGGAGGTGGGACAGAGGAATACAAAGAAGAGATACACTCCCTTTAGATACCTTCGCATTTGCTGGGCAAGCGTTCTAAGTCATCATCATCCTCATTCGGCGTCCCGGCCCAAGCCCCGAACACAGCCAAAATGAAAAGCAACGTTCCCAAGCACACAGATCCCATGACAAAGCGCGGTCCACGCTCTTACTTTCAAACCAACTTCGGAAACACAGCGGGCCCTTTAAATTCAGAGGCTGGCGGGCAGCCTGAAAGCCAGACTAGTAGCGCGTGCGCAGTACCAAGCCGAAAAAAAAGAGGCGGGACCTCATAGATCGCTTGACTTCTCCGCCCAGGTCTGGTGGCGCCTCCTGAAGGTCCTGGTCGCTGGGTTGTCAATATTTAAATTGAAGTCATTGGGGAAAATGAGCAAGCGTACTCATTTTATATAGATATAAAAACAGTGTTTTTATATCTTTTAGGCCGTGACCCTAGGGTACTTGTTCCAGCTCTAAGGAAGTGTTATGTGTTGCTCTCCTCTGCCCGGACCTGCGCCGGCGAGGGGGCGGGTCCAACATGGCGCCGAGCGCCGGGTGAGCGGAGCTTTGGCGGTGGTGAGACATTGGCTGCTGGGGGCAGGTCTGAGCTATACCTGAGACAAGACCTCCAGAAGGTCCCCTATGGAGACTGGAAGTAGGACGGTCAGTTGTGTGTCTCTGATGGGGACTCTGGTGTGTGTGCATTGAGGGGATGTTGGGGGAGATAGGGTGGGCTCTCAGTCTTGGCTTGCTCGGAACCCTTTGGGGGCGGCTCCCCTTCCCCGGTCCTACAAAGCTTGAAGGTCTAGCTCCAGCCGCCCTCTGGGAAGTCTTCCCGGTGCCCCCACTGATCTGAGGGCTTCCGAGGCTGGACGCCTATTAACTAGCGGGTCCAGTGCTGGGCTCCAGGAAGACAAGACAGACGTCGCCACCTGCCCCTAGGAAACTAGGCTCTGGGGACGGCGGCTGAGGAGTCGTCGGTTCTGTTGGGCTGGATGCTGAAGGGTTAGGAGTTCGCCCGAGAACAGGGACAGGACCACTTCTTGTCTTCGGCGCGAGGCGTGGAGTGTGTGCCTAGTGAACGTGGAAGAACCGGGTCCTCCTGCGGCTTCCGCCTTCCGCGACTGCCCAGTGGGTCCTGAGCGCTGGTGGCGTTCATATGCCAACTGCACAGCCCGAGCATACCACTTGTGGCCACGGTAATAGTGATAGTGATGTGCTGATTATTGAACATCTGCATGGTATATGGACTCCTGGTGTGGCGCTGTAGAAGCACTGGACCACGAACCACAAGGTCCGCGCTTCAAACCCATCAGCTGCTCCTCGGAAACCCTACACAGGGTCGCTGTGAGTCAAACCGACTGAACAACAACAAAGTGGTATTTGCAAACATCTGAGTCTTACAATTCAAATATTTATTGTCTTACTAACCTCAGACACTACCGGGTTGTTGGAATACATCAGTGAACATAGCAAAAGCCCTGTCGTCATGGAGCTCACGTGGTGGTGGTAAATAAGGAAACTATACATTAGAGATATTAGATACTAGGGGGGAAACAGTAGAGCAGAATGGAGTTGTTGTTGTTAAGCACTGCCCAGTTGGTTCTGACCCATAGCAACCCTGTATAGGGTTTCCGAGGAGCGGCTGGTGAGCTTGAACCACTGAACTTGTGGTTCAAACCAAGTTTGCAGTCCAGTGCATTAACCTTGCATCCAAACTCCTTGATAGGAATTGACTGACCCCACCTCTCTAATGCCTTTCCTCTTTTTCTCTCTTAAACCCACTCCAATCAGCCTTTTGCTCCATCTTAGTTGAGGTCTCTAGAGAGGCAAAGCCAGTGTGTATATATATATCTATGTTGTTGTTAAGTACCACTGAGTCGGTACTGACTCATAGCGACCCTCTATAGGTTTTCCAAAGAGCTGCTGGAGAGCTTGAACCTCCGAACTTGCTATTCAAACCGACTTTGCAAGCCAGCACATTAACCCACAGTGCCACACGAGAATTCCAGAATGGGGTTGGGGGAGAATATTAAATAGGGTGTTGTTGTTAAGTGCCTTCTAGTTGGTTCCTACTCATAGCACCCCTGTATAGGGTTTCTGAGGAGCGGCTGGTGAATTTGAACCAGTGACCTTGCAATTCAAACTGACTTTGCGGCCCGTGCATTATGCCACAGCGCCACACCAGGGCTCCTAAATAGTGTGGTAAGGGTGGGCAACTGAACGAACATTTGGGAAGAGGATTCCAAGCTGGAGTATCAGAGCAAAGGCCACAGAGTAAGAGTATGCCTGGCAGGATCAAAAATCAGCAGGGAGGGCGGTGTGTGTGGTTGGATCAAAGTGGAAAGGGAAGGAAGGGAGGTCAAAGATATAATGAGGTTAGGATAAACCACGAAAGGCCTTGTAGCTCATTGTTTAAGGATTTTGGATTTTATGCTTAAGGCAAATGAGCCATTACAGAGTTTTGGACAGAGAAATGACATGATGGGGTTTCCAATTGACAGAGTAACTTTGACTGTTGTTGTTGTTGTTGTTAATTGCCATCGAGTCGGGTCCGACCCATAGCGACCCTGTACAGGGTTTCCAAGGGTGTAAATCTTTACGGGAGTAGGGAAAAGCTGGGAGCCCTTGCTAGGAAGCTATGACGTTCTCCAGGGAGGAGATGACGGTGACCGGGCTCAAGATAGTAGAAGTGGAGTAATCAGATAAGATTGCCTAGTGGGGCTGATGTGAAGAGTCATAAAACTGGAAGGCATTGTGTGTGAAGATGAGCAAAGTTAAGGCTATAGCAGGTGGGTCGGGGAGATCAAGAGATCGGTTTTCATGATGCTTTTGAGTAGGCAGTTGTATATACAGTTGAGGAGAATGGTCTGGGCTGGAATAAAAATTTGTTCATCATTGGCCTATAAAAGATATTTGAGGCCATAGATGTGGATGAGAGAACCAGGGAAGTAAATGCAGTTAGTGAGGAAGACTAAAGCCTGGCCCAGGATACTGGGCAGATGGAGAGAAGAGGAAAATCCAATAAAAGAAATTGCAAGGGAGTGACCATTGAGGTAGAAGGAAAACCAAGTGAAGGTGGTCTGGCAACCAAGTGAAGAAAGTGTATCAGAAGAAGGCAGTGTACTGCTGAGAGACCATGATTTAGCAATGTAAAGTCTTTGGTAACCTTGACAAGAATCGTTTCAGGGGCATGGTGGGGGTATGGTCCTTAAGGTTTTATGTCCATGTGGCTGGGCCTGGCTGGCTCTTCAGTGGTTTGGATGTTGAGCCGTAATAATCCCCAAGTTGAGATCTAATATAGTGTAATCACACCCATGGTGAGATCTGCTTTGAGCAGCCAGTCGATTGAAAGGAAGTTTCCTCAGCAGTGTGATCTGCTAAAAAAAAAAAAAAAAAAAGGTGTGTAGGGAAGGGGTAGGGATGGGGCAGGGATGGGGCTCCTTGTCTGATCTCTTCTGGCTTTTCCCAAAAGGGAAAAACTTTCTCATTAACCAGCCTTCTCCCTTCTCCACTAAGTCTGACACCAGCGGTTTCTCTCACAGTACTTTCTACTCAGCTGGGTTTGATCATTCATTGCAGTGACCACACAGAACTCCCATACCATATCACAGCTATGGTTACAATGCAGCCTCGGGAAATTCTCAGAGTTCAGGTGTTTGGTAAGGACAGCCTCTTCTCTGCAGGCAGGACTGTGGCCCTCAACCTCTTGGCTTGGCCTCTGCCCTGCTCAGGAGATGTTACAAAGCTCGTTTCTTCACTGGCTATCGATAAATGCCCAAAGGACACTCCACTGTGTTGTAAGTGTCAGCCCACAGTCTTCAGCTCTAGCTCCTCATGTAAGTGCTCAGAGGCCCCCTGCCCAAAGGCACTTGCTCCGTGGACTTGGAAGCCCACTGCTGTGTCTGGTGCTCTGACTCTTGGTTCTGGTTCTGGTTCTGTTGCAGCTCCTCTGGCACACCTCTGCTAGTGCTTTCATGTCACAGCTTCCTGTCTCTGGGCCAAAGAGGGTCAGTGCACCCCTTTCCTGGCTCTTCTTCCTTGATGGTAGTGAGATTCCCCCCTCCTATGTCCTGGTGTGGCGCTGTGGGTTAATGCGCCAGACTGCAAAGCCATTTGAACTGCAAGATTGGCGGTTCAAGCTCACCAGCTGCTCCTCAGAAACGCTACACAGGGTCACTACAACAATAACAACAACGTCTGATATGGTTTATTTTATATTTAGCAGGATGGCAAAATTGACCAGTCATGATTAGTCCTGTTAACAGTCACTCATAACTGAATCAGCATCTTCCCTCACCTTTTACCAGATCCTTCAGAAAAGAGTCAATTGGTGGGCGTTTACAAAGACTGGCTAAAAGAGACGTTAAACAATCCACGGCACCGCACCTGCTACCAATATAGCGAATGCGCGAACAAAGCTGACTTGCTTTTTGCTGGGTCTGGGTCCTGTATCTGGTTCATCTGACCTCCAGTTTTGTGGGCTTGAGCCGGCAGCCTGCCATATTGCCTGCGGATCCTCAGCAGCCTGACACCTTACCTGCTGACCTGGGGGTGCACAGGGACAAGCATTTGGCTGCTTACTGAAAGGCTGGTAGTTCAGACCCTCAGCTGTTCTATGGTGGGAGAAAGATGTTAGTCCACTTCCATTACAGCCTGGGAAGGCTGGGGAGCATTTCTAGTCTGTCTTCTACGAATTGGAGTCGATTCATCTACTGTATCCCTCTCACGGCCCTGTGGTTAAACGCTCGACTGCTAACTGAGAGGTCACTGATGTGGCAGTCTACTGCCATAAAGGTGGTTGTTGTTAAGGGCCATTGAATCCATTCTAACTTACAGTGACCCTACAGAGGGTTTCTAACGAACAGCTGGTGGGTTTGAACCACTGACCTTGCAGTTAGTAGCCCAGTGCTTATCCTACACCACCACATAAGGTCTCTCTATAAAGACTGCAGCCTGGGGAACCCCATGGGGTGGTTCTACTCCACTGTAAGGAGCTGCTGTGAGTCAGAATCAGCTGGACCATCGATTGGGGGTCGGGGTGGGGGACCTCACTTGCACAGTGTCTGGCTTGAATCAGATTGGAGTCCTGGCCTTTTCTGTTGCATCATAGCCCCGAGTCACACATCACACGGGGCTCCTTACTTCTCGCCTTGCTGAGTCTCCCTTTGTTGTGCCTTCTTCTCTTCTTTGGGTCTCATGTTTCTTCTCCTCTCTCTCTCTCATTCTCTCTCCCCCCATCGCTCTACCCCGGAGCAGCAGCCTTAGGGGCTGGGAGGAGGGGCTCCAGAATGGCAGAAGAGAAGAAGCTGAAGCTCAGCAATACTGTGCTGCCCTCTGAGTCCATGAAGGTGGTGGCCGAGTCCATGGGCATCGCCCAGATTCAGGAGGAGACCTGCCAGCTGCTGACAGATGAGGTCAGCTATCGCATCAAGGAAATCGCACAGGTGAGCTCGTCTGCTGCCCAGCCCGCTCTGGAGGGTGTTAGCCCCCTTCTTCCCCAGGGTCTCCAGCTGATGTCTGTTCTCCCCTTCCACGACCCCAGGACGCCTTGAAGTTCATGCACATGGGGAAGAGGCAGAAGCTCACCACTAGTGACGTTGACTACGCTCTGAAACTGAAGAACGTCGAGGTGATTGGGATGTACCAGAGAGGGTGGGCGGATCCAGCCTCTCAGACCTCCCTCCCCCCCAGCTCATGCCAGTGTGTGCTGCTCTCCTGGTACAGCCGCTGTATGGCTTCCATGCCCAGGAATTCATTCCATTCCGTTTTGCCTCTGGTGGAGGCCGGGAGCTTTACTTCTATGAGGAGAAGGAGGTTGACTTGAGTGACATCATCAATACCCCTCTGCCCCGGGTGCCCCTGGACGTCTGTCTCAAAGGTTGGCGGAGGGGAGAGCAGGGTGGGAGGGAGGAGGGAGAGGAGGAGCGTGAGATCCTAGGTACATGCTAGTGTCCACCTAAAAGCCATTCACCTTTACACCTCCCTTCCTCACAGCTCACTGGTTGAGCATTGAAGGCTGCCAGCCGGCGATACCAGAGAATCCGCCTCCAGGTAAACGCTCTGCCTGCCGCCGCCCCTGCCTCCCCATTCTGCCTCACTCTTTCTCCCTCCACACTGACCACTGCTGTTGTGGATGCCTTCCTTCCAGCTTCCAAAGAGCAACAGAAGGCTGAGGCCACAGAACCCCTGAAGTCAGCAAAGCCAGGCCAGGAAGAAGACGGGCCCCTAAAAGGCAAAGGTCAAGGGGCTGCTCCAGCTGACAGCAAAGGTCAGTAGGGCTAGCCAGGCCTCTCTTGACTTGCCTCAGTGCCTTGTGGTCATTTATGAAGTGGGTGAGGTAAAGGTGGTGAGGGAAAATCTCAGGCCAGAGAGCCCCAGGAAAGATTCAGACTCTTAGGAGGAAGCCTGGTGTCCCTGGGCTGGGAATGGAGGCCGAAGGTTTGCCTAATACTGAGGCCTCTCCTGGAGCTTGCTCTTCTAACCTGTTTTCCCAATTCCCCCAGGGAAAGAGAAGAAGGCACCCCCCTTGCTGGAAGGGGCTCCTTTGCGACTGAAGCCCCGAAGCATCCATGAGTTGTCAGTGGAACAGCAGCTTTACTACAAGGAGATCACTGAAGCCTGTGTGGGGTCGTGTGAGGCCAAGAGAGTGGTGAGGACCCCACCTTCTTACCTTTACCAGGAGACAACTCCTCTCTGAGGCCCCGTGATCCCAGTTTCTACCTCACCTATTTCCCTCTCTCCCAGGAAGCTCTACAGAGCATCACTACGGACCCAGGGCTCTATCAGATGCTGCCCCGATTCAGCACCTTCATCTCAGAGGGGGTGAGGACTTGGATGTGACTGAGGGGGGAGGCGGCAGCAGGAGCAGTTCATCTGAGGGATGTCGCTGTCCCTTCACGTCTCCGTAGGTCCGTGTGAATGTGGCACAGAACAACCTGGCCCTGCTTATCTACCTGATGCGGATGGCAAAGGCGCTGACTGATAACCCGACGCTCTATCTGGAAAAATATGTGAGTCGTCCTGTCTGCTTCCTCCCCTCCCAGGGACCTGGGCTTTCGGAACTCAGTCCCTTCTCCCTTAGGTGCATGAGTTGATTCCAGCTGTGATGACCTGCACCGTGAGCAGACAGCTGTGCTTGCGACCAGATGTGGATAATCACTGGGCCCTCCGGGACTTTGCCGCCCGTCTGGTGGCTCACATCTGCAAACATTTCAGCACAACCACTAACAACATCCAGTCTCGGGTCACCAAGACCTTCACCAAGGTAAGCATCCATTAAGAGGGTCACTGAAGCCGGGAGTGGGTCTGTTGGGCTTGGAGAAATAACTCTAAATAAACAAGGGGCAGAAAGAAAGGGCAGGCCTGGAATCCGAGTATTTGAAAGGACTGTAGCCTCATCTGTAAAGTCTTCATGTTTGCAAGGGAAGTGGGTTGATGGAATACTTGGACCTTGTGATCTTAATAAAGTTGTCCTTTCCATACAGAGCTGGGTGGATGAGAAGACTCCTTGGACTACTCGTTATGGCTCCATTGCAGGCCTGGCAGAGCTGGGACATGATGTTAGACCCCCACCATGTGGGAAGAACTGGGGGGAGGGGAGTAGCACCCCTGAACTTAGGAGCCAGTGTGGTGACCCAGTGGCCCTGCCTTCTCTCCCCTTCCTTCCCACCAGGTGATTAAGACTCTGATTCTGCCCCGGCTACAGCAGGAGGGGGAGCGGATCCGCAGTGTCCTAGAGGGCCCTGTGCTGAGCAACATTGATCGGATAGGAGCGGACCACGTGCAGAACCTCCTTCTGGTGAACAGAGCTCCTGTCCTAACCCCTGCTCCCAACTTCTCCCCACAAGTCCCTCCATACACACGCAGACAACAGTGGTTAGCAAGCATATGCTTTATTCGAACATTTACTCCAATCCTTTGTCTCAAATATTTAAAGAACACAAAGCACAAAATGAATTAAGAGATCTGAACTCCCAGCTTGTACATTTTCCTGCAGTACCCCCTATGGGGCGTCTACATCTCTCTCTAGTCCATTTTGTGCTAGATAAGCACCCCTGTGGGTTACATGTCCCCTTAACATTTGGTCAGTGCTTTAGGTTGGTTTGAACTGCAGGACTGGCGTTCTACCTCACCATTTACTCCTTGGAAACCATATACAGGGTCACTATGGATCAGAACTGACTATAAACAGGATACTGGTCAATTCTCCATTCACACCAGTTGATGCCCGTGTTTTCTTACAAAGACGACCCAGCACCACTTGGTACACCTCTTTGTCACTCTTCCAGGAATGCCAGCCTTCCCTCTATCTAGCTATGGTCTGCCTTCTCTCTGCAGAAATACTGCGCCCCAGTTCTGGCAGAGCTGTGCCCACCATCTGACGACCAGGATGCCTATTGGGCAGAATTTGGGTTCCTTGGCCCCCTTCTCTGCTCCCATGTGATCAAGGCCCAGGCCCAGGCTGCTCTGCAGGCTCAGCAGGTCAACAGGACCACACTGACTATCACCCAGGTGAGTATCACCCAGGTGAGTATCACCCAGGTGAGTATCACCCAGGTGAGTATCACCCAGGTGAGTATCACCCAGGTGAGTATCACCCAGGTGAGTGACTGCGGGGCGGACGAAGAGGAACCAAGTTGCAGAGACAGAAGTTGGGGGTGGGATGGAGCCGCTGTTCTCAGCAGGGTGTGCACACACATGTACAAACACGTGCTCTCACTTTAAACCTCAGGACCCTCTCTTTTTGAACCTTGGGGGAGTCTAGGCCCCCGACCCTAGCTGAGAACCACTGAGGAAGAAGAGCAACCTGGGTCTTTCCCTCTACACCCTCTTTTTCTTTCTGCCTTTGTCCCTGCAGCCCCGGCCCACACTGACCCTGTCCCAGGCCCCCCAGGCTGGCCCTCGGACTTCTGGCTTGCTAAAGGTTCCCGTCCAGACCCTGGTGTCTGCTCGAGCTGCTGCCCCTCCTCCAACCAAGCTCATTGTAATGTCCTCATCATCTAGTGCCTCATCTACCCAGCAGGTGTGTGCAACCATGTGGAATAAGGGGATGGTGAAGTGCCCTGAGTGTCCTAGGTTACCACAGAGCATTCTGGAAAGACTTTAAAGTAGGTCCCCAAATGAGACAGACGTGACACTGCCCCGGGCACTGTGGGACTCCAGCTGCTCACCTGAGCAAGGCTCTTGAGCTGCAGCAATCTACAGGACCCTGAGGATGTACCCATTCATGGGCCCTGGGAATAGGTCTTCCTGGAGGAGGGCTCAAAGCAATCGGCACTGCCTTTTCTTCCCCAGGTCCTGTCCCTCAGCACCTCAGCTCCTGGCTCAGGCTCTACCACAACCTCGCCCGTCACTACCACCACTGTCTCCAGTGTGCAGCCCATTGTCAAGCTGGTCTCCACATCCGCAACCACTCCCCCCAGCACTGCTCCCTCTGGTCCAGGGAGTGTCCAGAAGTTTATCGTGGTTTCTCTTCCAAAAGGGGAAGGCAAAGGAGGCCCCACCTCTCATCCTTCTCCAGTTCCTCCTGCCTCCTCATCCCCTTCACCTCTTGGAGGCAGTGCCCTCTGTGCAGGGAAGCAAGAAGCTGGGGATAGCCCCCCGCCAGCCCCAGGGACTCCAAAGGCTAATGGTTCCCAGCCCCCTGGGTCTGGGTCTCCTTGAGGCTGTTAGCTCTCCCTCTGGCTTTCGCTCGCTCGCTCACACACACACACACACACACGTTTAGGTGGAGGGAAGTAGGAGCCTACTTCTTGTCACTTTCTTGTAGTTATTGTACAGTTAGTTCCTCAGAATAAAAATTTGATTGGTAAGTTCTGATCCGTCCCAATCTTCCTGTATCAGACACCAAGTGGAGGTTAACCTGTACATCCCTTCTGGTTTCCATCCCAGATCCAGAGGCCAGAAGGCCTGTTTACAGTGCCGTCACTTGGGGACACTCAGATGCGAATGACATAGGCATCGCTGTGGCTTAGGTGTCGTACCCATTTGTGGGGATTGGCATTGCCACACGGTCTGAAAGCAAGCCTGAGGAAGCGAACCTGGAGGCCGGAACACGTGTGCCGGGGAAGTTCAAAGGAGAGGCTGGCAGGGCCCAGTCCTAATGGAGGAGCCGAGGAGGAAGGTCCATGGCCAGGGGGCCCAGAGACACCCGGGACATCCATCTGTGAGGAGCAGAGGTGGGAAGGAGGGACTGAAGGGAGCAGAGCAGCCAGGGGCCAGGTAGGAACGTTGCAGCAACTGCATCAGGAGGGATGGGCCAGAGGCCAAAGATGACGGTTGGGGAGAAGATACCTGGAAAAGGCCCGAGAGCTGAGAGCCTCCTTGTACTCGAGGTAGGTCCCAGCGAAGGGCTCCTTCCCCCAGCTCGGCCTTCTGATCTGGGCTGCTCAGCTCCTGAGACAGACTGGAGAGGAAAGGTGAGGGGCAGGCCAGTTGTCCTTCAGAGCCCACCTCCCTGGTCTGGCATGCACACTAACCTGACCACCCCTCGTGGCAGGGGAAGGTACAGCCTGACATTGAGAGCTTGGCTGCAAAGAGGAAATAATGAAGAAGTCAGCCCCAGAAAGTAGTGTCCCCATCCTTAATGTCACAACTGGAGCTTAGCGCAGATGTCTTCCTTTAGCTAACTGAAGGCACACAGCCAGATCCAACACTTACCTCTTGGAAGGTAGATCACATCGTAACTTCAGATAAACCTGAAGCCTGGGTGAAAGGGTAAAATACCATTATTTAGGACATGTTTGACGGCGTCTTAGTGTCCCCACCCAGACCTCCATGAATGACGTGTAATTGTGCCTAAGGAGAGAAGGGGCTGAAATCCAGCCCAACTCCCAACAGCTACCTCAATAAGGGGAATGGTCGTACCTGCTTGAGCCCTGGTCCCACTGCACAGAGGGAAAGAGCCGGAAGGGGAGAGGCGAGGGGAGGTCATCTGAGAGTTGGTACCTCATCACGGTAAGCTGAAATCAGAGAACAGAGATCTATTGGGTCTCCTCACCTGAACTGTCTCCCACGGTGGACAGGATATACTGAGCTACCTATGCTCACCTCCCCTTGAGGGGGCTGCAAACGGAGGATTCGATGAGACTCAAACTCATCCAGATGTACAGAACTGTGAAATGAGACTTCATCAACCCGAATTCCTGGCCCGTAACCTGCAAAAAGAGCAAGACCCGTCTCCTAAACCATGTTTTAAGACAGAAGAGCAGGGAGGGTCTAACACAACCACCTGCTCTTACCCTATTCTAAGATAACCCAATCTCTCAGTAGAACATCTTTGGTAGTGCCCATCCCAGGAGTCCTGGTGTAGCGCTGTAGGATAAGTACTCAACCACAAGGTCGGTTTGAACTGGAGGTTGACAGTTCAAACCCACCAGTTGTTTCTTAGAAGCCCTATACAGGGTCGCTATGAGTTGGAACTGACTCAGAGGAATTTAACAACACACCAGATGATAAACAGCTACTTTCTCCTTACCTCTCAGTTCTGACTTTCCTACACAAAATTCTTCCGTCAAGCCAATACACATCTCTGTCAGAAAAGAACATCAGGAAAGTAACCAAGCAACACCAATACAAACCAAGGCGCCTATCGACCCAGTGCTGCGTCCAGCCTACAAATTCCTCACCAGAGCCGTTAGGAAGAAAGCTTTTGAGTCGGATCTCTCCCTGCACATCCACCTTCAGTAGTGAGCCCTGAGAATGACAGGGAGGTTAATGCCCAGAACTGTGACTACCCCACAGGTTTCCATAGATCCTCTGTCCTCAGCTCCAGGGCTGGGGATCCACTTACATTAGATGCTATCAGTACAGACAATCTCTCCACCACATCCAAGAACACTTCATTCTTTTGACTCTGAGAAAGAAAGGAGACTTGGGTGTTTGGAGGCTGAATTGCCTATATTTTAATATATGGAGGCAAGGAAGGACTGACTATGGTAGCTGAGTCTAGGGTCCTGGGGGTGAGGGGACACCCAAGTGTAAGGGAAGTGGAAAGATATGCCTGGATCTTGGGCTCTTGAGTCCCAGAAAAAACTGGGAGAGTCTGGCACTATAGCTTGGGCCCCTTACCTGGTCAGAGCGGCTGGAGAGGATGGGGCGGCTGGCTGCGCTGCTGGGGGCCACTTTGCTCTGTTGTGTTTCAGCCCCAAACTGTAAAACACCCAAAGCAATCAACCCTCAATTTGATACTCCTAACCAATCTTCCTCCTCCATAATGATCCTCTTCCCCCTTCACTGACCAAGCCAACACTGCTGAGGTCAAATAGACTGAAGGGCTTGCTGACCACAGCTTCGGTCTGGATGAAGTTCCTCAGCACCTCCATGGATGTAGTCTGTACATAGCCATAGTCCTATTAGTAAAGGAAGGGAGGGAATGGGTAATAAGAAGAAAGGAACTACCCCTCCTAACCGGATCCCATGGCAGAAAACCCCAAACCAAACTCACTGCCACCAAGTTGATTGCAACTTATATAGTGGCCCCTCTCCAAGGTTTCCAAGACTCAATCTTTACAGAAATAGAAATAGAAAGTCTCGTTTTTCTATTGTGGAGCAGTTGATAGGCTTGAACTGCCAACCTCACGGCTAGCAGTCTAGTGCTTGTTCCGTGGCACCACCAGAGTTCCTGGGTGGCTATTACCAGGGGAACAGGACAAGTGAGGGAAAGCCTTTGAGCTTACCAACACCTCATCCAGTAGTTCATAGACAAGCGCCACATTGCGGGAGATGGTGCCCTCACCCAGGGAGCCACAATAGTCACCCAGGAGGGTGGCTAACCTGAGGAAACAACGAGTGTCATAATCTCCCCTCAAAGCCCCACTCCCAGGTGTCCAGCCCCAGCCTCCTCACCGGAAGAGCAGTTCTAGGAGGCTGAAAGGAGAAATGTTTTCTGAAGTGGTGGCCACCAAATAGAGGCCGCTGTGTCTGATGTGGATAAAATGACGGTCATCGTGGTGCTGAAGAAGAGGCAAGAAAAGAGCCAGTGATTAAGACCTGAGTCATAGCCCTTAACAGCAGTGTGATTTGGGGTGAATATGAACCCCCTTCCAAGCCCCCAGCATCCTAAAGTGTTAACGGTGTTAACCAAAATTCTGAAGACTGAAGCACAAGGTACTCTACCTGGTATACAGTTAGCACTTAATAAACTTTGTTAAATGCCGACGAGTTGGTTCAGACCCATAGCGACCCTGTACAGGGTTTTTTGAGGAGCGGCTGGTGAGCTTGAACTGCAGACCTTCAGTTCAAACCGGCTTTGCAGTCCAGCGCATCACCCACTGTGCCATACCACCTCGGTTAATATTATTTGGGAGAATGTTCTCCCCAAACGTAAGCTTTCAGGGAAACAGCCCTGGGAGAGACGAGGCGCCCACCGGTCCCCACCATCCCTACCGCCCTCCCACGGGTGGTTACCATGACAACTGGAGACTGGTCTCCTGGCAGTCCCGTCAGCTTCCGGTAGAAGAGCTCGGCCACATCCCGGCCACCGCTGTCCCCTCGTACTGACCAGGTGGAAGGACAGTTAAGAAACCGGTGATACAGGCTGGCTCGGGGACACTACTCCCACCCAGCCCCGCCAGCCCCTGCCCCGGGTCAAGGATACGGTCTTTGTAGATGAGCGGGTCCCCCTTGGAGGACAGAATGAAGAACTGGGAAATCATGGCCGTTCTGGAGAGTAGTCAAGGTGACAACGCTGCGAAAACTGGGTCCTCTCCGCACTGCGGCCTCGGAACAACAGGAGGAGTGAGGGTCGGTCCTTTAGGAATGACTCCTCCGGCCGCGCCAGCCGGGACCGTGGGGGTACTGCGCCCTCCCCACCCGGCTCGGCCTTCCCACCCGCCCCTCCGGCCCCCCTCCCCACGCCCCAGGCTGCGCCGGTGATTGGCCGAAGCATGGGACAAGGACGGCGACGGACCGTGCTCTCCGATTGGCCCGCATGGGGCGGCGCCGGTCACGTGGGGAGCAGACGTTTCGCGCCAATTTCGGTTGCTCCGCCGCAGTCTACCGCGCGGGAGTTCTTTGCTTCTGGCAGCGCGAGCCCCTCGGTCAGCTAACTGCTGCCGCGCGCACTCGGCAGCAATGGCACATAAGGACTACGCGCTCGAGAAAGGTGTGGGTCTGCAAGCTTGCAGGGGGATTCTGCACAGGAATTCGGGTTAACACCCACGGGTTTCGGGGAGCCGGACTCAGGGGCGCGCAAGGCCAGGGAAACGGTCGGGAGTAGGCTGGGCTCGGGCAGACAGAGTCTGGGAGGCGCACGGGAGCCTTGGGGTCGCAGAAGGTAAGGCTGGGTTCGGGGTGATTGTAGGGGGCGGGCAGCCTGGCTGGAGGCACCTGAGGGAAGGCCACTCCCAAGAGTGAGCGGGGATCCTTGAGACCGTGTCTGAGGGGCTTTGGAGCCTTATGGATGGAGGGGCCTGGGTTTGCTTCCCGGCCCCCACATTAGAAACTCAGGATTTCCCGCGTTCTACCGAAGCGCGCCGGGGTCCCGGAGGCGGGAAGGCTGGGGCCGCTGCGCGCCGGGATTGGCTGTCGTGGGGCCCCTAGCAGCGGAAATGAAGGCAGGGCGGAAGTTGCGCGAGGCGGCAGGAGGGAGTGCCGTGTGTAAACAGTGTCCTTCCGCGCCGTTGCGTCGGCGCGCGCCTCGGAGGTTGGGGCGTGGGTGGGATTAGGGGTTAGCGAGAGGAGCTGGAGGTGCGGGAGCGGGTGGCCTTCGGCGCGCTGGCCAATCGCCGGCGGGCTCCCGCCCTGGGCGGAGGAATCCCGGGGGCTGTGAGGCGGCTGGCTTCTGGGCCCATGTGCTTCTTTGTTTACTAAGAGCGGAAGCAGTGGCGGGGAGCGGGCCTAGTGCCGTGATTCCCGAGGAGCCCGAGCTTTACTAAATCGAGAGAAACGAAGAAATATGGGTGGAAGAAGCGCTGAGAGCCGACAGACCTGAATCGCGAGTGTGGCAGGCAATTGGGGAAGGGTGCTGAGGGTTTCCCTCTGGGGACGGTGTAGGATCCTACTCAAAACGACTAGGGCCCCTTATTCTCTGCTTACAATGGGCACGTGGAAAGGAGTTAGGTCCGGTGTGGGAAGAATTGTGTATATTTCTTTAAGTCCTTACTAATTTGTAGATTCTCTTTTAAATGAAAGTGGGTTTCTTAGGTTTCCTGCAAAGGTATGGGAGAGAAAAGGAAGGCAGTTGGTGATGATTTTACATTTACGTTGTAGATAAGGTTAAGAAGTTCTTGCAAGAGTTTTACCAAGATGAGGAATCTGGGAAGAAGCAGTTTAAGTACGGGAACCAGTTGGTAAGTCTAAGATTAGATGAAGGAAATGAGGTGGTTACTTTAAGGGGTTGGTTCAAAAAGGTGGCCTAGTTCCTGCCAACAAGTAGATTTGTCTGTAATGGACACAGCATAGCAATTAATGCTTGTGAAGTGAATATAATAGCTGTACTGTTAATAGAGCTCTGGTGTTGCTGTGTGTAGGGTAAGCACTGGACTAGTAACTGCAGGGTCGACAATTCAAACCCACCAGCTGCTCTCAGGAACCCTGTGCAGAATCATTCTGAGTCTAAACTGACTCAAGGGCACACAACAGCACTTAATAACTAAGGTGTTTTTGCAAGTTGAGGGGCTGTGTTTGTTGTAAGAGGTGTGACTCTGCCTGCCTCCTCTCCTGCGCATGGCCAGAATTGCTCAGTGCTTATAGTGATTGATTGCACTCAAGGTGAATTTGGCTCTGAAATATTGCTGTTTCTCCCTACCCCAGGTTCAGCTGGCTCATCGGGAACAAGTGGCACTGTACGTGGACCTGGATGATGTCGCGGAGGATGACCCTGAGTTGGTGGACTCGATTTGTGAGAATGCCAAGCGCTATGCGAGGCTTTTTGCCGATGCTGTACACGAGTTGCTGCCTCAGTACAAGGAGAGGGAGGTGAGCCATTAGAGAGCAGTGCTGGGTGTTGGGCTAAGACCTCTAACGAGAAACTTCTCAGATAGATAGTGCTGCTTTGAGCTGGCCGGAGGCGAGGTGATGGCTGGGGCTCTATGTGCTCCCTTCTTCTCCATTCTGTTGCTCATTTTCGTGTCTTTATTTTGCTTGTGGTAACAACCATGTCCAAAGTTGCCAGGGCTATAAATCTCTATGGGAGCGGAAAGCCTCATCTTTCTCCCTCAAAGCCACTGGTGTGTTGAAACATCTGACCTTGCAGTTAATAGTCCAACAAGTAACCCACTATATTACCAAGGCTGCTACTTTTGTCTGTAGGTAGTGAATAAAGACATCCTAGATGTTTACATTGAACATCGACTAATGATGGAACAGCGGAGCCGGGACCCTGGAGCTGCTCGCAGCCCCCAGAACCAGTACCCTCTGGAACTTATGCGCAGATTGTGAGTGGCCTCTGGGGGAGGATGTGGGAGGTTGTCCTCCAGAACCTTGCTAATGACCTTTTTTGTTTTGTTTCAGTGAGTTGTACTTTCAGGGCCCAAGCAGTAACAAGCCTCGTGTGATTCGGGAAGTACGGGCTGACTCAGTGGGGAAGTTGGTAACGGTGCGTGGAATTGTCACCCGTGTTTCTGAAGTTAAACCCAGGATGGTGGTGGCCACTTACACTTGTGATCAGTGTGGGGCAGAGACCTACCAACCGGTAAGCACGAAGCAAGAAACAGATCAGTAGTTAACTGTGCTAGTGGTCTAAGAATGTCTTGCCCATTGATGTATATCTGTGTTTTTTTTCTGTTTATTATAATGTGTAATACTATGTGTGTTTATTTTCATTCTTTTCTTGATATGTAGGGGTCTTAGCATCCATTTTGTTACCCTGGCACTTGTCACTGTTGATCCAGGATGGTGAAAGGTGCTGCTCTAGACAGGTCCATGATAACTCAAGTAACTGACTATAAAGGACTCTTTTTCCTTGATTGTGTTTTTTTTTTCCCCCCTTGTGACATTTTAGATCCAGTCTCCAACTTTCATGCCCCTGATCATGTGTCCAAGTCAGGAGTGCCAAACCAACCGCTCTGGAGGGCGACTGTATCTGCAGACTCGTGGCTCCAAATTCATCAAATTCCAGGAGATGAAGTTACAGGAACATGTGAGTGGTTTGGGGTGGGTGGAGAGTCTGCTCAATCCCTGTACTCACTTGTGGGGTGGGGTAACAAAAGAGCAAAACTGAAGCCAGAGTAGTCACCTAGAGCAGGAGGCGGGAGGTTTAACCTCAGCTGGAACTGGTTTCTGGCTCCTCGTACAGGCTTATCTGAGGCAGGCTAGTTTAAGAACCACATGAGTGGAACATCTAGGGAGGTGAAGGAGTATCCTAAGTGTTTATGTCGTCCTTTTCTGTGTACCCTTTCCTTCCCCAGAGTGACCAAGTTCCTGTGGGCAACATTCCCCGGAGCATCACAGTGTTGGTAGAAGGAGAGAACACAAGGCTCACCCAGCCTGGAGACCACATCAGTGTCACTGGTATATTCTTGCCAATTCTGCGTACTGGCTTCCGACAGGTGGTACAGGTAAGTAAGGGCGTTTGAAGTTAAGATTTCCTTTCATCTCTCTTGCATTCACTCTTCCCTTTAACCCCTCCCCCCATCCAAAGAAAATTACCAATAGGAAAACACCAGATATAAAGGGGTTTTGTCAGGAATTTTTTTAGGGTATCAGATGGGTAGGCATGGTAAAAGGGTTTCATCCATGTTCTAGCATTTTCTTGTCCCAGGGTCTTCTCTCAGAGACTTACTTGGAAGCCCACCGGATTGTGAAGATGAATAAGAGTGAGGATGATGAAGCTGGGGCTATGGAGCTAAGCAAGGAGGAGCTGAGGCAGATTGCAGGTAAAGAGAATAAGGGGAGAACTTGTTTCTTCTGAGCCCCCTTTTATTCCCCTAATGAAGAACCTTAATTCTCCTGTAGAGGAGGATTTCTATGAAAAGTTGGCTGCTTCCATCGCTCCGGAGATATATGGGCATGAAGATGTGAAGAAGGCACTTTTGCTCCTGTTGGTGGGAGGTGTGGACCAGTCTCCTCGAGGCATGAAGATAAGAGGTAAAACGCATCGAGAAATGAGGGGAGGGGGAGAGGTTCAAGGTGAATGAAGTCATATGGAGGCCATAAATTAGGGAGCTAGCTGGTGCGTTGGCTTTGTGGATTTAGAGCCTAGTGGGCAGGAGGAGAGGTGGATCTCAAAAGCATCTTTCTCTATTGGACAAGCTGCCTTGAGAGACCGATCACTTGGGGGTCTTCCTTTATTCCAGGGAATATCAACATCTGCCTGATGGGGGATCCTGGTGTGGCCAAGTCTCAGCTCCTGTCTTACATTGATCGCTTGGCCCCCAGAAGTAAGTACTCTGACCCAGGGTGGGGTGCACATAAAGCCACGGTGTTGTTCTGTCCCAGGGGGCACTGGAAAGCAGGGATTGGGTATAAAACAGGCATTGAGGTGGTTTGGTGGCAGGGACAGGGAGCTGTTGCCATTGCTGGCATTCCCATGGGTCTCCAACTGCCTCAGGTCCCCCTGTAGCGGGTAAAGGCAGGTCCAGTGCAGATCTCAACTGACTGTCCCTTGTGTCCTTTGTTCTATTCCTTGCTCCCATTTGCTGAACACATCAGGCCAGTACACAACAGGCCGGGGCTCCTCCGGAGTGGGCCTGACAGCAGCTGTGCTGCGAGACTCTGTGACTGGTGAGCTGACCTTGGAGGGTGGGGCCCTCGTGCTGGCTGACCAGGGCGTGTGCTGCATCGATGAGTTTGACAAGATGGCCGAGGCTGACCGCACAGCCATCCACGAGGTCATGGAGCAGCAAACTATATCCATTGCCAAGGCAGGCATTCTCACCACACTCAATGCCCGCTGCTCCATCCTGGCTGCTGCCAATCCTGCCTATGGGCGCTATAACCCTCGCCGGAGCTTGGAGCAGAACATACAACTTCCTGCTGCACTCCTCTCCCGGTTCGACCTCCTCTGGCTGATCCAGGACCGGCCTGACCGAGATAATGATCTCCGGTGAATGAAACTGCACACCCAGGAGACATGCCTTACTCTAGTACTCTGTAGGGGGAGCGGAACCAGTCCAAGTCTGCCCCGGGATCTCCAGCAGGGCTCAGTCCTTAGTTCTTAGGAAACAGTGGGTCCAGAATGAAATCCTGAGGATTTGGGGTGAATGTTTGTCCCTGCACACTGGAGGAATAGTTAAGGTCAGGGTATGTAGCTCCAAGAGTCACTGCTTCCCTCTGCCTACACAGGTTGGCCCAGCATATCACCTACGTGCACCAGCACAGTCGGCAGCCCCCAGCACAGTTTGAACCTTTGGATATGAAGCTTATGAGGTAGGATGACTGTGTACTGACTGGCTTCTCATTCTTGGTTCAAACCCACCACCCACTCTTTGTTTGGAGACCCTATTCAGGGTAGCTAAGGCATGGAATTGATACGGGGGCATTTAACAGTAGTTTGAAAAGGAGCTCTGGTGGCACCATGGGTTAGGCATTGTGATGCTGAGTGAAAGGTCAGTGGTTTGAACATACCAGCCCAGTCCACAAGAGATTCTGCTTCTGAAAGATGTGCAGCCTCAGAACGCCACTGGAGCAGTTCTGCCGTCTTTCCGTGCGGCTTTTCTACTGTTTGAAAGAAGCTGTGGTAGCGCAGTGGTTAAGTGCTTGGGTGCCAACTGGAAATTTGACAGTTCAAAACAGCTGCTCCATAAGATAGATGTGACACTCCTTTAGTAATGATTTATAGCCCTGGAAACCCACCCCACGGGACAGTTAAGATTCTGTCCAGTTGAATTCACTGAGTTGGATTTACATTTCTCAAAGAAATCCATCTATTTATTTGTTTCTCCTATTGAAAAATCTCTCCCCATTAAATAAGAGTTTTCTTTGAGCGGAGAAAACAAACTCAAGTATTCAACCCCATCTCCCCCTTTTGCTTTCCCATGCACCCTTTCCCCGCAGACGTTACATAGCTATGTGCCGTGACAAGCAGCCCACAGTGCCAGAGTCTCTGGCTGACTACATCACAGCTGCCTATGTAGAGATGAGGCGAGAGGCTTGGGCTAGTAAGGATGCCACCTATACTTCAGCCCGGACCCTGCTGGCCATTCTGCGACTTTCTACTGCTTTGGTGAGTGCCCCGTCCCCCATCCCTTTGACTGGACTTAATACCTCAGTCTACCTTCATAAGGTTAACTCTCTGCTTGCCTCCTCCCTCCCACTCAGGCCCTGCCGGGGCTAAAGTGCTGACAGTGCAGATAGTGGTCCTCTCCGTGCTACCGCACTGTGGGTACTTGCTGCTCCGGTAGGGCATGCACAGCATCCACGGAGGGAAAGGCGACCTCCCTGCTTCCAACCTTACGGAGGGTGTGGGTGGGGTTCATTGCACTTCTGTGTCCTAAGATTCTGTGCTATAAACTATACTTCATTTGTGTCCTCCCATCTTGGACTTCCGTCCTGGGGGCTCCAAAGTGCTGTTCGTGCAGGTAGTGTGATTACCTGACCTACTGCTGAGCTAGCACTTCCCGAGCCCCTGGGACACAGCCTCTCCGCCAGTCACCCGCCTTCTCTGCAGAGCTCCTTCACAGGACAGCTGAACACCGGGACTGGCCAGTGTTGAAAGGCGGAGACTTGGGCAATTGCTGGACGCTGCCCTGGGCATTGCACTTGTCTCGGTCTGACAGTGCCGGCCCAACACTGCAGATGTTTGGGGTGATACAGGGATGGGGCTCTCTAATAAGCAATGGAGGTTGCTTGACTTCCCTTGAAGCTGGAACAAGGATTTCCCTGCCTTTGTTCCACTCCCCTCTATCCTGCCTTCCTCTTAGGCACGACTACGAATGGTAGACACTGTGGAGAAAGAGGATGTGAATGAAGCCATAAGGCTAATGGAGATGTCAAAAGACTCACTTCTAGGCGACAAGGGGCAAACAGCTAGGTGAGTCCTTTCATGAAGGACCTTTTGGTCACTTTGGCTTTCTTGAGCAAATCTGGTTTCTGTATAGAGATGTCTGAGACGTGGATCTCAGAATTCTAACATTGGCCCATCACACTGTGGATGTTGGTGGTCCCTGTATATGTCCTACCCTAATACTAATACACCTGCCCTTGTTTCCTTTAGGACCCAGAGACCAGCAGATGTGATCTTTGCTACTGTCCGTGAGTTGGTCTCAGGGGGCCAAAGTGTCCGGTTTTCCGAGGCAGAACAGCGTTGCATATCCCGGGGCTTCACACCTGCGCAGTTTCAGGCGGCGCTTGATGAGTATGAGCAACTAAATGTCTGGCAGGTCAACACCGCCCGGACCCGCATCACGTTTGTCTAATTCCCGCTGTCTGGAGACACTGAGCTCTGGCCTGCATGCCTCGCTCACCGCTGCACTTAACTCTTTTCCTCCTTTTGCTAATAAAAGTGTTTGCAAATCACCACCTTCTAATCTGGGCCGCCTGTTAAAACGAGGCTTTGTGAGTTTTCTAGATTCATACCTGGTTCCCTTTTGAACCATCAGTTCAAAACTCATCAGCCACTCCTAAGAAAACCTATACAGGCTCGCTACATGGGCTGCATGCAGCCTGTCTCCAGTTTTTAACTCTTTAGTGTTATTTTAGTGTCCTGCTCTGTGCCAGTCACTGTCAGACTCCAGAACAGCCAGTGGGAAGGAAACCCAGTAATGAGGTGTCCACTAAACATCTCATTACTCCATGGTATAGGAAATGTAGGAGGCACTGAGATTCCCTGGAGTAGTCAATGGCATGTAAAAGTGGGGTTATCCACCAACAGTAATCATAGCCACCTTCATCTTTTAGAATACTATCTCCTCTCCAAACAGCAGTACCTCTTCTTCATAGCATGTACAGCAAGCAGTATAGAGAACACTCAATGTCAGCAATAAAGAAATAGCCCCTTTTGGTACTCTATAATATCCACAAGGATCCAGGCTTTGAGTTGTCACTAATAGTTTAATGTATGGGCAACCTCCATTGTTAGGTGCCATCGAGTCGTTGTCGACTCAGCAACCCTGTGTACAACAGAACAAAACACTGCCCAGTCCTGGGCCAGCCTCACAACTGTTGCCATTGATGCTGCCACTTTGCCGCTGGGGGGCCTTCCTCTTTTCCTCTGACCCTCCACCTTACCAAACATACCCTCCATACCATTATGGAAAACACATGAATTAATAAACTTGGGAAATTTGTTATCACATTTACAGGGTTGACCTATGTACGCTGATGTTACAGGTGACTCAAGGCAGAACAGATCTCACTTGGGTGGGAGCAGGCAGTTTTTAGCTCAATAATAAATGTCCGATCAATCATGGGTCACTTCCAGCGGCAGTGAGCTCCCATCATTGAAGGTTGTCAAGAACTGATAAGGGATTCATGCCTCTAATCAAGAGTGGGAATGAAAGGCCTTGTTTAAAATCCAAGCTGAGAAACCCGTGTGTGCCTAAAGAGAGGACACAGCCAGTGGAAGGGATGCTGAGGGGCTGCTCCCTTTATTAATGACACAGCTTCCTCCTCCCCTTTGGGGTAGTTCCCTGACACCTGCATAGCATCCTTCCAGTGCCCTCTCAGAAGAAGAGCCCCCGCATTCTCCTGCCAATGCCTTGTCGATCATAGAGGACGTTGAACTTGTTCACGAACTGGTTCATGGTGTTGCATGTTTTGGTGATGGTGCCAAGGTAGGCCATAAGCCCCACATCGTTACATTGCTGGGAGAGAAGACAAAAAACCAGTTCCCCAGGGGTTCATGCAGAAACACCAGCAAAAAGCCCCCTCTCCCTGTCCTGGGTCGTACACTCACATCATAAAAGTCTGTCTTGAACTTGTCTGTGCTGAGTACAGGAAGGCAGTGACACAGAGCATAGGCTTCCCTCAGTATCTCGTGGTTAAAGGGGACCTCTCCTAGAAGCACAAAAACAGCTGCATTAACCTGAAGGTTGCCATCTTCCTTGGGAAGGGCAGGTGCAAGTGCCAGGAAGAGTCTTACCTGCCTCAGAGGCCTTTACGTACTCCAAGATGAGCTTGACTCGGCTGTGCAGCATCTTGATGGCGCTGTGCTGTGCTATCAGGTGTTCGGCCACTGCAGGGATAGGGACAGATGGAGGTCAAAGCATGTGACTTTCCCCTTACCCCTATTTGCAAGGAAGCTCCTCCAGACTCCAGTACCAGTGGAGTTCTCGCCGCTGCCTGTGGCTGTCATTCGGGCCACGTGGTCCACACCAATGCGTTCAGCTTCCTCTGTGGCCAGAGTGTAGGTTAGCTCAGCAAACAGCATTGTGGCCTGCGGAGCAGAGTACCCCACGTAGAGGGTCAAAAGCAAGAAGTGGGCCAACAGCAGGATCTGAGGGTTATGGGTAGGATATTACCTCTCCATTGATAATATCGATGACAGATTCAAACACACTGACAGGAAGCTGTAAAGAAGACATAAGAGAATAGTTTAACATGAACTGTGCCAGAAGTGGGCTCATTCCATTTTCCCCAAGGACCTAGTGCAGTTGAGAGGAACCCTTTGCATATGCGGGAAATGATTAGCCAAAGTCACACAGCTGCAGAGTGGAGCTCTCCAATAAAGAAGTAATGTCATGCAATATCCGAAGGTTGTTAACTGCTGCTGAGTCGGTTCTGACCCATAGCGACCCTGTATAGAGTTTCCGAAGAGCAGCTGGTGAGCTTGAATCGCCGACCTTGCAGTTCAGCCGGCTTTGCAGTCTGGCGCATTAGCCCACAGCGCCACTCCAGGATGATTATAAAAGACAAATGACTAAAAGTGGGCACAGGGCCACTGTTACTCACATCTGTATGCTTGGTCATAGGGTTCAACTTGAGAAAGAGGGGACTCTCAATTATCTCACACACCTGGAAGAGAAGGAAAGCCAATGTCCTCTCTCTCTTATCCTCCATTCTCTGCCCAGGCATGCACATATGAGCACGTACCTGCTTATGGACGTGGATGTCGGAGGGGTCAGGCGGCCCCCCTGTGGTATACCAACCCAGAAACTCCAGCTCCTTAAAAACCTGTTTAACTGGGAAGTAAGGAGTCAAAGTACATAGTATTTCTTTAAAAGAACCATTCTTCATTTGAAGCTCCTACTGTACTTTCATCATCTGTTCCCCTCTTCCTCCAAGTCCTGGCTCAGTTTAGAATAATAACTTTATCAGGCTTCTCTCTTCCTTTACTTTGTGGGGAAGGGAGGTAGCATACCCGAACATGCCCTTTTTTCTGAGCTCTTTTCAACTATTCTCACCTTACCTATCCTGCTCTCATTCTCTCAGTATTTCTTCCTAACCTTGCCATGTCCTCCCGCACCGTTAGCTTTCACTTCCATTCCTCTCCCCCACTTCTATTCCCCTCTCACACTGCTCCTCCTTGGTGTAATAATATTCCTTGTCGATGATAATCTTCTCTTCCACCGTGTGCGACAGCAGTTCAAAGGAGTTCATCACCTCGATATTTCGGCCCTCCTGCTTCCCGATCAGAGCCCCGATCACTGGGGAAGGAGACACAGGTTAAGATGGGTTCTAATCGGACAGCTCTGTAGTATGTCACTTCGGACAAATTTAATACTTTTTCCGGTTTTTTGTTTGTTTGCTTGTTTTCACTATTGCCTTTTATTAAGTCTCTAGAAATCTTAACACGGAACATCTGAAAGTGATTACATTCGAAAATGACCAAATAAACCCAGAAAGTGTTCAGCATAAAGAATCCCAAACTCTGCCCGAGATCAGTATGAACTAGTCCAGCGGCGATCTGGGGGAGCTAGGAGCGAGGCTGGAGGACCCTGCCCCACTCACCCTGCACAGGCCGCCCCTCCTGGGAGCGCATGCGGATCCAGTGGTCTGAGATGTTGAGAATGACGAGGGGGTGAAGGGCGACGGAAACACTCCCCGTCACCCCGGAGGCCATCACGCTGGGGACGACTACGAATGGAGAGAAAGACACTGTCTTGAATCCGAGTCCCACGTTCTTCCCTGGAGATGGGAGCGGGGTCCGGCGGACCCCGGGCCCTGCATCCCTCCTGCGAGTTATCCCAGGTAAAGATGTTCTCCTGACTTCTCGTCGGAGTCCAGAAAGATCTTACTGCAAAAGCTGTCCCCACTGGGCCCGTTACCTGATGCATCCACCTCCATCCCGGTGCTCCCTCCAGTGCCGTTCGCAGCAGCCGCCGCCGCCGCCATTTTCCTCGCGCCCGCCAGCCTTGGCCCCGCCCCCTCATCTCAGCTTCCGTACGAACCGACGGCGCATGCTCAGAGAGTCAGCCGAGCTGTCGATCCGGCGGTCCGCAATTGACCTTCTCTCGCGGTCGTTGTGGACCGTGTGGACAGTCCGCGGTGTGCTGAAAGCAGGAGGGCCTTACAATCCCGGAGCCCGACAGATTTTCATAGACCCTGGCCCTGCCTCTCGCCAGCGGGTGACCTTGAGTAAAAAATTCAGATAAGAATGCCTGATTCTTAGATTGTTACAGAATGTATGAAATGCCCTATATTTGCCCTCAGGATACGATCCAAACCCCAAGCCACGGCTGCAAGATCCGAAGTGATCTGATCCCTGCGTGCCGGGTTGTCCTGGCTTCCTCTACTTTCCACTACCTCTCAGTCCTGTTCCTTCCCCACGCCCACCTCACTCCACAGAAGGGAATTCGTTCAACCTCGATGACCCCGCTTGTAACTGCCACCGGCGCCTAAATCGTTTTTGAATGAATAATTTGGGATAGAACTTGGTCTTAACCGGCCCATTTTAATATCCTATCTTTCCTCCTTCCAGATACTGTTTCCACATTTTCCCCAACCTTTCCCAGCCTTCTACCACCATCTCCACTGTTGTCAAATGCCATTGAGTAGGTTCAGACTCATAGCGACCCTGTATAGGGTTTCCAAGGAGCAGCTAGTGGGCTTGAACTGCTGACCTTGTGGTTAGCGTTCCAGTACTGATCCTACAGCGTCACACCAGGAGTCCACCACCATCTCCACTAGTCTGTCAAAAACTCACCTCTGGCAAACCTAGTCCACTCCGGCCTACTCTTACGTCCAATCAAGTTTTGCACACAGCTGCCCTGTCTAACTGGCTCTTTTAATATGCACCCAAAAGTGTAAGCTCCTAGAAGGCAGGTAGAGATCCTTACAGGTACCTGTTTTGTGACCCTGTAGAGCCTAGTCTGGTCCCCAGAACAGCAGGTACCAGGAAATGTTTTCTGGTGGAAACGGTGACTTGCATGATCTCTCCATTTAGGAGACTGGAAGAAGGGACTTTGAAGGGTGCCAATCCTCAAAGGAAGGAGACAGAAATCCTACAGAAGACAGGGAGGAACAGTCTTCTGGTCAGGGGAAGTTCAGAAAGAGTTTTAAAGAGGATTTTTGCCCATCCCCCTTCTAATCACCTGTGAATAACACCCTCATCCCACAAGTGCACATGAACTGAAAGGGTTGTTGACAGAAATCAAATGTCTCACTTCTCTAGGAAAAATATTCAGGAAAAATGTTTCCCTTTTAAGAAAGGCAGAAAGCTACATTGAAGGTTAAGATAGGAATTATTCTAGTGTTAAGTTCACAACTGTGTTGTTTCATACATTGCTGTTGTTGATACTGTTGAGTCAATTTTGATACATAGCAACTTTGTACAGGGTTTCTGAGGAGCTGGTGGGTTTGAACCACTGACTTTTTGGTTCGCAGTCCAGTACTTATGCTACAGTATCACACCAAGAATCTTGTGTCGTTAATTTTGTCAAATACTTTGTCAACACTAGACAGCTCCTAAAACAATGGTTATTGTGGAACTTAGGATGACTTGAAACTAAGTCCGTTGATTACACATGCTTCAGAGGTGAGCATTTCTTAAAAGTGCATTGTGTATTTTTAAAAAACTATAAAAAATATGAACACACCTATAACAAGAAGACCACCACTTGTCTGTCAGTTTGCCATGCTGTAGTGGCTTGCATATTGCTGTGATGCTGAAAGCTATGTCTCTGGTATTTTAAATACCAGGGGAGTCACCTATGGTGGACAGTGTCTTTTATGCTGTTTAAAAAACATATTTGCAATAAAGAAGTCATTGGTTTTGCAAGATTCTATCATGTGATCTCCAGCATCATTTCTATCACCAAGGCCATATATTCCAACTACTGATCCTTCCTCTTTGTTTCCTACCTCTGCATTCTAATCGCCGGTAATGATCAATACATCTGGATTGTATGTTTGATCAATTTCAGACTGAAGAAGTTGGTGGAATTCTTCAATTTCATCATCATTGGCTTTAGTGGTTGTTGTGTAAATTTGAATAATGGTATTAACTGGTCTTCCTTGTAGGCACATGGATATTATCATATCATAGACAGCTTTGTACCTCATGGCTGCTCTTGATATGTTCTTTTTGAAGATGAATGCAACACCATTCCTCTTCAATTTGTCATTACCACCATAGTAAACCATGTGGTTGTCAGATTAAAAAATGACCAATACCAGTCCATTTCAGCTCACGAATGCCTAGGATATCGAGCTCTGATAGCGTAGTGGTTATGAACCAGGCTGCTAATCTCACAGTCAGCAGTTTGAAACTACCAGCTGTTCCGCGGGAGAAAGATGAGGATTTCTGCTCCCGTAAAGATTTACAGCCTCGGAAACCCTGTATCGGGTCGCTATGAGTTGGAACTGACACCACAGCACATAACAATAGCAACATACCCATGGACATCACTAGATAGAATACACAGAAATCAAATTGACTACATCTGTGGAAAGAGACAGTGGAAAAGCTTCATATCATCAGCCAAAACAAGGCTAGGGGCAGACTGTGAAACAGACCATTAATTGCTCATTTGTAAATTCAGGCTGAAGATGAAAATTAAAACAAGTCCATGAGAGCAAAAATATGACCTTGAGTATATCTCACTTGAATTTAGAGAACATCTGAAGAACAAATTTGAAGCATTAGCCACTAAAGACCAAAGCCCAGAAAAGTTGTGGGATAACATCAAGAACATCATACATGAAGAAAGCAAAAGGTCATTAAGAAGACAAGAGAGAAGGAAAGGACCAAAATGGATATCAGAAGAAACTTTGAAACTTGCTCTCCAGCGTAGAGATGCTAAAGCAAATGAAAGAAGTGAGAAGGTACAAGAGCCGAACAGAAAATTTCAAAAGTCAGCTCAAGAAGACAAAGTCAAATATAACAAAATGTGCAAAGACCTGGAATTAGAAAACCAAAGCAAAGAATATACTTAGCATTTCTCAAGTTGAGGGAACTGAAGAAAAGATTCAAACCTTGACTTGCGGTAGTGAAGGATTCTATGGGCAAAATACTAAATGATGAAGAAAGCATCAAAAGAAGAGGAAAGGTAACAATCTACAATAGGTTGAATGTAAAGCTAATGTTCTCCCATGTAAAATATTACATAATTCACAATTAAACATTAAAAAAGAAAGAAAAGAAACACTATATAGGGTTAAAAAAAAAAAAAGATGGAAAGAATACAGAGTCATTGTACCAAAAAGAAATTGCCTATGTTCAACCATTTCAAGAGGTAGCAAATGATCAAGAGCCAATGATCCTGAAGAAAGAAGTCCAAGGTGCATTGAAGTCATTGGCAAAGAACAAAGCACCAGGAATTGATGGAATACAAATTGAAACTTTTCAGCAAAGCGAAGCGGCACTACTGGGCCAACTGACTGGAAGAGATCCATATTTGTGCCCATTCCAAAGAGAGGTGACCCAACGGAATGCGGAAATCATTGGACAATATCACTGATAGCCCATGTGAGTTAAGTTTTACTAAATACAGAAATGGCTGCAACCATACATTGACAGAACTTCCAGAGGTTCCACCTGGTTTCAGAAGAGGATGAGGAATGAGGGCTATCATCAGATGGATCTTGGCTGAAAGCAGAGAATACCAGAAAGATGTTTACCTGTGGTTTACTGACTATGCAATGTCTTTTCAATTGTGTGGTTCATGACAAGCTATGGACAACATTGAGAAGTATGAACATTCCAGAACACTTAATTGTGCTCATCCCCAAGCACATGTGTGTCATGTGTACATAGACTAAGAGATAGTTGTTCAAACAGAACAGGTGAACACCAAATGGTTTAAAATTAGGAAAGATGTGTGCCAGAGTTGTATTCTTTCACCATACATTATTCAGTCTTTATGCTGAACAAATAATCCAAGAAGCTGGATTATATGAAGAATAACATGGTATCAGGATTGGAGAAAGGCTCATTAACAACCTTGCTTGCTGAAAGTCAAGAGGACTTAAAATACTTATTGATGAAGATCAAAGACCACAAGCCTTCAGTCTAGGTTGCACCTCAATGTAAAGAAAACAAAAATCCTCACCACTGGACCAATAAATAAAATCCACGTAAATGGAGAAAGATTGAAGTTGTCAGTGACTTCATTTTGCTTGTATCAACCATCAACATTCATGGAAGCAGCAGTCAGGAAATCAACTGACATTGTGTTCAGCAAATCTGCTGCAAAGGATCTGTTTAAAGTGTTGAGGAGCAAAGATGTCAGCTTGAAGACGAAGGTACACATGACCCAACCCATGGTATTTTCAATAACCTCATATGCATGTGAAAGCTGGACAGTGAATAAGGAAGATGGTAGAAGAATTGATGCATTTGAGTTATAGTGTTGGAGGAGAATATTGAAACTACCACGGATTTCCAAAAGAACAAACAGATCTGTGTTGGAAGAAATACAGCCAGAATGCTCCTTGGAAGCCAGGATGGCCAGAGTTCATCTTTCATACTTCAGACATATTGTCAGGAGGGACCAGTCCCTGGAGAAGGATATCATGTTTGGTAAAGTGGAGGGTCGGAGAAAAAGAGGAAGACCCCCAACGAGATGGGCTGGCACAGTGGCAGCATCGATGGACTCATATGTAGCAGTGATTGTGAGGTTGGCCCAGGGTGGGGTAGTGTTTCATTCTGTTGTGCATAGGGTTGCTATAGGTCAGTACCGACTTTATGGCACCTAACAACAACAACAACAATCCCTCATGAACATCGATGCAAAAATTCTCAACAAAATCCTAACCAATAGAATTCAACAACATAAAAAATTTTAAAAGTATGTCATGACAACCAGGAGTCAGGCTTGTAGTGTATACACTTTGGTTCGTCAATGATGCATGGAGGGGCTTGTAACCATGGCAATGAAACGATATACGATAGGATGAATGTAAAGCTAATGTTCTCCCATGTAAACGATCACATAATTCACAATAAAACATTTAATAAATAGAAAGGTTGTATCATCTGCATATCACAGTTAATTAGTTAATGAGTCTTTCTCCAATCCTGATGCCACGGTTTTCTTCATCTAATCCAACTTCTAGGATTATTCAGCATACAGATTGAATAAGAAAAAAAAAAGTACATCATGACCAAGTGGGATTCATACCAGGTATGCAAGGATGGTTAAGTATTTTTCTAATATTGTAATCAATGTAACCTACCATATAAATAAAACAAAAGAGCCCCATGGTCATATCAATTGATACAGAAAAGGCATTTGACAAAATCTAACATCCATTCCATTTAACAAAATCCAACATGGTGTTGGAGAAGAATATTAAAAGCACTAGGGAAGAACAAACAAAATGGTGGATTGGGTGGACGTGTAGCAGGGAGCTCCGCCAACAACAACACAGAATACCTGACCAAGCAGG
>NW_006408552.1:258755-272254 GCF_000296735.1 Chrysochloris asiatica | reverse complement strand
TGGAGGGCATTATAATCAATGTAATGAAACAAGTTATATGAATTGTTGAATGTGAAACTGATGATGTGCCCTGTAAACTTTCACTCAATCCATAATAAAAACCTTAAATTAAAAAAAAAAAAGTACTAGGGACTGCCAGAAGAACAAACCAACCTGTGTTGCAAGAAGTACAACCAGAGTGCTCCTTGGAAACCAAGATGGTGAGCTCTGTCTCTCATATGTTGGACATAGTATCAGGAGGAACCAGTCCCTGGCGAAAGGCATCATGTTTGGTAAATTGGAGGGACAGTGAATAAAATGAACGAGATGAATTGTTGTGAGGAAAGCACGGGACCAGGTGGTGTTTCATTTTGTTGCACATAGGGTCACTATGAGTCAAACCAACTTGACAATACCTAACCACAATATCCATTCCTGATAAAAACAGCTGAGGGCACGGCTAATCTATGGCATGAGGCAGTGCCAAGTCTCACCACCAACAGATCATGTGCTGGAAAGAAGTAAGGCTTTGGGTGATCTCATCTTTAAACATTTCTGCAGTTCCGTCAGGATTAGAAGTAAATTTACAGCCTCAGAAACCCTGTGCAGGGTCGCTATGATTCGGAACCGATTCAATGGCATATGAGAACAATAGCAATTCAACATGGGCATCAAGTTTCAGCTTAACTAAGCCCTCAGTGAACTAGGCCCAGAACCGAGAGCCTCGCGGATGCACCTCTGTAACACTGAGGTTCTGCGGGGACTAGACTGGTTATACTTTTGCATTTCCATTTGTCTGGCAGTCTTTTGGGCTTTCCCTACCCTGTCAAATTCCACTGGACTGACCCTAAATGGCAGTATCAGATGAGAGAGCTACAGAGCCTCCCTGAGTCTGGTTCTGAGTTTCAGGAACAGGTTAAAATCACTGCCGTGGAGTAAATTCTGACTCGCAGTGATCTTATAGATCAGAGAAGGGCTCCATAGGGTTTCTGAGATGGTAAATCTTATCAAGAGCAGACAGCTTCACCTTTGTACCATTTAGCAGCTGACTGGTTGGAAGAACCGACCTTGCAGTTTGCAGCCCAATGCATAGCCCACTGAGCCACCAGCATTCTTTGCTGCTGCAACATGCCAGGGAGTCGGTTCTAACTCTTAGAAACCCTGTGTAGGGTTTCCGAGGTTGTACATCTTTATGGGAGTAGAAAGCCTCATCTTTCTCTTGCAGAGTGGCTGGTGGATTTGAACTGCTGACCTAGCAGTTAGCAGCCCATTGAGCAACCCTCTACGCTACCAGGGTTCTTTGTTGGTGGTGGAAGTGCGACCCTGTATAAGGAAGATTTCTGAGGAGCAGCTGGTGGGTTTGAACCGTCGACCTTGCAGTTCAAACAGACCTTGCGGTCCAGTGCTTATCCTAGAGTGGCACACCTTGTTTTTAGTTGCCACGGAGTTGGTTCTGACCCATACGATCCTATGTACAACAGAACGAAACATCTTGCTGCTATGCTTGAACCCATTGCTGCTGCCACTCTTGCCAGTCCATCTCATTGGGGTCTCCCTCTTTTTCCGCTGACCCTCCACTTTTCCAAGTAGGATGTCCTTCTCTAGGGACTGGCCCCTCCTGATAATCTGTCAGCTGCACCTTAGTAAAAGAGTGTACCTGGTGGCTTTAACAGGCAGGTGGCGCTGTTGTACTGGGAAATGGCTTCTTTGCGTATACTGGCAGCAACCAAAATTTTAAGTAAAATCCTTTCTGTGTGTCTATTTTGACCCCCAAGGAGATGGATTAGCCAAGTGGCGGCATCGATGGACTCAAGCGTGGCAACAGTAGTGAGGTTGGCCCAGGATCGGGCAGTGTTTCATTCTGCTGTGTATAAGGTCGGTATGGGTCGATACTGACTCGATGGCACCTAACAACAACAACAACAACATTTTGTTTCTACCCACAAGAAGCAAAATTCTTACCATGTTATAGTATAACTAATACCCCCATTTGAAATATTATAGTATAACTAACAGCCCCCACTTGAAATATCACTAACAACCCCATTTGAAATATTATAACTAACAGCCGCATTTGCCATTTGAAATATTATAGCATAGTTCACCCTATTCCCCCCTTCCCCCCCACACCTCACCCTATGGAAAAATAAATAAACTTCTTACAGAAAAACCTTGAAGGCCAGAATGACCCAAGGACACCTGAACAAACGGGATAAAACTTAGCCTATCCATACAACCAAGATAAGAATTTATTGGTGGGTTTACTCCCACTTACAGGATAAGGGTCTGCTGGAATTTACCACCCCAGCTGACAAGTCTCTGTGTTCTAACCACTCTGTATTTCTTGTATAAAACCCTGTTCCCCTCTTCACTTCCGGGTCAGAGTGATTCAGGCTTGAGCTGACACTCAGGCTGCCGGCAATAAACTTTGCTCTTTAAATTTTCCGAGTTGAGTTCTTTCTGACTCGCGCTACCGCAACAACTAAAGGATGTGCTGTTGGTATAAATTGAGCTGTGTCCCCCAAAAAAGACGTGTTGATGTCCTCGCCCCTATACTTGTAAACATGACCTTGTTTGGCAATAGGATCTTTGAAGATGTTGTCAGTTAACATGAGGTGCTATTGGATAAGGTGCAAGGAGCTCTGGTAGCGTGGTGGTGACCAGTCGGGATGATAACCTCAAGGTCAGCAGTTGAAAACCACCAGCTGTTCCATGGGAGAAAGATGCGGCTTTCTGCTCCCGTAGAGATTTACAGTCTTGCTATGAGTCGGAACTGACTCCACAGCACACCACTATCACCACCTAGTGTGTGTGGTGCCTTTGTAAAAGAGAAGAGGCACAGACACACAGAAGGACGCTGTGTGATGCTGCAGCTATAAACTGAGGACGTCCTGGCACCACCAGAAAATGGGAGAGATAAATCTCTTCCCCTAGAGACTTCAGCCTACAGAACTGTGAAGAAGTAAGTTATTTTTATAAGCCACCTCGTGTGTGGTACTTTGTTATGGCCACCCTAAGAAACGAATACAGTCATTACAGGGACTTCAGCTATTTATCAAAAATGGAAAACTCCATTGATATAAAGCCTATATGAGTTTTTATCACAAATGGAAATAACTGCCTACCAAGTAAGTTGATCTCACCTGCCAGTCCTCTGGCCCTCCCCCTACCACAACACAGTGCCATACCCCACCTTACAGGACAACAGGTTTCTCTTTTTAGCTGTATTTTCTGGCCATGGTCTTGTAACTGCCACATAATGACTGGGTATGACAATGTAAATAAAGTATATAAAACTCTTTGCTGAATAGTACCCATTTGACCTAGCTTGGATGGCTAGTGTACCAGAACTCAAGCTGAAGAAGATAAAGTTGTTTGATACTGAGAACAAGTGCAAATTGCTACAATTTGACAAACTAGACTTTTGCCTATGAATGCAGTGACTCAAAATTCTAACCAGAATGAAGGAGTCTTCCTACCAAGGAAAAACCTTGTTTCCTAAGTGTATTGGGTTGATTTGTTGTTGTTAAGTGCTGTCCAGTCAGTTCCGACCCATAGCAACACTGTATCGGGTTTCCCAGGAGCGACTGGTGAGCTAGAACCATCAATCTTGTAGTTCAAACGACTTTGTAGTCTAGCACATTAACCCACAGCGCCATACCAGGACTCCACTGGGTTGATAGGGAAGAAAAATTTAAACATGGTCTATCACGATCCATCGGGCATCAGCAACGATATCCCTCGTTCCATGACCTCTTCTGAATCTGACTTGAACCTCTAGAAGTTCTCTGTCAACGTATGCTTGCAGCCATTTCTGTATTTCCTTTAGTAAAACTTTACTTGCATGGGATAGCAAAGATACTTCCCGATGATTTCTGCATTCTGCTGGGTCACCTCTCTTTGGAATGGGCACAAATATGGATCTCTTCTGGTTAGTTGGCCAGGTAGTTAGTTGTCTTCCACATTTCTTGGCAGAGATGAGTGAGTGCTTCCAGTGCCGCCACGTGTCTGTTAGATTGTTGTACTGTTGTGGTTTGCATGCTGTTGTGATTCTGGAAGGTGAAGACAGACTAGGAAGGAAAGATGAACTACTTCTGAATATTTAGTCACTGAAACCCTTATGAAAAGCAGTGGAACACAGTCAATAACGCTGTTACTTGGGCTCCTTTACCTCATCTTCTCTTCTCTTCACTTTAGCTATCCTACATTCAGGGAGTTCTGGTGTGGCGTCATGGGTTAATGCGCTGGACTGCAAGGTCAATTTGAACCACAGGATCAGTGGTTCAAGCTCACCAGCTGCTTCTTGGAAACCCTACACAGGGTCGCTATGAGTCGGAACCAACTTTACAGCACTTAACAACATCAGCAGTAACAACCCTACATTTAAGAGCAAGTTTCAGAGTCTCTTCTGACAACCATTTTGGTCTTTTCTTTCTTTACTGTCTTATTAATGAGCTCTTGCTTTCTTCATGCATGGTGTCCTTGATACCAACCCCCAACTCCACTGGTTTCCAGTCATTCGTATTCAGTGCCTTCAAGCGATTCTTGAGATGGTTTCTAAATTCAGGTGGAATGTACTCCAGATCAGAGTTCTGATAGTTCAAATCCACTAGCCACTCCTCGGAAACCAACTCAATGGCACTTAACAACAAGTGCAAATTAAAGGCCACCACTCGTCCGTCAGTTTGTTGTGCTGTGGTGGCTTGTGAGTTGCTGTGATTCTGGAAGCTATGCCACAGGTATTTTAAATACCAGCCAGGTCACCCATTGTGGACAGGTTACAGATGAGCTTTCAGATAAAGACAGACTAGGGAGAAGGAGTGATGAACTACTTCAGAATATTTAGTCACTGAAAACCTTATGAATAGCAGAGAAACACCGTCAGATATAGTGCTGGAAAATGAGCCCTTCAGGTTGGAAGGCACTCAAAATGCGACTGGGGAAGAGCTGCTTCCTCAAAGTAGAGTTGACCGTGATGATGCAAATGGTGTAAAGCCCATGGGAGTAAAGCCCGTGGGACCTTCATTTGCTGATGGGGCACAACTCAAAATGAAGAGAAACAGCTGTAAACATCCATTAATAATCGGAACATGGATGGGTTGGCAAAGTGGCAGCATCAATGGGCTCAAGCGTGGCAACAATTGTGAGGTTGGCCCAGGACTGGGCAGTGTTTTGTTCTGTTGTGCATAGGGTTGCTATGAGTCAGTACCGACTCCATGGCACCTAACAACAACAACCACTACCACCAAGGGAACTGATTAGTTTTGCCGTCCAATAGACTTAAAAAGAACCGTTCCCACAAGATGGGGGAGGGGGAGAGAGGGGACCTCGGTACCATCAAGAAGAGAGCTGGGAGTAGAATGTGTCGTTTAGATCCAGAGTCCCTGGGCTGAGACACTCCTAGATGTAGGAGAAGAGCTGTAACACTGGAGACAACGTGAACAGTGAGAACCAGGAGACTGGGGCAAACAGCTGTAGTGGGTTTCCTGGCTCACAGCATGAGGCCTCTGTCCCACATAGACATAGAGTTCAATGTCTTCAGGCAGAGCTCAAGAGCTGCAATACTTGCCTGAGCAGCGCAAAGGCCGAGAGCAAGACCTGCCTGCTGTGGGCACAGTGAACATGGAGTTGAGAGGTTGGAAGCTGTCTTGATTGGCAAACTGTATCCTGCCTCCTGACTTGTTGCTTTTAGCTTCAACGTGATCCTGACCTTAAATTATAGCCAGTTACTTCCGTAATAAAGGAGCTCTGGTAGCGTAGTGGTTATGAGTTGGGCTGCTAACCTCAGGGTCAGCAGTCTGAAACTACCAGCTGTTCCACGGGAGAAAGATGAGGCTTTCTGCTCCCGTAAAGATTTACAGCCTTGGAAACCCCGTACAGGGTCACTATGAGTCAGAACGGACTCCATGGCACATCACGACCACCCTCACTTCCCTAATAAACCTCATAGTTGTGAGTTTGGTCTCTGAGTTCTGTGTGGTCATTGAAGGAATTCTTAAACCCAGCGGAGAATAGACAGTGCTGTGGAGGGACAGATTGATCTCTGGGGATATTTTGTCTGGGGACGTATTTGGTTGTTAAACTTGGGAAGTAGCACATCTGGCATCTAGAGGGCAGGGAGCAGGGCATGAGTACTCTACTAAACATCCAAGTATGCACATGACAACCCTTCCCAACAAAAACAATGTCCAAGTCCAAATGCTGACAGTGCGAGGCTGAGAAAGCCCAAGCCCCAGGTACCACACACACACAGGTCCAGAGTTTGTCACCCCAGAAAGGCATTCCTTTGTTGCAGGAAGACGAGGCCCAAATGGGAGAAAGGACCACCCCAAGGGACATCAGTGCTAAGAGAAGCAGAGGCTTTATTGCTGGCGGTGCAGCGGGTGGCGGGTGGCATACTGTCCCCAAGAAACCGAGCTCCCTGAAACAGCTTTCATATTAGCTTTATATAGGATTACACAGGACTGAGGGGGGAGGACCACCATGTCACTTTCTCATTGGCGGGTCCTAGATAAGAGCTTTTTATTTTTACAAAAGCAGAAGAAGCCCTTAGTTTTCTTTGTATAACCTGATCTTCAAATTCCAAGAAACTGTAGCTTTCTAGAGTTATCAGAACTCAGGGCTGGGTCTCAAGGTCCTATGGGCACTGGGCCTCCTCCTCACCCTTACTTCCTCCTTCCCCAATGATCCTGTCTTTCATCCCCTCTTTCTTATTACCTTCTTGTTGTTAAGTGCCGTTGAGTTGGCTCCAACTCGTAGCCACCCTGTATAGGATTTCCAAGGAGTGGCTGGTGGATTTGAACTGCCAACCCTGTGGTTCACAGCCCAGTGCTTATCCAACAGCGGCACACTAGGAGACCTACTGTGCCTAACCAGCTGGCTCTTATTTTATCTCAAAGGTGATTGTTTAAAATGCACCCTACACTAATATGGCTTCATTAACATAACAAAGAAACCCAGTTACAGATAGGATTATAACTACAGGCATGTTGTTGCCCTTGTGTGCCATGGAGTCTATTCTGACTCATAGTGACCCTGTATAGGGTTTCAGAGTGTGGCTGGTGAGTTTGAACTGCTGACCTGTGGTTATCCTATAGTGCCACTCTAAGGCCTAGCTATGAGTGTAGGTATTAGGATTTACATATTTTGAGAGGACACAATTCAATCCATATCACATAGTCAAGTTTTCCCAAAGATATTAAGTTTCTCATTTTTGTTTTAGTTTTTTAAAAAGTCATGTCATCCCTGGGCGGTGAAATGCCATATGAAGGGGCTTCAAGAAATTTGTGGGGAAATGCAATTAAAAGATAAAGATGGTTTCCCCTGAATTTTCTGAAGCCCCCTCATGTACATACTCTCACTTCTACTTCTGGTGTGGACCTGTGGATCAGCACTGAATGGCAAACCAACAAGGTCAGTAGTTCAAACCCACCAGCTGCTCCTCGGAAACCCTACACAGGGTCACTATGAGACAGCACTTAATAACAACAACCTCTACTTCTAAGTCACAGTCTCCTGCTTTCTGCATGCCTAGAGTTTAGGTCCTGAGCTATCTTTCCTTATGAGAAATTTCTGACACCCATCCCTCTCACTCCCACTTACTCACACTCCAAGCCTCCCCAAGCCTGGTGTCCAAAATGCATCCCAGAAAAGGCTTTCCAATTTTTCAAATTGGGAACCTGAGTCTTGGGATCTAGGCATTTTTTGTTTTTGTTTTTTTTTGGGGATCTAGCCTTTTGAAGTTCAAGTTGTGCCCTTTCTTGCCCCTGAGCCCTGCCTGGTTCAACTTAATGAATATACGTGGACTCCCAGGAAGCAGTGGTGATGTAGGGTCAGGGCTTCCTATGCAAATGGTCCACTTCTTCCTCTACAACCAGCTCTGTGAGGAGGAGGGATGAGGGAGCTTTTGCTAAACCACGGGGTAGAGGGGACCTACATTTATGTAAAAAGGGAGACCTCTCCCAGGGATTCAAGTACCACCTTTCTTATTGAAAAAGAAAGAAAGCAATAAAAATATATTTTTAAATCTCTCAAGCTACTTAGGCATTATTTTTTTAGGGAATATCGAAGGTACGTAAAGATTTAATTAAAATTCACTAACTCATCTTTTCACTAATTGGTGGTGGTGGTTATGTGCCATGGAGTCAGTTCCGATTCATAGCGACCCTGTACAGGGTTTCTGAGGCTGTAAATCTTTGCAAGAGCAGAAAGCCTCATCTTTCTCCTGCAGAACAGCTGGTAGTTTTGAACTGCTGACCTTAAGGTTCGCAGCTTGATTCATAACTATTATGCTACCAGAGCTCCTTTGGACAGTTGTTATTTAACACCTGTGAAATGTCAGAAAGTGTTCTAGATTCTGGGGTTACCGAGATAAATAAGAGAGTCAACATCTGTGTTCTCAGGGATACTGATAATAGAAAAGTAGATAGGTACATGAAATACTTTCAGGTAGTCATAAATGCTCGGAGGAAGATACTACAGGTTACTTGATAGAACTTGACTAAAGAAGAGAATGACACGAAATGAGGTGGTTAGAGAAGGACTTTCTGTGGAGGGAAAATTTGAGTTAAGACCCAAACAACAGGAAGTAGCCAAATACACCATGATCTGAAGAAACAAAGTTCCCGTCCGTGGGAATAGCTAGTGCAAAGGCCCTGAGGCAGAAGAGTTTCTCCTATATGAGAAATGAAAGGAAAGCAATGTGCTAGGGTTAGGGTAGACAAAGAGGAATGTGGTAGGAGACCAAGTCAGAAGTGAGCAGGACCAAATCTTGTAAATCTCTGTAAATGAGGAAAAGGGCTTGGATTTTATTCTAAGGACAATGGGAAGTTCACTTCATTGATTTGTAGAGCGAGTTTGTGGAGGGAGAAGAGTTACAAAAGCTGTGGTGGTTCAGGTGAGACATGATGGTGATGGTGGAGTTAATGAGAAGTTCTGGCAAAAGGAAACAGAACTTGATGATGGCTGTTTTATGAAGCACAAAGGGAATGAGGAAATCTATAATGATTCCTGAATTTTGGGCATCAACCATTGGGAATATGATGGCTTCCACCATAATGGGAACGACTTAGGGAGAACCAACAATGAGAATGCGGGAGATCGCCAACGACTCTGGTTTGGGGACTGAAGTTTGAGGTGGAACACTAACACAGCTGTGGTTACCAGCTCAAGCTCGTCATCAGGTTCATGAAATTCAGTCGGCTTTCTGTTAGTGCTGTGTTTACTATGCTCCGCACAACATAGGGCAGGAAATACAGTGTGCCTTGTGCCACTGGGAGGCCTATCAGATAATCAAGGACAGAATTTCTTTTGCATCTTACCTATGTGGAGCTCACCTTGACATAGACAAGTTGTAGTCTGTTTCCCACCACCCTTTATGCTAGTATAGTTATATGGGTCCCAAGGCATACATGCCTGCTCAGTCCAAGCATAATTTTGTGGATCAAGAGACTCACAGCATGCAATGCAGATACAGTGCCACACAATCACCTTTATTTTTAAATTAAATTAAATTAATTTATTTTTAAGTTTTTATTGTGAGTTGAGTGAAAGTTTACAGGGCAGATCATCAGTTTTACATTCAACAAATCATACACCTTGCTTCATTACAATGATTATAATCCCCTCCATGTACCATCAGTTAACAGTACCATCAGTTAACAGTACATTTGTGACTGTCACAGTCATGATAACAATTACTATTGAATCACAAGACTCTTATCCCCATCTCTTTTTACCAGACCCATCTAGACAAGATGAAAACTATTCAGTGGGGACTCTCTCTTCCCACACACACTCTTGAAACCTTGTAAGCCAGTCACTTCATGCCTTTATCACCCCCTCATTCTAGGTAGCTTATGTCTAGGTTGCACGTCCCTATCTACCCTGTGTACAGAGCGGATAGCACTAATACTTGAATGCTTCCCTCTCTGTTGGTATTTAGAGTTACTACTTCCATGAGGATAGGCCAAGTTCATCAAATTGTAGCAATTTACCCTTGTTTTCCGTAATCAAAAAAAAAAAATTTTTTTTTAAATCTTCCTCTAGTCGAGTTTTGATTATCAAGCCATTGAGGCTAGGTTAAATGGACACTATCTGCAAGTTTGGGTGTTCTTGTGCCTCTCCCCTCATTTCGTGTCAGCTGGATGCTTCACTCTCAGCTATATTGTCCTTGGGATCAGATGTCCCCAGGTCTCACCACACTTTGGACCAACCAGCCCTTCCTCTTCTCTCTCTCATCTCCAGGTCAATGGGAGTCTATGGAACATGGTTGAACTCAGCCCATTTCTTCATTGCTGCCTTTCCCCCTTTTCCATTGACTAGTATACCAATGTGGTCATCAGCAAGCTTACATGCCTGCTCATGTGTTCCCTTTGAGTTTGTCTGGAAGGGACTTGGTTGTTTGCCTTGACGGCCTCCCGGTGCCCACAGTTACCTTTAATCTGTAGTTTTCAGGGAAGTTGTTCTCTGATAAGGTGAAATCCAGGCCTCATATTACTCAGCTAACTGACCATTAGAAATCCAGGTGGATAAGTCAAGTGGCTATTGGAAATATAAACCAAATCTTGAGGTGACATCAGGGATGAAATACATACATTTGAGAGGAGAGTCCCTGTCCATCAATCGCAAGTAAATCCTGGGGTTGGATGAGATACACTGAATCAAGGGGTAGCCAGAGAAGCAGAAGGATACCACAACTGAATCTTGCAGCTAACCAACATTTCGAGGTTGTCCAAAGGAAGTGCAAAAAAAAAAAAGAAAAGAGAAAAAGGAAACTGATAAGAAATATCCAATAAAATGAGAGGAAAACCAAAAGTGGAGGCCAAGAGAAAGTGACTTCAAGGTGGCTGCGTTTGTGTTTTGCTGCTGTGAGATGAAATAAAATGCAGACAAAAAAGGAATAATAGATAAAGTTGTATACACAAAGATTGTACTCTTAAGTAACTGCATAAGATAGAATAAGAACTTGTTAGTAAGGGCCAAATGCAACAAAGCCAATCTAGTACATTTGCGGTGAGACAATTATCATTGCCAAACCAAAACGGAGGACCCAGACCAGAAGAGCCCCTTAGGCCAAGGTACAGTCACACCATGGAATGATCATCAGTGGAATGGCTTTTGAGAATTGGCCAGGAATGAATGAATCAGGCCCTGAGACAGATACTGATGATGCTGTTAGGTGCCCTCTAGTTGGCTCCTACTTGTAGAGACCCTATTCACAACAGAACAAAGTACTGCCCAGTTCTGTGCCATCCTCACAATCATTAGGCTGCCACTGTGCCAATCCATCTCATTACCAAATACGATGTCCTTCTCCAGGGAATGGTCCCACTTGATAATACGTCTGAAGTATGAAAGATGAAGTCTCACCATTCTAGTTTCTAAGGAGCATTCTGGCTGTACTTTTTCCAACACAGATTTGTTTATTCTTCTGGCAGTCCATGGCATTTTAAATATTTTTCTCCAACACCATAACACAAATGCATCACTTCTTTTATAGTGTTCCTTATTCATTGTCCAACATGCATATGAGGCTACGGAAAATACTATGGCTGGGGTCAGGTGCACCTTAGTCCTCAAGCTGACATCTTTGCTCTTGAACACTTTAAAGAGGTCTCGTGAAGCAGATTTGCCTAATACAATAATACGTCATTTGATTTCTTGACTGCTGCTTCCATGAGTATTGATGGTAGATCCAAGAAAAATGAAATCTTTGACAACTTCAAACTTTTCTCCATTTATCATGATGCTGAGGATTTAAATTTTTTTTTATATTGAGGTGCAATCCATACTAAAGGCTGTGATCTTGGATCTTCATCAGTAAATATTTTAACCTCTTTGCTTTCATAAAGCAAGGTTGTATCTTCTGCATATCACAGGTTATTGATGAGTCTTCCTCCAATCCTGATGCCACATTCTTCTTCATATAATCCAGCTTCTCAGATTATTTGCTCAGCAAACAGATTGAGTAGATATAGGTTGAAATAATACAACTCTGGTGCACATCTTTCCTTATTTTAAACCACTTAGTGCCTCCTTATTCTGTTCTAATGACTGGCTCCTGGTCTATGTACACGCTCCTAATAAGCACAATGGAGTGTTCTGGAATTCTCATTCTTCACAATGTTATGCATAGCTTGTTATGATCCGCACAGTTAAAAGCTTTTGCATAGTCAGTAAAGCACAATAAACATATTTCTGGTTTTCTCTGTTTTCACCCAAGATCCATCTGATATCAGCAATAATACGGCTCATTCCATGTCCCCTTCTGAGCCTCTTGGCAGTTTCCAGTCAACGTACAGTTGTGGCAGCGCGAGTCAGAAAGAACTCAACTCGAATCTTAAAGAGCAATGTTTATTGCCGGCGAGCCAGAGTGTCAGCTCAAGCTCAAATCACTCTGCCCCCAAAGTGAGGAGGGGAACAGGGTATTATACAAGAAACACAGAGCAGTTACAACACACAGACTTGTCTTGTCAGCTGGGGTGGTAAATTCCAGCAGACCCTTATCCTGTAATTGGGATTAAACCCACCAATAAACCTTTATCTTGGTTGTATGGATGGGCTAAGCTTTTATCCTGTTTGTTCAGATGTCCTTGGGTCATTCTGACCTTCGCAGTTTTTCTGTAAGAAGTTTATTTATTATTTTTCCATAGGGTGAGGTGCGGGGGGAGGGGGAATGGAAGGCAGGGTGAGATGGGGCTGAAAGGACTTAGCGGATATCTAGTTTAAATGGGGGCTGTTAGTCATGCTGTAACATTTCCCCCTCTAGTTGTACTTTAGCTTAAATCATTGAGCAATTTACACTGTTCTCCTGCTCTGGGCATTTATATGGCTGAGAGTAGGAGTGAGTAGTTTAATAGACTCTATTCAGGACTTCTGGATGCCTTCCCGAAAGGAAAAACAAATCAGATGTATTTATTACACTCTGAGCTAAACGGACCCAAATGTTTTCATCCCGTTGAAAGGAATAATGTTTTATGAGAGTCCCATTCTGCCCAAGTTTTGAGTCCAGCTAATTTGACAGCTGACAGGGTGCCTAGAAGGACTTCCCAGGGTCCAGTCCACTTTTTTTTTTTTTTTTCCCCTAACTGGTTTTCAGGTCCATTTCTCCATGTTCTGAACAGGTCAGGCTGGAAGGGGTCAGGTTACCTGTAGGAAAGGAAGCAGACCTGGGGAGAGCAATTTTACTAATAATAGAAAGTGTGTGGTGAAGGTGTTGCACATACCACTGCACCTTTAAATCTTGGCTGAGGTCAGGTAGAAGGTTGAAGGGAGCTGACTTGGAAGGTTTACTGTATACAACTTTATAAGAGTTCAATTTAAGCCTGCTTCTGGGGGCTATTTGAAACAGGGCTAAGGTAACACCTGGTCCCAATGTAGATAAATTTTCTGACAATTTTGTCATTTGTTTCTCGTTCGAGTATGGTTCATTTTCTCAAACCTCCATGTTGAATGCAATCTCCATTTTATCTGTAGGTGTTTGCTGCTCCGTTGTCACTTTGGACATTCTGAAAGTCCAA
>NW_006408552.1:255611-257845 GCF_000296735.1 Chrysochloris asiatica | reverse complement strand
AATAACATCTAGTCCACCAGATATAGTCAAACAGGTCAGGTTGGCTGAAGAATACTTGGTCAATGATTTCTATACAATCATGGTTTATCCCCCCAGTTGCCACATCAGGGAGGAGGATGGCCGGTTTAGTCACCCCATAATTCATAGGGTAATATTCGGATTGTCCAGTAAAATAACCTGCTATCGTCCTGTTGTGAGTCAGAGGCTTCCCTTCTTTAGCAGCAGGGAGACGACTTGTTGGGGACAGAGACGAGTTGGCCAGAAAGAATTTCTCGGCCTCTTTCCTGAGAGGATATTGGGTTTTTGTGGGATGGTCAGTTTCCATGTTTTAATCAGACCTCCATGGGGGATGCTTGTTGGCTCTCCCTGGATTTCTGCTAGTTCACACAAGGGTTTACACCTGATTGTCGATTTCTTCAGGTCAGTGTGACTGGTTCCTGAATTTGAATCAGTAATTGCCAGGCAAGTTCATGAGGAACCTCCATCTGCCCACTTTTGGTTTCAGGAAGTTATTTGAACATGTAACTTTGGAAGCAGGTCCTGGCCCAGTAAGGGGACTTTGTTGTTGTTAAGTGCCGTGGAGTTTAGACAGTTATTTATTTATTTTTCCCCAATGAAGCAGTTTAGGGGTTTCAGGAAGAACTGGTCTTCAGGCCTCCCTGAGATCTCAGTCACTATTATTGAATGGAATGATAACAGTCTGTCCCCCATTGTTATTTTCAGCTGAGGTCCTGAGGGTGGGGGCTATAGGGGTGGCAGAGGTTGATGTCAAATCATGCTGGGTCTCCTTACCCCCTGACACCGTTAGTCTTCTGTAGACAATGAAGCTTGTTCAACCATCTGTTGAGTTGGATTGGCTTTTTCTCCAGATCCTCCGCTGAGATTTGGGCATTTATTTTTCCAGTGTCCAGCTTTTTGCAATAGGTACATAGGTCCTTATTTAAGGTTCTTTTTCCTTTTAGGGATCCTCCCTGGGGTCCCACAGGCTTACCTCTAGTGGTCTTTTAGGAAGACAATTACCGCTTGAGACGTCTCATGCTCTCAGCTATTAAATATCTCGAAGGTGATGTTCACCAGCTGGGATGGATTCATGTCAATGGCCCTGTTAAATTTCTGCCATTTCTTTCTAATATTCAGGGCACTTTGGGAGATTAAAGTCATGTTAACCATTTGGGTATTTGCTGAGTTCTTAGGCTCAAAATCTGTGTACTTACATTAAGGCTGGTAGATTCATTTAAAGAATTCAGAGGCGTCCTCTGTTGGCTTCTGCTGAACTGCCCATACCATGTTCAAGTTCTTTGGTTTAAGAACTCCTGTTTTCAGACCTCTGAGAATGCACTTTTTATAGTGCTTTAGTTGTGGCAGGTCCAGTTAGATTGTCTTGACTGGGACAAGGGACCCATTCAGATTTTTATTTTTATTTTCCATGGATACATACTGTTTTGTTCCATGCCTTATTTCAGACCAGGCTTTTGAGTTGCTGCTCAGGAGCATTGTCAACAGAGCCTGAATATCTGCCCAATTAGGATGTTGGGTAGCAAAAACAGTGGTTATTAAATTTGTTATTTTGGTTGAGTCATCCTGGAGTGGCACTGCGGGTCAGTGTGCATGCTGGACCACTGCAGGGGCCAGCCCTGCACGAACAGGTTTCCGGCGGTGGACGGATAATTGAAAAGCGGCAGGGGACTCAAGACAGTTAGTCGACAGTGACTTTATTATTCGACAATACAGCTTTAAGTACAATCTTAGGCAGAAAACATATCTGGACAGCTCATCAATCTAAGGTTTATGATTACCAAAGTAACTTTCAAATACAAAGCTAAGAGTGTACCATAACTAGATAAAGATCAAGTACATAGTAACTATTTCCCCTAATTACAGACCCTACCCCAAGCTGTTAGGTCAGCGTGGTCTCAGCCCATTACCGATGGCAAGCAAGGTTTTCCTTGTAGCTCTCATCAAGGTGTTCCTTGGTTTAGAGAGCTACCATTGGGTGGGCTTCACACACGTTCCTCCACGCCTACATCTCCCCCTTTTTGTTTTTGTAAAGCCAGCAATAGAAACTGCTCCTCATGATTTTTCCATAGAGCTTAATCTTCATTATATGCATTTCCAGACTAAGAGTAGTAAGAAAAGAACAATAATCACTATAAATATTCCGCTATAATAATCACTATAAATATTCTACTATAATAATCACTATAAATAGTCTACTATAATAATCACTATAAATA
>NW_006408552.1:249180-255505 GCF_000296735.1 Chrysochloris asiatica | reverse complement strand
CTACTATAATAATCACTATAAATATTCCAGTAATAATAGAAATTCCCCAATTATAAAACCAATTCTTAGGATTGAATTCCTCAATGGCTTGAAGAAATGTTCAGCTACATTAGAAGCATGATTAATTTGTATATGCTTTTTAAAGGTATGGTTCAGCTGAGCTTCTAGTTTCTTTATATCTATAGACCTATTCCCTTTGAAGCCATATAAATGATTTTTTATTTTCTGCCCTTCTACCTCACTACAATTATATTCCACTGGAGTTACACAGAAATCATTATAATGCTAATTACATTTCAGCAAATTCTTATATTCTAAAGCTATAATTTATTCTCCTAGCCATTTTACAGATGGCTGCAATTCATATACTTGAGAAACAATTTCTCTGTGTATTTTATCTTGTTGACTCCATAATCGACACACATTTTGCCTATCTTGTACAAATTCAGTATTTTGAATACTTTGACTTAAAGCCACCCTGGCTACTGTTGCAACCATGACAGTAGCTATAAGTCCAAGAAGAGCAGCTGTAACAATTCCAATAAACCTTTTTGTTCTATTTAGCACTTTACTGAGCATTTTCATTAATACACATATTTCTGCACTTTGTTCCCAAGGCCTAGTTACATGAACAGGAAGCCAAACTCCCCACTGAGCTTTTAACAAGATAATAGACCTATTTTTGTTATACAGAGTATGATTCAAACAAGCATACAATTTACAAGAATGACATGTTAAACTTTTATCAGTAACATTAATTTCTATGATACCCATACTGATGACATAGGGCAATCAAACACAGGCTTGCAAAATAGTTGGTCTCATTTACTGTAAATTCATACATGGCCTCACTATGACTTGTTCCAGAAAAACTTCCAATGAACATTTTGTAAGGTTGTAAAGCAAAAGGTAATTTCCACAAGTCCCATTGTTCAGGTTCTAAGACAGGATGAGTCATCTGTGGCCGAGGTGGTACTAGGCCTCCTTCATGCCAGGCCATTAGCTGTGATGCTCTGGTCCAGATTACACCCTTAGAAACATTCCAGTAAGAATCAGTGATTAAATCACAAGTAATATTAGGCTTGTCTTCCAATCAACAATTTGTTATAAATTTTTCATGAGGTCCCCAATTAATAATGGTGACTGTATCATTTTTTATTTTTCTGTTCTTTCATGCTCATGGCTGCCAGTTTTGGAAGTAGCACCTCGGGAGAGGGCAGCAGGTTCCTCATGAAACCTGACGCCTTCTCCTCCTCCAGCTCGCCATATTGGGGTCGTATTTTTCTCGCAGGAGTCCAAATCAGCAGTTTTCTATCTCCTGGGGAAACACAACAGAAACTTCTCCCCATGGTTATTAATTTTCCTTTTTTCCATATACCATTATCATCTTTCCACCAAATACAGTTGTAAGGTAAAGGCTTATTCTCTACATTATGTTTAAAATGCTTTTCTCTGGCCGTAAAGCCCTCTAGTGAAGTAAACCGGAAAAAATTATTAGTTATTAATGCCAGGTGTCGCTATGGGTCGGACCCGACTCGATGGCACTTAACAACAACAACAAATGCCAGGTGTAACTGCTGGGGGGGAGCTACTCCCCCTTTTTGTTTTTGTAATTGGAGTTTTAATGTGTGATTGGCACGTTTAACAGTTGCTTGTCCCTGAGAATTGTAAGGTATACCTGTGGTGTGTTGAATGTTTCATTTCTGTAAAAATGAAGCAAGCTTTAATACTGGCGATAAGGATGGTTTTAAAGAAGCAGTAGCTATGTGTGAGATTAATGGAACTACATAGTCTGAGTCAGCTACAACATTTCGTAGTGTGGAAACGTCCTGTAATAAAGTTATTAAGGCAAAAAGTTCTATCTGCTGTGCAGGAGTGAAAGAATGGGTAATTACCCTTTCCGTGGGACCCCAATAAGCCGCTTTTCCTTTTTCTGAGTCATCCACAAAATAGGTATCTGCTCCTGTAATGGGGGTACTTAAAACAGCATTAGAAATTATATACAGTATATGTTTTTTAAAATCCCAAAGTTTAGATTGAGGGTAATGAATTGAAATAATTCCTTGAAATTTAGCAACTGCAATTGAAACAAGTCCCTTGATTTTTGGAAACTTTAAATTTGCCATTGCTTGTGCAAATAAATTTGCCTTATGGGTCTCTGTTCTAATTCCTCTACACAATTTCATATTATCAAAAAGGTTACCAGTTTCCCTATAGGGTTTAATTGCTAATGACAATCTTGATTTGCATTATCATAAGTTAATATTCTAAGAAGAGTTTCAGCTGCCACGGTATCACCAATCGATCTAGAGACAGCCTCTTGAAGGTGAGCTATACAATCAAGATAAGCCTCCCAGCACATTGGCAGATGTTGTTAAAGATGGGGTCTTTATGCCCAGTGGGAACCACCTTTTCCCATGTTCATTTACAAATTAAAGCTATTTGAGCTATTTTATCATCCTTATAAGGAGCTCTGGTAGCGCAGTGGTTGCGAATCGGGCTGCAAACCTCAAGGTCAGCATTTTGAAACTACCAGCCCCTCCGCAGGAGAAAGATGAGGCCTCTGATCCCATAAAGATTTACAGCCTCGGAAACCCTTTTCAGGGTCACTGTGGGTCAGAACTGACTCGACAGCATTTAACAACAATAACATCATCTTTATATTGTGCTTGTGTCTCTGTATTAGCCCAATTTCCAGATCCAGTCAAATGGGCATAAGTTATATTTAAAGGTGGATTTTGAGCTGCATTTTTTTCTAGCCTGCAACTCTGTTCCCTCAGACCACCAAGATCTGAATTGCAAATAATCTTCTAGATTTAGAACAGTTTTAGCCAAAAGTTGCCAATCAACAGGAATTAACCTGTAAGTTTCAGTAATCATTTGCAATAATCCATTGGTGAAAGGAGCTTGCATTCCATAATTTGATACCGCTGTTTTTAATTCCTTAAGTATTTTAAAATTAAAATGTTCATGATATATCACATTTTCTCCTTGATCATTTGGTCTTTGATATACAGGGAAAGCTAATACAGCATCCATATCCCCCTGTTTAGAAGCTTCCCAAATACATTTTTCAATGATTGACAAGACTTGGGGATTCGTTTGAGATAAGGATTCACTATGGGCTATGGGAAAAGGTGGGGTGGGAAATTGGAAAGATTAGGGGGACAATGCCATTCCCCAAAGGATTCATGATCTTTGCAATGTTTAATTTTTCCAACAGTTTGTAATGGTTCTAAAATCAATTGTATCAAAGACCAAGAGGTCCAAATTTCTGCAGGAATAATTTCTCCTTGTCTATGATGTTTCTTTAAAATTTCATTTATTCTTTCCATGTCTGTAACTCTAAGGTACCTTCATCAGGAAACCAGGAACAGTAATGTTCTACCATATTTAATAACTAAATTAATTTTCTTTCTGATATTGACACCCCTACATTGAGCATAATAAAGAAACATAGGGTTTATATTTACTGTCCCCTTGACCCATTTCCCTGCCACACATAATCCCAGGCTTTACGCCCTGCAGATCAGTACCGATTCCATTTGATTTTTTTCCCCCTTACCTTTTAGGGTTCCCCTTTGTCTGTTACTCACCCTTACTCACCTTACTCACGTCTTTTGTCGAGAATCTTCCCCCGTCGGGTCCCTGTTGGGGCGCCATTATGCAGGGGCCTGTCCATCACAAACGGGTTTCTGGAGGCGGACAGAGAATTGAAAAGCGGCAGGGGACTCAGATGGTCAGTCGAGAGTGACTTTATTATTCTACAATACAGCTTTAAGTACAATCTTGGTGGTGGCTGTGTGCCGTGGAGTCGGTTACGACTCATAGCGACCCCGTACAGGGTTTCCGAGGCTGTAAATCTATACGGGAGCAGAACGCCTCATCTTTCTCCCGCGGAACAGTTGGTAGTTTCGAACTGCTGACCTTGAGGTTCGCAGCCCGATTCTTAACCACTACACTACCAGAGCTACTTAGGCAGGAAATATATCCGGACAGCTCAAGCTAAGGTTTTATGATTACCAAAGTTACCTTCAAGTACAAAGCTGAGAGTGTACCATAACTAGATAAAGATCAAGTACATAGTAACTATTTTCCCTAATTACAGACCCTACCCCAACCTGTTAGGTCAGTGTGGTCTCAGCCCATTACCGATGGCAAGCAACGTTTTCCTTGTAGCTCTCATCAAGGCGTTCCTTGGTTTAGAGAGCTACCATTGGGTGGGCTTCACACACGTCCCTCCTCTCCTACAGACCACCAAGTCGGTCCGAATGGCAAGGTCAGCAGTTCAAGTCCACCAGTCACTCTTTGGAAAACTTACACAGTGTCACCATGAGTCAGAAGCCACCCAATAGCACTGAACAATAACATCTCAGTAAGAAGGTTTAAAAATTTTACTATTTAACAAGTCCAAGATAGAGAAATAATTATGTGCCCAGTAATATCCTGCAACTTACCCTTCCATATTCAATTTTATGGGCATCTGCAGAGAGGGGGTGTTGTCTTGTAGAGAAATCACTTCTAAACTGCTTTCCTCAGTGGCTGAATATGGCCTGGCAGGTTCACTAGGTCAAGTTATACTTTTCCTTAATGGCAGCTGCTGGTGTACTAGGAGTTGTAATAAGACAGTGTTACAATCAAAAGCAGTAACCATTCATGTCTTTGTATATTCACATACAAGCCTACTTAGAATTGTTTTTATCTAATACTCATCTGTATTCATTTTTCCCCTGCATGTCTTTTATAACTTTCTGAATTTTATAACTTTCTGTATTTCTATTGCCAGATGCTGGTCATCTATTTGTATGCAGCAGTTAGCAAAATTGAACTTCTCACCTACTCCTCCTCCCTCCGCAGCCAATAAATAGTCTTATTGGCTAATAAGACTAGGGCTAATCTATTTTGATAGATGGCATTTCGCATCTGGGTCTGTTGGCATGCAAGAAGGGTTAGGGCGAACCCAGTTCCATTGGTTATAGATTCAGTTTACCTAGGAGGGTGCCCTTACATTTATAGCAACTATAGAACACTAGTGTGGTTACTGTTTGACCCACCTTGGTGGTGTGGATGTATAGATTACACAGATTTCTCCCTTTCCCATACCCCAAAGTCTAATTAAAATGAGTCCCACGATGCTTTAGCCGTGCCTAGACCAGTCAGCTCCCGGTTTGTGGCTGAAGCAGGGCAAGGTTGTACGTCTCAATGTTACCTGGTAAGGGTTGGTAAGGGCCTGGGGCTTTTCAGTAAAGCTGGGCCTCTGTCCCTTTCAGGATGTAAACCAGGAAGGTGCAGTCTCAGAATGGCAGGGTAGGCGGGGGTTCTGAGGCCTGAATCGAACTAGGAGCACAGGCGATGTGTGAGGAGAGGGAAAGACGAATAGGATCTGAGACCTGAGGAGGAGAAACGGGCTGGAAGGGGAGCAGGAGGGTTGTTAGATGGGTAGTTATAAGGAGGGGACATCAATGGCAGAGTCCCCTGGGTCTTGGAGGACTGCGAGGGTGGAGGGGTGGTGGAGGGGAGTTCGGGGAGTTGTGACAGGTGGCATCATCTGGCACTGCGCTACGAGAGTGACAGAACCTTATGAGATTGTTCCTGAGGGCACATTCTTAGTCTTAAGACTCTCCAGGGAGTGAGAGTCTTAGCGATTCGGAGCCAAGAATCTATGTAGTGAAATTGGTCCGGGTGGCCCAGTTTTCCAATGATTACTTCAAATACAACAATGTCATGGCGGAAGTCCAGGGTCCCAGAGTCTGGCCACAAAGAGTTCGGAGCCTACCGGGGGTCATGAGGTCATGAGACCTTGGAAAAGTTTTTAACATGCAGTCAAGGACAGTGCTTTGAGACGAGATTGCCTCATGGCAAGGGGTAAGAGAATGGGAGGAAAACTATTAGAGGAGATTAGTTTGTCCAGAGGGTGGTGAGGAGGTCATATAAAAAGGTCAAAGGAAGGCAAAGGGAGGCAAGGCCTGGAGTTTGTAGAGGATAGAAGATAAAAAGGGTTGAAATCGGTCTAGGCAGAGATGAGACACTGAAGACAGGCAAGGCTCAGGGGAGATACTGAGCCCTGAAAAGGCAAAGGATGACAGCAAAGAAACAGGGCCACTCTTAAGGAGACACAGTTCAGAGGCCTAAAGCGAGAATGACAATGATAGGAAGACAGACAAGGAACTTAATTGTGAGGCAGAATGAGAAGTCCGTTAAAGACATTCTTATCAATGGAGAAAAGATTGAAGTTGTCAAGGACTTCATTGTTCTTGGATCAACTATCAACACTCATTGAAGCAATTTCGTTCTGCTGTGCATAAGGTCACTATGGGTTGGTATC